>NW_008824932.1:6005698-6026017 GCF_000699105.1 Pygoscelis adeliae | reverse complement strand
GTATTCCTTCTCTCTTTCCCCCCCCCCCCCCCCCCCCCACACACACACACACACACACTCCTAGGGTCTCTCTGAAAAAATTGGGAGTAGTAAGCTTGAATTGACAACTTTAAGTCTGAGTGTTCTTCAGTCTTCAGATGGCTCCATAGGTAGGAGCCTAAACAGGTCTTAGCTGTTAGTAGAAAAATTGTAGGTCACCAACAGTGTGGCATTACTACTTATTAATATAGCAGATCTGCTTCAGTAGGAGTGCCGACCTGTTGAATAAGAGGCTTATGAAAATGGAGTCTTTTGATGTCTTGCAAAAGTTCTTCAGGCCAAAGTGACCATTAGGGAAACAACCTGTATCTTCCCAGTAAATGAATTATCAGAACTGTCATTCTCAATCAGGAATCATGCACAAGTTCATTTTTTTATTTTCCTTTTTGTATTGCACTTTAACTGTTTGTCTTCAAACTCAGAATGCAAATATTATAGGAAAAAATTTTTAATTAAAACTTCTTCTTATAAAATCATTCCTAAATTTGAGGCCCAAAGCTATAGGCAACAAAGACACTGTAGTCCTTCTGCAGCAGTTTAGCAAAAATGTAATACAGTTGACTTTAATGTCATGAATGAAGCCATGACGAATTTTTGTGTGGGTCTTTACATCACTGATAAGTATTTACTCAGTTATTTACTTTGAGACAATCCAGGAGGGTAACCTGACTAAATTCCTTCTGTTTTTATGCAATGAAGCTGAAGGATGAGTAGGAAGGTTATTGTTTGACTAACCTACATGTTTGTACTTAATTTGCAGCGTAAGTGAATCTCGGAACTATCTGTGTTAATCTTATGTTTATAGGCCATGCTATATTTTCTAACAAGCTAATTAGTAAGCATCATGTAGAACACTTCTGGTCACGGGTCTGTCTTCTGTCACACTGAGACTAAATTATTGTGACAAAGTATAATCAAATCCCAAAGTTGTACAACGTGGTGTACTGTCACATTGTCAAAAACTTAATCTGTATGTTTCTGGGATCTCCCATTGCCCTGTTGGATGATCTGTGTCCTGTTCATCACCTGTCAAATTAGTAGCACTCCCTGTAAAATACTTTGTGGACTCTATGACCTTCTTAATAGTGGAAACTTTTCACCAAGCTGTCACTGCCCCTTTCAGTGCTGACTCTGAAGGTAGTAGTACGTCTGAATTTTTTGGTAGGGTAACAGATTACCTTTGGATCAGTGGGTTTATTTTTCTGAAGAAGTAATACTTACTTTGAATTTGCTCTTAATTTTTTAATCTATATATAGTATCGTAGCAGATTTATGGCAGTATATGAACCAACTTCTTGTTGAGTGTTTTCATAGCTAAGTTTTAATTCGGGACATGAGGTTGGTAACTGCAAAAAAAGTCACATTAACTTTTTCTTTTTTCCTTCCTGATATTTTTTTCAATTTACATGAAATAATGTGTTTCTCAAGGAGCAAAACTATTTTCAGACTTCTCGCTGGTGATCAAGTATGACAAAATGCTTGCATGTAGCTGCTTGTTTCAAGATGTCTTTTTTAACAAAATGATTGACTTTAAAACATGAATTCAGCAATCTTCTGGAAATAGAAAATTTCTAGCTACACATGATACCAAGCGTACAGTCAGTGTGAAAGACAGCACTATGTCAACTAGCTTCTCCACTGCATGCTTTCAGATACCAGTGATTACTTTAGTGCGAAGGTTAGTTTTGAAGGGCAATTGTTCTCCTAATCCTGCCATGTGATAAAATTTTTCTCATCAAGTTGGTAGAATCTGACTGTGTAAATATGCAGTCATATTCTCCTTTAATTCTGTCTGGCAGCCAGGGTTCGAGCACACATAACCAATCTGTTTACTCTCACTGTCTATAATAAGGCTTGTCTTGCAATGTACTGAATGTTGCCAGTCTTACTTGACTCATGAACATACTCAGTACAAACATGGCAAAAAAACGGCCATGTATAAGAGCAATAGATAGTCAACTTTTGAAGTGAAGACTTGTATAGGAAAAACTGGAAAAGTTAGGTGTATCAACAAAGTTAATCACAGTGATCTAATACTGGACTTCAGTATTAAAGATGTGTGAGAAGTACTAGCAATGGTGTTCAAGCTATAGTTGCCTTCAGTTGCTCCAAAAAAGCCTCTCTTGCCATGATTCATAGCGTAAGCCACTTTGGAAAGGACCTCTGGAGGTCACTTGGCTCTGTTCACCACTTGACTTTATCTACTCCTGAATAAATAGTTTTTTGTTGATCACTGTACTGATAAAATAGCTCCATCTTCTTGAGTGGTAAGAAAGGAGAAAAAAAACCAACCCCAACAAACCTACAAAGGTATGTGTGGAGAGGAAACTGGAAGGATTCTATAATGTGTAGCAGTACAATGCTTGTCTCATGGCGCAGGGGGAAGTCACAGTTTCTCAGTGTCTTCTGAATGGATTGGTCTGCTTTGCGATGGTGTCCACAATAAAGTGTGCATGCTGAACTGCAAAGATTTGACCTTCTCAAAAGGTATGAAAGGGTCTGAGTCATCTCCTGGAATGTGAACCTTGAGTTGTAGGGAGCAATTTGGTATTTCAAAATGGAAGCTGAGGTCCCTGATACTTCTTGAACAAGAAGGCTTTTTAAGATCTGAAAGGCAAGGTATATTTCATGTTTATTCTGCTTTCAGAGTAACTTGTTGCTAACAACCCTTGTTTTATTGCATAACATCCAAATAAGTAAACAGCATAAAGAAGGGAAACTATTTCCTGGACTTCTGTAAAGGTGGAAGTGAAAGAGTACATCAGAAAATAAAGAACACATTTGTACATGTGTTATTTGGGGACAAAGGTGTTAAACTTTCAGAAGGCTGTCTAGTCATGAGATGGGCATTAGACTCAATACCAGCAATGTGCATCTCCTTCAGATTTGTGGCTGACTGCTGTTGTGTGTTTAAAGCATGGTTAATATCGATTGTTATTAATGCAGAGCAGTAACTCTAATGAAGAATTTTTACTTTGATTTTTAGAGATAGTTCCTAAAGGTAGAACAATTGGGGAAAAATAGGCCTGGGACAAACCTTCATAGGTCATGTAGTACATACTTATGCTCCAAGGTAACTAGGTCTAGTCTTATGCTATCTTTGCTTTTAGAAAGCATGCATGCTGTTTTGTTCTCCCTCATCTTTCTCCATGTCTAACTTCTGCCTTATTTGCCTTGCTATGAGCTTGTTACGGTTTGTCTTACCCACTCTGGGTAGGAGAAACGATCTTTGCTCTGTACTGTGGGCTTTTTTGTGTTTGAAATATGTTTTGTACCTCCTTTCTTAGTCCAAGACTGCTTAGATGTAAAAGTAGAAGTACAGGTAAATAAATGTGGAAATAAAAAATACACTTTTATGTAGTATTTTCTAAAGTTGAAAACATGAATTTTTTAGGAGCAATATAAATGAGTTGGGGCAGCAAAAAAGGAAAGATGTAAACAATGCGTAGTAACACTGGTGGTGGTGGACTTCAACATTCCCCATGCCTGCCTCCCTCTCTCCCCCCAGTCCCCCCAGCCCAAAGAAAAGGAAAAAGAAAAAACACACACTCCCCCTCCCAAACAATCAAGGCACTTGCCTTAAATGTCTTTGATGCTGGTATAATGATTAGATGCTTACTTTAACTCCTGGAGTTAGTGAGGAGAAGCTGCCTTTACATCATATACCTTTGTGGAATGTGAGTCTGTGGTAGATGTCTATTTTTTGACAAGATAATATTGTGAGATGTGGTTAACATCAGGGCTAGAAGATGGCATCTTATCCGTGTTAATAATGTTCTGTGTTTTCTAATGTCAAACCCCTTATGTAATTAGCTTATTCAGTATAGAGAGTGTCCCTTCCTGGAAGGTGTGTGCAGTGTAACTGAACCTTCTGATCACAGGTGAGATGTAGCTATGCATTTAAAGAGAACTAATGAAGAAAGTGGCTGAAGGTGCATATTAATAGGCTGTATGCTGAATACTAACTTGGAACTCTTCCTTCCTGAGAGAGTAAATGCTCTCTTCCTCTTTATTTTGAGGGTGTACTCTATTATAATCAAGCTACTGACTGGGAACTGTAACTTCTCTTTAAAACTTCACTTGTTTTGACTTTTGCGGTTGTTTCAGGTGTAATAGCTTGATGAACGCATCCATCGTAAAGGGGTGAGGGGAAGGGGGGAGATTGCTGACTGGAACCAGAGCATGCAGACAGTCATAGCCTGAGTGAATAGCACCTGAGAAGAAGCTGCATAGCTAGGTAGCTAGGTTTCAGATCTCTAAGTAACACCAGTAATCAAAATAAATGGATTCAAGAAATGGAAGGGGCAGGAAATACCATTGGTGTACATAAAAATGCAACTTGATTTGACATTAATTAGAAAATTTCTGGAGAAAACACCATTTCCTCTGTATCTCATTTAAAGAAGGTGACAGAAGCTGCATAACTTTGGCATAACTTAAGCCAGGATTCCAAGTGTTAGAACTTGTGCTTTAAAGATCTAGTCTATTCCACAATGTTTTTCATGTTTATGTAATGGCAGCGCGTGCTGCCATATCTTACTCTGGTAGTATTCTGCCTGATTTATTTAGCAGATAGCTTTCTACAATAAAACACTGGTAATAAAACTGAAGACCTGCATTATACCATAAGATTATGCATTAAAGAAGTTAGTTTCATTCCCTTGCTCAGTTACAATAAGCTTGGCAGAAGAACAAATATATTTCTTTGCCAAAAATAAGATACCAAATATGCTTTCTTCAAATTTCTTGTATGACAACTTTTAAGTTGATATAGTTCCGCTGCATACTCCTTATTGTCACTTACTTACCTCAAGTATTTGTAGACTTGCAACTGAACGTAGCCATGTTTTATACTAGACTCGACAACAGGACTCCAGCTCAAAACTTTCATCAGCACTTTGTAACTCGAACGGGAAGAAGCATTGTTAGGAGAAATGCCATTGAGCACCTCAATCTGCAAATTTAAATACTCCATGGAGAAAGTGGAACCTGAGCTTTCTTCAGGTTAACTGTGAAGAGGAAAGATGAATTTTGTGGAATTTAGTATGTGAAGGAACAGTACCGCTTAAATGCCTTTCATTAATGTTTAAATACTCGAGCACTATGGTCACAGTAGTAAGGATGGGAATTTTTTTCTTTTTTTAATAGCTTAGGGGTTCTTGACATACTGCCGAAACTGAACTGGAGTTGGAACAGAATGGGCACTGAAGATTCTGACTTAACTGTGCTGTATGCAGATGAACTCAAGTAAGCTAGAACCTGAGAACTGTATATTTGGAAACTTGAGGTAAATACAAATGTAGTAATGAGTTACTTTTTGAGCGCACACTTAAAATAAATGTAAAGTTGCCTATGAGACTCCACTGAAGCAAAAAGCAAAATAATCTCAATCTGTCACTTTCAAAATACAGTACAATGAACATGCTTGTTGCTATATTTTATTGCTTCCAGAGGTTGTCTGGAGTAAAGTATATTCCCTGGGTGCATCAGGCTTTTTCCTCTGTTACAGACTTAGCCAAAAGCTGTTAAAACTATTCTTGTAGTTTTAAATAAAGTAGGTTGCTATTAGGTAACTTAAGTCAATAGATAAACTTAATGTAGTTGTATCATGTATTTTTCAAAACTCTTTACTTCATGTATTTTGTTCAGATGAAGTCCGAGTTTCTGTCAGATTGAGATCTTGCACTTGAATTCTAACTATGCTTCCTGCTGGCAACATCTGTAGTGTCACCAGAACCACTTTGTCAACTCCCTTGACCTGTTCTTAACAGTCTGACTGTTCTAAACTAGTGTTGCTTCTGCTTCTGTTTGTGGTATCTGTTTCATTGTTGCAGTTTCACAGCCACTTGAAATTATTGGAAACCTGTTAGATCTCACCTGTACTATTAATGCGATTAATTTTAATCTTGTTTTAGTGGTGCTGGAGCATTTTAAAAACTTAATTGGAAGTAAGCCAAGTAGGTTGGTGTGCATCGCAAAATTGCTTAATGTGTTTTCATCTAAAAGCTGTTCACCTTCAACTAAGCAATGGTTTCTTCCTTACAGATTTTTAGATTTGCAGTATTGGTTTTCCTTCAACAAAATTATGTCAGGCTATGTGGAAAGTCAGCTCAGTAAGATGGCAAATCAAAACTAGGTAGCAGGTGATATTGTTAATTGGTCTAACAGAGTTAAATTAGTATTTTGACTTTCTCTGTTCTGTAACCCATTCTGTGAAATCTCAGTTGTCTTGAATGTTGTTAATAACTCAATTACAGAATCTCTGTTACACTTTCATAGTGTTCCTGTGTTTTTGTCTGCTAGTTCTACGTGGAGCTCTTTCCAAAAAATCAAGTAGCTGGTTTGGTTTTCTGAATGTATCAACTCTGGCATATTTCCCTCCCCCCCCACCCCCCCGCACACATACATTTGGGAGATATCAAATGCGAACATATGGGCACAGAGTGACACAGCAATAGAAGGATCAAGCTGGATAAACAACCTCTGCATGGAATAACCCTATCCAAAAGTGTGGTGTATGGTTTGTGGTTTTTTATTTTTAAATCCTAGAACTTGCTGCTTACTGCAATAACTTGCTTTGTGGAGAGCGATCTTCTGCCTTCCCCCCCACCTCCTTCCCAGCAGAAGGTGTGGGGATGAGTTTTCTTTCCTTAGTCACAATAGAGTTTCAGTAGTAGGTACCATGGGACAGGACAAGAAGGCTTCACAAACTGCAGATAATACACGTTGGCTTCCTTGCAGTGTCTTCTCTGAGTTTTTACCTTCTGAGAAAGAACGGGTGCTGTCATAACAAGAATGGTGTTCCAGTTACTCCCTTAGCAAAAAGATCAACGTGGGGGGGTGCTAGCCTTTTCTAGGAACTGAGCCTTTAAGGACTTTTTGTACCTGAGCGTCTCAGTCCTGAGCAACATGAGCATCTCATCTCTTTGTTGGTTGGCCTAGTAGAGCAACAGAACTTGGTATTTGTCAGTTCTCTGTAAGGACAGTGAAGTACTACTATCTAGAAATAAGCTTAGTGAGAGACCTCATAATGTCAAAAGTGTAATCTGCTGATATTCTTGGTACATCACTTAAATCTCTAACTTGCAACCATCTAAAAAGCAGCTAAGTGCATGTGTTGGTTTTGTTTTCATACTTGCTTTTTTAATTCTTCAGTCTCCTGGGAGATTCTTTCAGCATGTTGTTTCTTGAAATTTAAGATCATCTAATTTCCAGCCTGAAAGTTTCTCATAACTGTTTTGCCTGCGAACTGTATCACTGCTATCATCTCATTTTAAGTAATTTTCTTCTCTTGGTGTTTTACCCTTGGCACTTAACAGAAAACATTTATAACCTTCTTGTTGCCAGGCTAAATAATACAGGCTTTATTAGTCACCTCCTGTAAGAGCACTTTTCTGTTCTTTCAGTTGGAATTCATCTCTTGACCAAGGCCAACTGTGACGGGGTAGAGTATTCCAGATAAATACTTTTTTGTACAAAAGCACTGGAGAATTCTCAGTTACTCTGTAATGGTATATATATACCTAAGCATTGGTTCCTCCTCCACCCCCACCCCCCATTCCCCTCCAGTATCACTCTGTGAGTGATTGGAACACGTAGTCACTAATGCTTATATGTCCACTGACAAGGGCTTGGCTTATAGCAAAACTACTTGGTTTTAGTACTGAGGTATAGGATATCCATGCTGCTCGGTATTATTGTACTTCATAGCATTGTGTCTCAGTATAATTTACTGTTCCATGTTTTTGACGCATACTTACTATTTTGGCGAAGGGAGGGAGAAGGGGAAAGGGAACTTGTAAGTTTTGGTAGTTTTGGAAAAAATGGGAGTTTTGAGGGAACAGCTCTGGCTTTAGATAACCGTATCACCTGGGTAGTTATGTTGAAATAAGCAAGGCTGTAACAATAATAAAGCTTTCATCTTATTTCATAGTTTCCTTCTATGGGTAATAGTCTGTTTATCATTACGAATACTTTCTGCTAAACTCATATGGTGATGTATTCTATTTGGATGCTACTTAGCAGCAATTGGTTGTTTAAATAGTCTTGGATTTAACAAACAGAAATAAGATAATGAATGTCCTCTCTTCTATAAGCCTGAAAATAGTAGCAAGTGTCCTGAGTTCTGCTGTCAAAAAATTTTTCACTTCTGGAATCTACTGATGTCCTGTCACTACTGAATTAGGGTTTCAAAATTTAATTCCATCACAAGTTTAAGATTATTGCCTGCCTTCAAGTGTTACAAATGTTTAAGCACCCGTAGCTTACAGAAACTGTCATTTCCAACTGTTTTTCTCAACGTTGGGCCTCTGACTGCACATTCACGTAGCTGTGAATATTTTAAGTCCAGCTATGTCTAAAAGATGAAAGTACTTTAGACAAAAATACTCTTGCTGTAGTGTGTTTGCGGTAACACAGCTTTGAAACTGACAGGGGTGGAAAGCTGTAGTGTAATAGTCCTCACCAAGATCACTTGTACTCTTTTGCTACACTCTGGGTCAGTGAAAACCTCTATCTACGTATGTTCATGGAGTAAACAAATACAATTTCATGGCACTACTGACACAGTGAAGGAAGGTAGGCAGTCCTGTGAAAAGTATTTGAAAGAACCAGTCTTAAATCTTAGCTTCTCAGGAAAGGAAAGGGCCTATTCCTGAAAATACTGTCAACAATAATGGGATCTCTTTTTAAATAGTAGTTTGTTTTTTATTTGTTTGTTTATTAAAGCAAAGGGACAATTCTTCCTTAGTGTGTTTTTGGATCGCTTTTGATTGGAATACTTTAAATGCCTGACTTTTAGCCTAAAATATCTAGTTGCTACCTAAAGGCTAACAGGAGGAGAAAAAACAAAGTGCAAAAGTATGTGTAAGAGTTCAGTTTTTATACCACTGACTGTAGCTGTATTGTCATAAATGTGATAGCTATACCACAAAAGGTAGTTGCTCCCACAGGGATCTCTATGCTTAGTTCCCTTAAGGGAAGGTGTTCTAAAGATGTTAACCCGGCACGCTTAAGCTTTGAACAGCTGAGGCAAGGAATTCAAGGACCCAGAATTTTGTGCCCATTGACTCATGAATGCTGCTCTGAGGTCACTGAGTGTGACAAGTAGAGAAGATGCAAATTACTGGATTTCATCTGATTCTCAGATAGCTTGTGTGAGACATAGCTGAGTTAGGGCTTGTAAGCCCCTATCTTTGTGTATTATCTAACTTGTTAAAAAAGCCTACTTCAGAAGGGTTTGGTCTTTCTGTGGACAGAAAGACCATATCAGAAGCAGAAGGTGACTAGTGGAAGTCCAGACCTGCGGCAGCTAGAAGCAGAAGCTCAACCTATAGTAGAATATAGTGATTTAAATGTCTAAGTTTAGTTAAGTCAAGGTGCATCCAAAATTAAGGTAGTTTCTTACTAGTTAATAGTATTCCGGGTTATGGCAACAAACTAGAGTTGCACCTGTACTTGGTGTGTGTTTGCTGTGTTGTTAGGAAGGTTGGTGGCCCAGCTTTGAGGTGTGAAGAATTTTAAAATACACGTTTGTGACTGGCTATAATCTAAGCTGCTTTGTTCTTTATGCTTGCATAGACTGGAGTAGTATTTGTGGTGGGAGAGTGGAGGAGAAGCTCATCTAATTTCAGGTTGCTTCAGCAGAATTTAAAAGCTTTTACTGGTGACAATTGGTGACAGTTCAAAACGTTAGGTTTTAAATTGTCTATATAAACTTGTACAGATGCAATCATCTATATTTTTGACCATCTCCTGAAGTTTGATGTGCTGAATTCTAACGTGAAAATGGCCTGCACAGGCATTAGAGTGAAACTAACAATTATACTCTATCCCTGTACCTTCTGAGGTATTTCTGTAAGAGAAGGGTCTTGAAATAATAAATACTCAAAGGTAGCAACTTTGGATAAATATATGTAGTAGTTGGAAACTACCTTCTACCAAGTACACAAGACTTTCACTTAGTATTTGGATTAGAAGAATTAACTTTCCTTTTCTAATTTATTTAGATGACCACACTCAATAGCATGTCTCCCAAGAAATCTAGTTAGGTTTTTAATTTCCATCAGTACTGTAGTACTCTTTGGAAGATACAGTGGAGTTCAGCTGAAAAACTCTGTAGTGCAGACTGATAGCTCTAATGCCCTAAAGGCTGGCTTGTTTAGGTTTTCTTTCCTTAGTCTGTACTGTAACTTTAGTAGTAAGTTAAATCTTGTATGAAGAGTATAAGGAAGTGTAGTCACTGTTAAGCTTAGAGTTAATGGAGTTATGAAAAAAAGTTTGGCTCAGAATGTCTGTCATACTTGAGTATGTACAGAATGTTTATGCTGTCATTTTAATTAGAAAAGTATCCATTATAAAACACACACTGCTATACCACATCTGAAATGTTTTTATTGAAAATAAAAAAGCCCTGAAACTTTCAGATTTTTATCATGCAGCTGTTTAATAAATATTGTCATGTTAGTATATGCTAATGGCATATGCTGTCCCTGATATTTGAAACTGCAACACCAGACTGCTGACTTCAAAATTCAATGTTAGAAGCTTTATACCCTCCACTTTCTAATTAGTCAAAATAGACATTTGATAGGAAATAGTTGAAACTGTTTCTTAATAGATACTGCAAGTTTGGTGAGCAGTGTTTTTAAACTATTTAACTTTCAGTTCTGTGGAAGAAGTTTGTGCTGGACAGATCAGGGTGTTTTCAAATTGCAGTACACAGTATCTAGGTCCCAAAACTGTTCTGCCAGGGGAGCCTTTAAATACAAAGAAAACATACAAATGAAGTTTGAAAAGCATAGAAGAAAGACCCAAAGTTAGTACAATTAATTCAGCATCTTTGGTAGCTAATGGGGGTTGGAGGTGCTAGGAAATAACTGATGGGAGAAAAGATTTATTTCAAAGACTTGAAGTGGGGAAGTAGAGGTAGTAAAGATACTGTGATTACTAGAACACTTCATTGCTCATTGATCATGTGTGGGATGGGGAGGCGCATGTTCCTAGCTGAGTATCTTTGATTAGCAAAACAGATGTAGGATTAAGAGAGGCTGCAACCTTTATGAAATACCTAATTTTTGCATTTGATGTGATAAGATACTGTGCAGAGGGGAAGGAAGGAAGAAACTGTGCTCACTTTTGGGCCTACAGGTATTTTTCCCTCTTCCTTCACAAGCCTGTCTACTTCATATTCTTCTTTAATCTTTCCCTGAAGCCACTCCGTTCCCTGTGTGTACTCAGGTGTCGTAAAGAGAGTTGTTCTATCTTGCATCGTGATGAAGCTGCCCTCTCTAGTTAAATATCCTTTTGTTTGTCTTGTCTCACTTACTAGTGCATTCCTGAGTATTCTGATTGGATCACAGAGCAAATTGCAAGAGCAAAGGCTTATCAAATCAACTACTGTAATATCTAGTTCTTAAATAATAATTTTCATCCTAAGATCAAGCTATAGAAAACCTACAGCTTTGCTTATTCTTTTGTAAGTGTCTCGGAGCTGTGGAGAAACTTTGTGTTCTTCTGATATGCGTTCTGTATTACTGGTAGTCTGTGAATCCTTTCAGTACATCAGAGAGCAGTAGTTTAGCTGGGAGGTAACAAAAAGCATTGAACAGATTTGGGCAGCATCTGTTGGAACATCTCCTTGCCAGAAAGTAAGCAGCCTTTCTTCCAACTCTGAAGTGACTGACTATCAGCAAGGAATTCAGGCTTTGGCAGACCTGGCTGTGCTATGACCCTGAGGAAAAAGACCTTCTTAGTGTCAACTTGTTAATCTACTGAACTATAAAATATGGGCATAGTTACAGTTGTTGCTTGTGCAAGGAAAGCGTATGGGTAGCCTGGAAGAGAGGAGGTGTAAGAGTCATTGGTGAGGTAAAGCAGAAAAAAGGGCTGGTGGTACTTGCACATATGGGAAGGAAGAGAGGAATTTGTGGTAGACTTTTTTGTCTGTATTAAAGTTTGTGATGGCGAGTTATTACCTAGCTTAAAATTAAGACTAAGTCTGGCATCCTGCTAAAAAGCATTTGAAAGAGCTCTAATATTTAGATTTGCTCAAGTTTGGCATCTTAACTCTTTCTATTCGGGTTCTTGGGACACTCATTTGCCATTCCCGTACTCTGCGATCCCCATGTACAATGCCTCATTCCCACAAACTCGTTTTATTTGTCGAGTACTGAAAAGGTGCATACTCTGGCTTTTGACAACTTTTTCCATGACTGTAAAGGTTGGAACCTTCCTAAAATGCAGTTGTGGAAGCTAATATTGTATGCTCTGCTGTGTAGTTACCACGAAAGAATAGCTCTGAGCACTGTAAAGTCCTGATCCTATCAATGATAGGATCAGCTTAAAGACAGCTTAATCCTTAGTGTTTATCAGGTGTTTCTTTGGGTGTGACTTCCTTTTGTTCAGCTGTACACAGAACTTCTCTTCTGTTTCTCTATATAGATACTTGGGAGGTGGTTTGGTTCATGATTTCATACAAGGTAAATGTCTTTAATTGTGCCTATGTCAGTAATTTGGTATGTGTATTGGAGCTTGCTCTTCATTACATCACTGCAAGGTATAATGTCAATGTATAAACTGTTTTTCTTTGGTCGAGAAGATGCATCTGTGGCACATAATTCCAAGATGCCATTGGTTTGAGCACTACCCAGTTTAAAAAACCTTAAATGTGTTTTAATCCCTTTGTTTGTTTGTCGCAGTATCCTTGCGATAGCTAAAGATCCATATGCAGATCCAGTGCTGAGGAAGCCGGAAACTTAACCTGTTTTAATTGGATTTCTTCCTCAACAACTACAATTAAACCGTTTCCCAGATTGTATCATGTGGCGTAGGAATCTCGCTATACATGAGGCCTCTGACCTTTTTTGTGTAGCATTTGGGTAGAAGTCTTTGTTCAGGAGGATAGCATAACCTGCTTGAGACAGTCTAGGAAAGGAAGCCTCAACAGACACCAGCTTGAGTCAGTGCTAAATATCAGTGATTAGAAAAACAAAAGGAAAACTCCTGAGATCCTCCTGATTTGACCAAAACTTTTCTAAATGATATTTTGAAGATGCAAAAACTTGAGACCCGTTCTAGTTAGGTAGATAACAGGTGAGTACTCCTCCTCCCCTGGAAACATAGGTTTATTTATTTTTTTTTATTTATTAGCTTTAAAGTGTTTTTCTTTAAGACATGCTAGTATGAGTGAACAGGCTTCTCAACTTTTGGCATTTCTGTATGTAAACTTGTTTCAAGCTGAATATTATCAAAATGAAGACCCAGTCTTCTCCCTCTCTACCTTGTTTTCAAGGTAGATCTACATAATGCCCTTAGACCTGTAATCTTGGGTTTATCTGCGGCACTTGTTTAATCTGCTTGCACATGTCAACTGTTTTTTGTGTTTCTTCTTCCAGCAGTAACTTCTGTAAGATCTGCTCTCTGAATTTCTTCATTCTAGTGGCTAATTAAAGTTCTTTTTTTGTTTCCACTCCCCCCCTAAGTTGTCTAGAAGATTGCAGAGATCATCTTATGTTAATTTAGACTTTGGGTGGCCAAACCATGTTTTACTAGCCACTGAGCTCACTAGGTCTGTCTGTAATTTAAGACAGCTTGGCAAAAGTTGATTAGGAACTTGGCAGGGCTCAGGCAACCTGCCGTGCTGCAGCCTGGGGCACGTATTGTCTAACAGGCTCTGCAGGTAGGACATGGGTATGTACCATATTGGTATTTGTCTTGTAGTGCTATTGCACTTGATTTTACTTAAGGACTGTGTGTGCCAGATGCAGGTGAATGGCAGACTGTAAATAAGGCACCATCTGGTCTATGGGGTTAGAATAGGGAAGAGGCTTGGTGGTGTAGCAGTAAGTTCTGCATTCAGACTCATAATGTTGAAGTAAATGGAGCTATGCAGCTCAAAGGCAGCTGGGCATTAAGCACTGGGCAGGGCAGCGTTGGAGTAGGTGATGATCTTGGGCGCTTCTTGGTTCACTTGCATGGCAATACTGAAACCAAGCTTCTAAACTGAAATTTGCACTAATTGCTCAAGTGACTTTTTTCTTCACTGTTAATAAATGCCCCCTGCCCCAACTTTGCCACACCTGCTTACTTGGTCTTAACTTGACCACCTACCTGCTAGGTTGTCTTAATTTCTGGCAGTGTCACTGGTGTGTATGTACTTCATGAAGGATTCTGTGCTTTTGTTCGTGTTGTCTCACAGAAGGTAAAAGCTCCTCATTCAAATTCATTCCCCTCTTCTGAAAAGAATGTTCTCCCTCAAGCTTGCCAGGCAGCGTGTTTTTTTTTATAATGTTAGTGAAAGCTTAAGCCACCACACAGATAGTGAATTTTGGCTCCTGCTAAACAAGGGTTTCTAGAGAAGCTGAAAATGAAGGACAAATGAGATTTTACTTCTAATGCTTGTGATGGCTTTTGTTGTGAGTGTGCTAGAAACAAAGAAGAATTCGCATCAATTCACTCTGGGTATAAATAGGGTTTTGGTCAGAATCTGGCTGCTGGAAAACATGTTCTTTTTCCCTTGGAGATATCAGTTGCTTTTGTTTACTTTAAAAAAGGAAAAAAAGCATTATTTTCATTGTTGCTAACAAGTTGGAACCATACTTCTATTAGCACCAGGTAGCAGAATTGCATACTGAGATGCATACATAGTGTAAACTTCTCTGTCTAGCAGCTTGTCAGTAACAGTAAGCTTAAGGTTCCTGTAGATGTGGAGTCAAGCTCTTGCTATAGGATCTGATTTGGCAGAGAAATTTTGCTCTGTGACACAAATGTACAGAAGAAGAAACTTTGAACACACCCGTTCCTCACTTTTCCCTTCTCTTTCCCATGGCTGTGCCAGAAGGGGAAAAGATCTGTCAACAAAGAGACAAAAACTGGTTCAGTATTCTGCAGCTAATGTTTGCTATGTTTATATGTGCCTGTTCTCCATGTGGTATAACAAATCTTCCATGTTACTGAGATGACTTAAATATCTCTGGGCTGCTTCTGAAGCCGAGCTGTTGCTGGCTGACTTGCAGCTATCCAGATCAGACTATTCTTTTACTGAGTATAGACTGATTCAGAAGTTTCTGGGTTCTTATGCTTTTCATAATCTTTATATTTCTGAGCAGAAAAAAAATTAACTGCTGCAGAATTGACTGAATTATGCCACAGAACTTGATGTTTAACTGGTTAAAAAAACCAAACCAAAACAGAGCACTGAAGACCAAGAAACTACAGGTGTTATAAACATGAAAATATTTGCTTGAAGTGTTGAGTCCTGGCATTCTGCTGCTGAGAGAGCATTCCCTTCCTTCATTAATGAATTAAACCATGCACTGATGGACAACTTATATTGAACTAGTTTGGATGTGTTACAAATGGTGACATGGAAAGGTAACCAAACTTGGCTTATTTGGAGAACAACAACTTAATTCTTTGAATTTTTTTACAAGGTCAGATTTTTTAATTAAGTTGTGATCTACCCTTGTAAATAAATGTTCTAAGAGATTGTTTTTATAATAAACTCCATTGCTGATACTCTCAAAACTGAGACAAATAGTTGCTGTTGACAACACTTTTAATTTCCAAAGATACAGAATGCTAAACTATAGAGAAGCAAGAGAATAAAATGAAATGCTTTCTATTTTTCTTAACTTCTCTTTTGGATAAAGATTTAAGATCCGAATGACACTTACATACTTTTGGGAACAAAAATGCAGTCCAGAGAAGAGTGACACAACTTGTAATATTTCTGTCCTTGATCATAAGAGAAACAAAGCAGTGAGGTGGCAGAACTGAAGAGGGATGCCCTCAAAACGGCGTTATATTTGTTCCATGCAACTCCTTTATTTTTTTCTCCTCAGACTGCAGCTTCTGGCCTTCCAGAGGAAAGGAGTATAGGAGATAAAGGCTTTTTACAATCTTGACATGTGCTAGCCCCCTTAATCAACTTACAAGAATTTAGTTAAGCTTTAGTCCTGGTTTAATTTCTCAGTGGACTAAGATGGTGGTTCTTTCTTCAGTAATGAAACAAAGCTATGGATTCCTGTGTACCATGAGCTGGGGACACTAGTCGTACAAACCAGACCTGAGACACCTGAGCTTACCTTTGTGTCCTGTACAACCATATAGAGAATAGAATACGAGCAGGTTTTTTTTTTTTCATTCCTTTAAGCTGTCCAGATGAACAGGAATGTTCTGCTGTCTAACTTCTGCAGGTGTGTGGGGGTTTTTTTAGCTAGTTTGTGGCCCTCCCCACCATCCATAGGTTTCTCTTGGTTCTTGAGCTATTAAACTTCTTGAGCAGTCAGTTGTGCTGTTAACTGGTTATAAAGCCATCTGCCAGCGGTACCTGTGCTTCTCTGTAGTTTTGAGTAGTGCCCCGTTTGCTATTTCAGTTTGACTTTCCACAGCCCAAAAGGACTCACTAAGGTTCTGGCTGTGGTGTATAGGCCAATCCACTGTTTTCTTTCTAAACCAGTGATGGGTGCCAGATCTCAGTAGTCTTTATGGAACAAGATTTTAAGCTTCTTTCAGGTCACTGAAGACACCTTCAGTTTGCTTTTCCATACCAGGCCCAGCAAAAGGTCTCTGCAGTCTCAGACTTCAAATTCAACAGACCTGCTTGAAGCAGGGGAGGCTGTTCAGCTTCTGCAACTCAGAATGTCTTCCCATGGTCACAAAACTGTTCTTATCGACACTGGAGCATTGATAGCATGTATTTAGATTTTTTCTTAAACAATACTTGACCTCTGACTTCCCCAGACTACGTGTTCCCAAGCTATGGTATCTTTTACACAGATATCTTCCAGTCCTTTCACCAAACAGAAGTCGGTAGGTAAGGGTGCTACTTTGCTGACTTGAGGTCACAGCATGTATAACCTGTTGGATCACACAGTCCTAACAACGTGGGCATTGCTCTAGTGAGCAGTGCTGTGCATCTTTTCAGAGGCGTTTTGAGTGTTCTTGTCTCCTGTGGGAACTTGTAAATCTTCAGTTTGAGGCAATGAATATTCTAACTGCCAATTAGCAGTATAGTTCCCCCTAATTCTGAACCATGAGATCAAAAACGAAGATGTTTTTAGCTCTTCTCCCTTCCTTTTCCATGCCAAGACTTTCTCTTCCCAATCTTTGTCTATAGGTCATTATAGACATATATGCATAGATGCAGTCTAGGGAATCTTAAGCTGGTGGTTACATCCTTTCAAGTTCCTAGTCACTTGTCTTGCTGATTCTGTGGAGGTAGCCTTCTGCGTTGCCACTCTCTCAGCTAGAAGGCTAGGCAAGGTCTAAGCTCTTGAAAGACTGTGTAAGGGAAAGCTGACTTCATCCTAATGTAGCAAGGCCCAAAGTTGGCTGGCTGTTGTAAAGTCAGTGAAACGGGGGGTAACTCCTGCTCCTTTACTGATTTACTTCCCCCTTTTTTTTGGTGGAGTCCATCGCTTGAGTGTATTTATGGCCTACTAGTATTTGAGAAGTTTTCTGCAGTACCCATACCTCTTTTAATATATGGGGTATTTTTGAAATGGTTAAGAAATGCTTCCACTCTAATGATTACAAAGTAGCTGAATTAAAAAGAACTCTTCCATTGTAAATGAATCTAAGAAGAATATTGTACTGAAGCTTTTCTTTTGGTCAGCAATTTGGAAAAACCTGTCTCTGGCTAACGGCTTATGTATGGTCTAAAGTTACCCAGTGTAAAAATGGACATGTGAGCTAGTCCTAAGTCCATAATGTCTTCAGTGACTGGACTCCTTTGATATTTGTAGCGTACATGCCCATTTTGCTTACTTCCTCATCTTAGTCCAGGTTACTGGATTGTGTTTTTGAGGAACTGAAGGGGAGGGAATGCTTTCTGAGCTACACTGGATTGCAATGAGGAACAGGGCCAGAGTTGTTTCTTTTCTCAGAGAGGTTGTCCTTGGGAGTGATGGGGAATGTGTCCTTGCACACCTGTACATCTACATAGATCTGAGATCTCGGGTTACTTGAACTGACATCTATTGCATGACGTTTTATCAAATGCTTCTGCTGGAAAATACTATTTTCTGATAGTCTGTTAGTGTCTGCATGCGTTATATCTGGCATGATGTTTTGATATCTTATTTAATTTGGGATTTTTTTTCCCCCTTTCTTCAGAGTATCTCTCATGATTCACCTGTTGCCTTTCTGCTCTTGTTCAGAACTCAGAATATATTTTATCATCATGGTTGGAAATTGTCACTTCTCAGCAGAATGAGAGAGCTCTAACATATAAGGTCTTACTTTCAACAGGAGGTTGGACCAGATGATCTCAAGAGGTCCTTTCCAGCCAAGGCTTTTTTAATGATTAGAACTTAACTCTTTTACTCCAGTTGAACCCTGCATCAAAAAGGCATCAGGTCTGAAGAGGAGTTTGCCTCTGTATGCTGTTAAACTCTTCTTGTCTTCCCATAAATATCGTCTTAATGTCTTCCAAGAGAATTGACAAAAGTGATGCAACTAATTAAGCTTGTAGAAATTCTGTGCTGGAAGAGGTGTAGAAATCTGTTTCCTCACCACCTAACGTGCTTGTTTGAAGAAGAAACTTCCTTGATACCTACCTCACTGCTGGGAAGACAGACAAGTAATGTTACAGTAGTAGGAGGCTGTAGAGTCTTGTTTATCCTGAAGTTTTTTCTATATGTACTGAATTTGCTCTAGTTAGTGTATCTGTGCATGTATTTCTATGTGTGTAGTTTTTTTTTTTTCTTTGGCATTGGAGGGGGAGAATACAAAAAGAATACAGTCCAGCTTAATGTATGATTCAGTGCAATTTTGTGTGGTTTCTGCATCAAAAGAAGTTAACCTGATAAAAGTCTCCGTGTGGATTTTACATCATTAGATGCAGTGCAGCAGGTAAGCCTTAGTGTACTCTAGCATCTTTAAATCATGTAGACAGCTTATGGCTATTAATGGGGAGAAGGTAGAAATGGAAACAGATAAGAAAATAAGTGGTAACTTGCTCTTCCTATGTTGGAAGAAGAAAAGCTTGTCATTCCTTAAGGCTCAATGCTTTCCTGCAGCTGAATAACCCAGGATTTGCATGAATGCAGCCGAAATCCGTCCAACTTACAGCACCTTACAGCTCGTGGGACTATCTTTTTCCCTTGTTTGTGTATAGAAATTTGCTGTCAGGAAGAAGGGAGGGATGGTGAGAATTTGGGAGATGTCGCAGAAAACTTTCCTAGAAAATCTTCAGTGTGTTGTTGTACCCACTCCCTAAATTATTCCATGAACTATTTCTACAAGTAGAAGGGTCAAGAGGCTGCTAAACTGAAAATACAAGCTTCTGTCTGCATGGAGCTTTGACATGAAATTTATGTTTGGAGGTGAGGACTGCAGTGGAAAAAGAACTGTGCAGAGTGGATAACTATTGAATTTAGAGGGTATAGTAAGGAAGAGTACTGCGTCAAAATCAGCTGCACAAGACTCAGTTTAAAGCAACTAACCGGACTAAAAAGTCGTCTTAATAATGAATTTCTGAGTCAGCTGGTGAAGTAGTAGAAGTAATTGAATGAGTGTGTGCTTGCTTGCAAGGCAAGAAAATAGGTGTTGTACGTTTGCAGGTAAATGAGGAGAGCCTTGTGAGCAGTGAGCAAAAATGAGGTGCAGCTATGAGATCAGTTTAAAATGAAGTAATGTAGGTCCAAAACAATTCAGCAGTTACTGAACCATATGCAGTAAGTTCTTCAGTTTAGTTGCAATTAAAGTGTTAACTCTTGAATGTGTTGCATGCTTGTATATTTAGAATGTTGCTTCTACCTTAACTGACTAGATTTGTCACAGACACAGCTGGTCAAGCAAATGAATGTTCTCTATGCTGAAGTGAAAGAATACAAATCTGAAGTCTTAGACTTAACATTTTCTGATAAGTACGCTGAACTCTGGGTTCTGGCTGGCAAGATGTGCAACTTACTGGAAGAAAATGTCCTGAACTTATAAGGCATATAAACATCCTCTCGTCCTTTCCTTCTTCCCCAGCTTTTGTCTAATACTGACTTCAGGACAGTAAGTCTTTGCAAGTTTGAGAAGCTGGCTTGCTGCAGCAGCATTAAGTAAGGCACTGTTTTTTGGGCCAAGGTACAAAAGAGAAAGTATGCTGACCAGTGTAATTAACTCCAAGCAGATAACAGGCATTATGATGGAGTGTTATAGGCAGAGGTGCTAGCCATATCCTTAAATATTCAGGAAATTGGAGTGCAAGAGCCTGAAAAATTCTTGTGCTACCAAGACTCTTGCAAAGAACTTAAGAACACCCCAACCCCCCCCCCCCCCACACAC
>NW_008824932.1:5964454-6005685 GCF_000699105.1 Pygoscelis adeliae | reverse complement strand
ACGAGTTCTAGAGCTCATCCAAGTAGATTAAGGAAGCCCTTTTCTTGTGAAAGCTTTCAATTCCACTTTTACAGGGGTTGTTACCGCTTTTCCTTGTTATGCTGTTAGTGGCCGTAGAGCCTATTGGAGTGCTTCAGTTTACTTTTCTCTTTTCCTCTCTGTAGCCTACATCACAGTTCACAGTATCCTTCAGGGGGTGCTTTTTGGGTGTTAAGTAGAAGCCGATACAGCCTTGTAATGTAGTTGTCTGTTTCCTCTCTTTACTTTAAAGATATGGAAAAGTGTCAGTCACTTCCTGTTGGCTTTTCCATGAGAAGGAAGGTAAAGGCTTCGCTGCAAGTTGACAGGTGGTTTGTGTATCTTGTGTTCCTGTGGAACCTCTCCAAGTAATGTGTTGGCTATGCATTAGCTATAATGTTTGTAATAGGTATGTTAGGTCTACAGAAATTAATTCTAGTTGCTTTCCTGTCCAGTAACAAAGGTGACTGTTAATGGTAATCAAACAGTGTTTACTAAAACTCAAGAATACTATGCAAGATAATAACAATTAGATGCCAGTGCATCTGGCAGATACGTTGTGGGTTTATTTGAAATGCTGTTTTTTAGCGTTCATCCTCAATCTAAAGAGTCTGCTTATGAGGAGAGCATCTGCAGGCTAGTGCTTTGGCATCGTTACAGCTAGGAATATGGGGTTATGAAACATAAACTAAAATGACTTGTTTACAGAAAACTTTATGCTGGAAGAGAACCTGAACTTAAAATTGTCAAATCGCAAAGCCTATCAACTGAAGCACAGAGGTCTGATGTACAGTTGTAGCTTTTTCTTATTGTGGGTGTGGGGAGAACGCTTAATGTAGTTGAGGAAATAGTCTTAAAATGTGACAGGACTGCACTGGCGCATTCAGCTGATCTACTGGGTTGCGCATCTTCTTTGAATTTATGTATCTAAAGAGGGGGAAGAATAAGCCAGGTGCTGGGAGCGAGGCTTACAGATGGAGGGACAAGTCTGCATGAGAACAGCTCAATTTTAGGAACCTCAGGGCTCTTTACTTGTCATTATGGCATGTGGAAGACAGTTGTGACCCACTAAAAAGATCTCTTCCCTACTGGACTAACTGGGCACATGGTATTGTGTGGCTTCAAATACTTGCAGTGAGACTTGATGTTTTGATGTTAAAGGTCAAAGCCGAATCATGAAGCAGCATTCTATTTAAAGGCAAACTGGGAGTCATATGGTAACACACTGCACAATAAGAAATGCAGTTAAGTTGAGAGGTTTCAATATAGAAGGTAACTCTGGACATCATCTTGACTTGACAGATGCCTTACAGGATAAAACAGCTGCCATTTCATTCTTCTACACAGCTGAAAATATCATGTGTATGACAACACGCTGTGCTGCATAACTTCTAAGCACAGACTACTTAAAGTGGCTGGCTGAGCCAGACACATCAACATTAAACTAAAGTTTCTCTAGACAGCACCAGGATTGCCCATGTGATGTTTTCTTCAGCTAACTCTTCTAGTGTTTTGTGGAGGAGCCCATGTACTGGCCCTAGGTGGGAAAGCATGTGGCTGACCTAGCAGAGCTCTAGAGTGAGCGCTGCACCTTGCAGAATGAAGCCTGCTGGGAGGCATGTTCTTGACTATATAGTCGGTATGAGGTGACACAATAGATCTATGGCAACCATTTCATAGCATGATGGGTAGTTTGGCATTAGTACCCAACTTCAACCTCAGTTGACCTTTGTACAGAAGGGGACACTACTCCTTCCTTTCAGAAAATGCACAAAATGTGTCTCCTTGCTGATGTATATGAAGAGATGGTTTTTTCATTTGGTGTTTGAATACAAAGAAATAAAGAGAGAATGTACAACAGCATTTGACAGTGCCTGTGATCGACTTCAGCTAGACCCCCTAGGTAGTGCTGGAACCTTGGTCAGCTTTCAGCCTGGTTGATGCTAGGCTCGTTGTCTCGCATCTGCGGTGTACTCTGCAGAGAGTGCTACCACTTACGCTCTCCTCAACCTGACTAATCTGTCTGCACCGGCGAGCTGGCATAATTTCCAGCTACAGCAGTTTTTTTCTGTTCCATTGTAAATCTTTTTGTGCTCCAAAGTGTAAATTGTAGACTGGAGGTGTCATGTATTACTTAAAAGCTTTAAACCTTTCCGTTAGTGGGAATATTTGCTATGTTTAAGGAGTTAGATAAGAGAAATAATCATGAAGAAAGAAAGCTCAGCTTCTGAAGAGTAGGGTTTACAGCTTTCTCTGCTTCCCAGTCATCAAGACTTATAGCTATGAGGTTCATTGAACAACTGTATTTTATAGGATTGTGTATTTTGTGCTCTACTTACGTTCTTTCAAATTCCGAAGGATAAAGTAAAAAAACAAGGTAAAGACAATGATTTGCTAATTAATCCTACTTTCTGCTTTTGCTGTCTGCTGCTGTGTTGGACCTCTTAGTGGAAAGAACACAACTTTCAAAAGATGCTTTGACTCCTGTGATGTGGGGATTAGGATGGGGAGCAATTCTTCTGCCTAACTTGTATTCTTATTTGATTCCTGGAGCTTATTTAAGCTATTTCTGGCATGCTAACCGGGAGCTTTTAGTACTAGGTTGTATCATTACAGTGTAACAAGACTGAATCTGAGCTAGCAGAATCCTGATCACTAATTTCTTGTGCTGTGCAGGTGTCTTGATAATATGCATGTTCCTTTTGGCATTGTACTAGGTATGTGACGTAATGGTTTGCATAATACCAATTTATGTGCCTGGTTTCTTATGGCCTGCAGTAAACCGGAATAATTTAGGATTTTTTTTTTCTACTCACTTTTGTTCACTTCTGTAGGCTCTTCCACAGGAATAGACAATTATAGTCAAGTATTATCTGGCTTTACTGACGATACCAGGTCTTGAGAGTTACTTCATTGGAGGCATTCAAACTTGAACTGAGCCTTAGTTATCTGCAGCTGAAATGTGTTAAACTTTTTCCTGGCAGACTTCTTGCTTACTGTGCTATAGATATAATAGATACTGAACCAGCATATAGACTATTGTGTTCTTAAACTTCGGTTATTTTTCTTCTTGTGGCTTTTCTCACCTGCAAATATCTTTTTTTACCAGATTCTACACAATTAGAAACAGTAAAACTGGATTTGCTGGTTGTGGTCCTGTTGCTATGGTCTCTGTATAGAAATACCAATTTAGCACAGGATACAAAAGTTACCTCTCTTCACTGAGGAGCTAAGTGAGGCTTGACCTTGAAATACCTCTGAGGACTGCAACTGGGTGTTATGGTAGTCTTCCATAAATAACTACCAAAATAGTATCTGTAGACCTCTAGCAGTCACAAAGCAATTCCAAAAGTAGTAATACAAAGCCATTATATTGATTATTTTTTTTAAAATAATTGTGTACACTCATTAATTCTTCTGTCTCAAATACCTTTTCCCACTAATTAACCTCTCATGAGCAAGAGCTTCTTGCTTATATAGCTAGATCTCTTTTCCTGAATTACTATGTATCTTTCTTTATGCAAATGGCAGTTGCATAAATCTGACTAGAGAAAGAAGCTGTTTTAGAAGCGCAGTGGTTGAGTTACTTCTGTAATCTTGTGGATACTGCTGCTTATTGCTGAAACTGGCATTGTCATCTCCCACAATGAGAGTTAAAATACTTAAATACTAGTGCTCTCTGTCAAGCATTGAGTTTTACTAGTTAGTGTGTTTCGTTAATGTTATCATACAGGTTTTCCTAAATTGCATTTGTCTTGTCGTCTTAAAATAATTATAGAAGCCTGCCAGAAAAGAAGCGTGTCATCATGGAATCATAGAATAGTTTGGGTTGGAAGGGACCTTTGAAGGTCATCTAGTCCAATAGGTCATTTGTATGCTATATATACTGAAAACTGGTTGCTCTATTTTAAGGATCTAAACGCTCTTGAGAAGAATCTTGGTTCGTGTGCCTTTTAACTAAAAATTGTTTAAAGGTTTTTGTCTTAAGTTTTTGCTTGAACAATAGCATCTTACATTTGTCTCTTGAGGCATGGCTGTGAGTCTTCATGCCACATGTCTTATTACTATATCTCTCTTGTCTTTCAGTGAATGATAGTGTCTAGAAAGGGTATGTCCCTTCAGGAGAGAGGTGCCAATGTCCAACCGGCCTAATAACAATCCAGGGGGGTCACTGCGACGTTCACAGAGGAACACTGCTGGGGCCCAGCCACAAGACGACGCAGTAGGAGGAAGGTATGTTATCTCTGAGTGTGTTTTAATGTATAAAAGCAAAATTGATGCTGTTTAATTAGAGAATGAAGTTTTCCATCCTGCAATCCAAGTACTGAAACTTGCATAAAATCTTTTTGCCCCTGAAGTGCTATCTGTACTGTTATTGTATGGAATGAAAACATGGATAACTTGCTATCACGCATGTTCAGCTAGAATAACAGTAGTAGATCTATGGGGAAAAGGGTGACTGAGCTATATTCCACAAATCACCAGGTAGTTACAAATTCCTTCCCCCTCTTCCTTCCTCAATAACAAAAATACGTTGGGGGGACGGGACAGGGAAACTCTGGTGTGTGAAATCTGGGAAAATCTATATCTCTGTTAGAGAAGACTGAATAACTGGCACTTCTCTGTTCCCTTGCACTGCATGTTAATCCTGTGCAGCTTTTGAATAATTCAAGAACAAAAGGTTTGCCATCCTTTAATATACTTGTACTAGTGAGCAAGTGGACCAGGTTGTATTTGTTCTGTAAGTGGTTGCCTCTACAATGCAGAACAAAGAAGATCCTTGAAACTTTTCTGTGGATGCTGACTGTATAATTATTGCCATGTCCTTTAAGGAATTAAGAGTCTTCATCTGAGTGAGTGAGATAAGTCTTCCTCTAATTTTGTTAAAATATTAGTCTAATGAAGAAAGGTTATAGTATCATGGTAGGCAGCATCTGTCTGTACTCTAATTCCTCAGCGGTGTTACTGGTGCAGTTGTTTGAATATGTGTATCTTGGGCTTCGGGTTTTTTTGTATAAGAGTATTAAAATATTGCAGGTCAGTGGCACAAAATAAAAAGTTTTTTACTATGAAGGAATTGAACTATAATGTATAATGAAGATGAGGTATTTCTTACTAGTATAAAGTCTGAGAACAAGGTCACTATTGAGTGGATGAAGGAGGCTAGCTGTTCTTCTAAGGAACCTTGGGGGGAATAATTCAATCTGCAAAATGCAGCTTCGCTTTTTCTAAACCAGTCTCTACTGTACAAATGGAAAAGCAGACGATAAACACAAGGTTTCTGTCCTGGGCTTCTGTAGCATAATAAGGAGGGGGAAGTTGCTGCCTTATGTAGCTGATTATTTTGCAAGCTAGAATTGTGTTTGGAGAATACTCCTTCTTTAACTGAGGCATGGTGAACCCTTCATTCCATTTTGTCCATTCTGTGTGGATGTTTATTGGATATTGCCATACCAACTCTTTTCTTTTTCACCGAACTTGACCTGGGTGAATAACCCTCTCCCTAGAATAAAGAACTAAAGGCAAGTTATTTGGGCATGGGGTGGGGGATTCTTCTTCAGATATCTACTGTTTATTCAGATTTTATAGCAGAATGCCAGGGAGAAGCTCTACAGTGAGTCAGACAAATTGAAGAATTTTAGGGGTAGCGCTATTTTCTTACAAGAAAGTTACTCATCCGGTGTTCTGATGCATTGTGATCTGTTACTTGTGCTGTCACACAATGATTCAAGATGCAACTTGTCTTAAATGACTGGACCTTTTCCACCCCTCACCAAATCTGTGTCAGTCAAACTTCTATGAGCAGAGCGTATTGCACTCCTGAACTATGTTAGACCTTTATCAGAACCAAAGCTCTTTGCTTAAGTAAAGAGAATGGAAGCTTACAATACTCTTTGAAAATGCAGGCTCTTTAGAACAGGACCTCCCCTGCCTTTCCATCTCTGAACAAGCATTTTTTTTTTGGCTGGCAAAGCATGTAAAAAGGCCTGGATAAAGCATGCTGGTTAATACAAACTTTATAATGAATTCAGTTTCTCTTACTGTCTTCCATATCTCCTCTTCAGTAAGCTGTTGGGCAGAAATGGCTATTGTACAAGGAACAATGTAAGACAGATCTATCATGTCCTTGAAAAATCTGCAGATGAAATGGAAAGAGACAAGCTCTTGGATAAGAGTCACTTTTTCTCTGGTTGCCTGTCCTTAGCCACAAACCTTGGGACTCATCCTTCCATGCATCTAGGATGCAGTGGGATAGTATGTCCTAGTTCTGCTGCTGAACAGTACATAGGAGGGTCTAGAGTTCACAGCTTGATGTACCTTCTTCATTATGCCTTGCTGTACTCTGGTGATACATGCTGCTTTGGCTGCTATATTTAAAACAAACAAACCCAACAACAAAAGCAAAAAACCTCTACAACCAAACACACCTTTTCTTACATTAGTTTTTTTGGGGCACTCAAGACACTAGCTTATTTCCAGTCTCTTTCTCGCATTTGTCATCCATAAAGTGAAACTCTTCAATTTCAGCTGTAAAATCACTTAAATGAAGTGAACAAACTGTGGAAAGACCAGTTTCAATAATATGCTCCTATTGTGAAAATAACTGTGAGCTTAGGATGCATCTATGTTAGTATTTTAGTTGGAGTTGGGAATGTTCTTTTGAAGCAAATCTGTCATCCTCACCTGCTGTGCTTTGGCTAACGTCATGGAATGGTCTTGGAGCACTTGAATTGGAATCTTTTTGGATGAAACTAAACTGGAAGCTGTGCTCTAGGAGAGCAGTTCATGCATCCTGGTCACTTGTGGTTGTAATCTAGTCTGCTTTGAAGTAGAAATCATTGAAATGCATAGATGGTGGACATTGGTCCTTAA
Source organism: Pygoscelis adeliae (assembly GCF_000699105.1). Classification (NCBI taxonomy): domain Eukaryota; kingdom Metazoa; phylum Chordata; class Aves; order Sphenisciformes; family Spheniscidae; genus Pygoscelis; species Pygoscelis adeliae. The sequence continues at coordinate 5,998,794 of NW_008824932.1, read as the reverse complement.
TGGCAAGTATCTTGCTTTACAACTTTTCTGTTGATCTGCGCTACTTGTTGATGTAGTTGTACAGATAGTATGAGATTTTATTCAGCTGCTTTATTAGATCCATGTGTCTCTTAACAAAACAAAACCAATACACAAACACCACCACCCCCGCCCCCAAACCCCACACAAAACAAAACTAGTATTGTAGAGGGGAATTAAGCAGTAATGTGAGTCTGTAGGGGGTTGTTGCTTCATGCCTAAAATTAGCCACAAAGTTTACAAGCAAACTTAAGGGCCACACCTTCTAGAGCGTTGGAGAAGGTTACTTCAGTTTGGTCATAGATATGCAATCATAACGCTTCGAGCAAGGACAAGTTTCGATAGTGTCTGAACTTGTGTAATGGATTACATTTCTGCTTTGTATAAATAGCTTTCTAAATGCTGGAAATGCAACAGCTTTTTTCTTAAAGCTTTCTTGTGGCTAAGGTGCACACACTTTCAAAATACAAATTAAGTGACAAAAACTTGGAGAGTTTGTGGAGTTTGTCACTCGTACTGTAATTTCAGACTTTGGTGTGAAGTCTGCTAATCTAATGTAAGCGAGCGGTTGTATAGCCGTTGGTAGAATAGCCAAATGGCTTTGTAATAGCCTTAACTTTGCCTCTGTCTCTTGTGCTCTGACTGGAGTGAACACTACGATAGACTTCAGTTGAGGAAGGTGTTAAAAAGGAGAGAGGCTGGAGAAGGATATCACTTCCAAGCTGAAATGCTAATGTATGTCTTTCTATAGTCCTTGACCTTTTTACAGCTTAAAGGTCTTTTGTTAAAACTTTATCAATTCAACTTGCTGAGCAGCTACTTTTCACTTGCATGAAGACTTTGGAAATTCCAAACTCCTTTCTGGTCTAGTGTTTAAAACATAAATGCAGAATCTTCCTCTTGTGGCATGTAAGACTGGCAGATTTGGCTTAACCTGGAAGCAACAATGCAAACCCATTTTCCTCTAGATTGGGCTTATTTGATGTAACCTAATAACATCAATGCCTGCAGTCAAAATGGAGTGAGGGAAGCCTGTGATCTGTCTTCTGCTGGAGTTTTACTAGCCATTTCACACTCAACACAGTTACTTGATATGAGCTTTGAGTGTTTGATTTTTACAGTTGCATTTGTTTAAAAAACAAAAACCAGACAATGACGCTAGGCTCACAGACTGTAGAAAGATTGCTGCAGCACAAATTGGAAGTAAACTTAGCATCCATGATTTGTGCTTTTCTCAAAAAGAAGCAAGGGGTGTGTGTTTAAAAACAGATGTACAAACTGGTGAACTGTTTTTCTCCCCATGTATGCACATAACCAAACTGGCCTTGGTGAAGTTGGACTAATGTGATTCTTCACCTTCTGTTCTCAGTAGTGATGTTGAAATAACTCTGTGCTTTGGATGACTTCCTGCTCTTGTGGATATTATAGTTCTTACTGGCTTTACTACCAGATTGAAAAGTATTCAGTGTTATCCTCCTAATTTAGAATTATCGTTACGATGGCACCTTCCTAATTGTACAGCATGAACCCTTCTCTGAACTGTATCTTCCAGCACTTTCCATTGAAGGATGACTCTTTGCAGGTTTGTAAGGAAAGCTTCCATTTGCAGCAGTAAACCAAAGAGGAGTGGGAAGCAGATGCATTAATGAGAGCACTCTTTTCATGCGGGCAGGAGGAGGGGGTGGAAGGTACTTACTGTCACTTTCTTAACTCTGTATCTACATTGTCACCATGTGTGTTGAAGAATTGTGCCCTTGTGGCTTAAGTTCCCAGTGATGCCATAGTATTTACTCTGAATGGGAGCAATTTGGAAGTGATATTGTGAGGCACACAAAAAGATCTTTTCTGAAAGTGGTGCAGTTGACTGTTCCTTTCAGTCGTGAGCAATGTTTCAGTATATTGGTATGGAGTAATGGAAGTGGTCCTGTGTGCTAAACTACTTACTAGTGCTACAAAAATTTGGTTTTTTTAGTGGCATGAAATGACAGTGGTGTTTATCTTTTAATGTGCATATTGTCAGTCTTCTGAAATCTTTAGGAACAGCAGTATTTAAGTAGGATATCAACTTGACATAAATGCTGCTATGCTGTTGCAGTTGTATATGAAAGTATGATACTTTTACAGATTTTATGTTTTTGGAGTATACTATGTGCATGTTCTTGTGCATTTGGGATTGAAGGCTAAATGAGAAATAAGAGATCCTTGTGAGCTGCATAGAGGACATTGGTATAAGCAGAATCTGGAAAACACTTTGGACTGACCTTTTTCAAATACTGAAGCAAGAAGAATGCTTTTGTCAGTTATACTACTTTTGTTCTGAACAGGATTTGATTTTGGACCAGTCTTCATAATATGTTAACTGTTAACATCTTACCTGAGACTTGTGTAAAAACTAGATATAGTGTTTGAATCGGTGGGGAAGACAGGTGGAGTAATTCTGAGGAGAGAAAGCAGGGTTTTTTACACAGCTTATTTCATCTGTGCTATTGGTTTTTTTTATTTCACTTTTGACAGAAGTAAAAGGGTGTTTAATTTTGTAGACTTCATATTTGGAAGCTTTTAATACTTTACTCCCAGCTGCTGAGGAACATGACTTAGATGAAACATTTTGTTTATTAACTAACTTCAAAAGGTATGTTTTTTTTAATATGCACGGAGTAACTTTTTGAGGACAGGTTCTAGTTGGTTCTTTATTATGGTTTTGCTAAGGAAAGCTAAGGGCTGGCAGTTTCCACGGGATTGTTTATATAAACACTGCAAACTAAATGGTGGGTCACTTGTCAACTTCTGTATGTGTGTTGCGCTAAACTGAGTGTCTGCCTGTGAATGAAAATGTGTATCAGCAGACAGCTTTGCCCAGTAGAGTGAAGCCTTGGAGCGGGTTATGAAACTGTCGGGGAGGGGGTGGGGGGACAACCCAAAATAACACTTGAAGGTGCAGCAAGTGCTCAATCTTCCTGGACCTGCCCCTATGAATGGAAATGGACGAACACAAGCTCATAAATACTTACCCTATCATTTTTCATCACTAACGAGGAACTTAGCCTCTCAAAATATTTGTTGCTAGAATATTTGTTTAAATGAAGCTTCTGAATGAAGGAAATGTTAATGGAAAAGACCAAAGAGCTTATAACTGGGTAAGTTAAGAGTTAAAAGCCTTGAATTATGGGCAAAAGTACAGGTAGCTTACAACTTTTAACAAGAATCAATCTTCCAGCTGCCCATGTACCTTTCATAGCACTTAGTTCTCCAACCGTTACTCTTTTTGTTTCTAGCTCATCAGACTATTCTACCTATCTTTGTATGTAAGTTAACTTTTAATGAGACCTTAAGCAAGCTGTCACAACCTTACTATAAATTGGGACAATGACACTTGTTATGTGGCATATGGTTAAAGTTCTTTTAACTTAATCCTGCAGTGTCTCCAAATTGTCAGTCTGCCATCATATAAATCTTAGAGAAGAGGAGTTAATGTCATGCTCCTCTTAACTGACATGCTACTGCACGTACAGTTGCTATTGTCTAGTGTACCTTCTCTTTTCAACACATGCAAGGTGAATGATTAACTCAAAGAATGAGAAGTGAGAGCACAGTAGGTCTTTAAAAATAAAATTAAAAAAAATCCTCATCAGTTTTGACTCCCCACTTGTTACGTTTCTAGTGTAACCTTTCTGCTCTGGCTATGAGTGTTATTTCTACTGATAGTTTGATGGATAAAGAAAATAAAGCAAATGCAAATAGTCTGCATGATACAGAGTTCACGATCCGCAGGTTATGGTTGTTTGCTTTATTGGTCTACATAATCTCATATTAATGTCCAATTTACGTTTGTAAAACTTCTAAGAACCTGAAGGGTCTAAAGGTGGAAGGGGGGAAGCCTGGAACAAGTGGAAACTCTTCAGTGTATGATTTAATAAGTACTTGATGTTTTTGATATATTGCTTTAGCCATATTTTAGTTGAAAAGATCTTCAATTATTTGTGTTCTGTGAATACTTAAAGCACTAAGTTGAATCCAGTTCTAATTAAAGCAAAACAAAAATCTTTAAGGGAGAATAACCTTTTAAAATATACTTCAGAATAAATGAACCCTGATCAGTTAGCTTACATAAAAAGAGATTCCTGCCAAGTGTAAATTATGTAATAACTTCTGTTACTCCCATAATAAAAACATTTCAAGGGCAAAATTAAATTTCACGCCTTAATCTTTTGTTGGGAAAAGGAAAATCCAAACACTCAGGATTAGGTGAAACATTCCCAAGTTTACCTTGATGGAGTTTGCTATTGTGAGCTAAAGATCTAAATGTTTTATTTCACTTGCTTTTGATAGTAAAAATGATTTATTCTGGTATCAGAAATAAAAACAAATTACTGGAGTATGGAGAAGATGCTGTTAATTTAATCTTTTCAGACTGTTATGCTCTTAGAAAGATGAGCCACAGAAAATGTTTTGAATATGTGCTGTAGGTGCATTCATCTGTTCAAGTAACTGACTAAATGAAAATACTTTGGAAGAAAACAGAGGAAGGAAAGTTATCAAGGAAAACAGTCATATTAGTGAAGTCTTACCATTTTGACTCTGTAAGCAAATTATCATGTGGTTATCACTTAGGTAATTAGACTTGGTACTTTTTTCCTATTAAGATTTATGTTAAAGTTTGTGTTGAAATCCTTAAGAGGATGGTGAAACTTTCTGGTCAACAGCAGGCTTAGCTCTGCCTTTGCTACTAGATTTCTGGCATTTGGTTGGAAGAAGCTAGCTATTTGAAAGCTTGTGGAACTCTTCTACCTCTTCCACTTACTCTTTTGGCCTAAACTTTTTGATGTTTGGGGTTAGGGGTTGGAGCAGGACACTTAAATCTGAAGTCTACATTTTTTTTCCTCTTCCCCCATATGATTCAAAGATGTTTGCATAGCTCAACTCAAAGGACTAGATAGCCTAGGTTAATAGCATATAAGCATATAATCAGCAGTTCTTTAACTCTGAAACGTTGCTTCTTACAGCATTAATACTAAGCTAGTTGGAGGTTTCGTAAAGGTTAGCGGTGCTTGGGGTTTCTGTAAAGGTAGGATATGAGCAGTAGAGTTCTCCTGGTGACAGCTGAGTCAAAAGTGTGTTTTATCCAGGGAATTACAAGTGAGATGTCTCTTGCCGTAGCAATTATTTGTACTATGCTGTTTTAAATGCTGATGAGCTGTCTTTTTTGAGTCTTGCAGATGGTAAATTCTCATTGGTTTTCAAAATAGACATGGAATATGCAAAGATGTAACTTAAGTCTTAAATTTTGTCTATGGTATAGTATGATCTTTGTCCTCCAGCCAGAGCCCATACAATAAACGATTTTTTGCATGCAGCTGAAAGCTGCTTGGAAGACCTCTTGGAGCTTACCTATGTGAAACTCATGCCTTTCTCTGACATCACAGGTTTCCCATCTCATCTGACTACCTTCATTGGTAGCGTGCATTTCTTCATTCCTCTTACCTCAGCTATTACCAAACAGCTCTCAATCCTTTGAACTGGTGGATCTGCAGCCAGAAACCAACTGGCAGGGTTGAGCTTTCCTACCAAGTGGAACTGGTTGCATTCCCATTCCGAGCATTTGATTTTCTTAAACTGAAGAGCAAAGAGACAAATGTGTAAATGCTCATAACTGGATAAAGTCTTAATGCACGGAATCTTGAGGTTGATGAGTATATATCTATTTCTGAGAAGAGGTCTTTGACAGGTGCTCTAGTCTTGTGCCTTACTGTGCTAGCTTAATGCTGAAGTGAACAATTCAGTAGCCTTGCACACCAGAAAAACTTGAATTTATCTGCACAGCTCAGGTGTAAGAAGATGTTTTATTCATTTAAAATGACTAAATAATTGTGTGCTTTACAAAACAGTTACACCGGTAGTGATTTGTAACTGCACCAGGTGATTCTTTTGAAATATTGCTTTCATGTTAGAGGTTGATATGGAAAGGTTTGAAGCTGTAAACTAATATTTGTAAATGGTCCAAAAAATAATAATTCCACCTACAGGTTTGCATCTGTATCTTGGAATCCTGATAGCTTTCTGTTTTGACTTTCTGCTGACAGGTCACACTTAGGGCAGGCAAAACATAAGGCACATAGCCCTCCTGAGAGTAGAAAATCTATTTCAAAGACACCCAAAGTGCAGTCTAACACTACTTCTGAGCAGTCCAAGGGACACTTTTCTAAAAGGTAATTGCGCTTCATATTCATATGTTAACCAGTGCTATCTGCGCTTCATAACTGTGTATAATATATCTAGTTATACAGAGTTCTTATAAAGTGTATGACTAATAGATTTTAATTAATCTAGGTATTGAATTCAGTGGATATATTTCAGTGTTGCACATTGTGTTTTGTTTTTCTAATTCACCAACTAAGAGCATTCCATCAGTGATGGGGAGGACATGATTTCTGCATAACTAGTCCTGGAATACTTGCAAGGTCTTTCTCCCCTTTTCCCAGTTCATGTTGGGGGAAGATTGCCCAAGGAGTTCTGAGCAATGTCCAGTATTTACTGAAACATGTAATAATCTAAAGTATGCCTGTGTTCAGGGTAATCGTCTTGGTCATGCTTTGTCTGGTCTTCATACGCTTCTGCTATATACACGGGAATAGTTTTCTATCATGTAGAAGAGAATTTTCCCATTTTTGTCTGTGATTCATTACCTCAATTTCAAGATTGACGAGAAACTATCCTTTCATTAAGAGCCTGCCTTGAACTAGAATCCAGTTGTGACTAGTTATGCATTACTGAACACTCCTTACTCTCTTTTGGAACTTATATTCTCAAACATTCAGATAATAGCTTCATGGCTTGAATTTTTTTCTTTTTAATCAGTTCGACATATCTATTAAAAAAAAATCAGATAGTAAAATATATCCGAGTTACCTCATATCTTCCTCTTTTAAAAAAAGTACCATGCTGTGCTTTTATTTTGCAATTTATTTTGGTTTTCACGCTAGCAAAGATTTGCAATATGACTGTTCTCATACAAGCATGTTTCTTTTTTTTCTTGTTTCAATGTAAACTTAATAATCGACAATGTTTCTTACCTGCGGTTTCCTTTATTATTAGAGAATGCTGACACTTATCTTGCAAAACTGTTGCAACTGTGAGGTTTCTTGAGTTCAACATTAACACTGTTCCTGCTTACTTCTACAGAGGCTGTAGTTCATCTGCTGTTTTAATACCACAACAAGAAGATCCAGAGAGAGTCAATACTTCAGAGAAGCAAAAAACGGGGCAAGTGCCTAAGAAAGACAATTCTCGAGGAGTTAAACGCAGTGCTAGTCCAGATTACAGGAGGACCAATTCTCCTAGCTCTGCTAAAAAACCCAAAGCACTTCAACACACTGAAACTTCCTTGGAAACTAACAAGCCACATACTAAATCTAAGAGGAGACACTTAGACCAAGAACAGCCGAAGTCTACACAATTACCGTCAACAAGCAAGGCTCACACCAGAAAGGGTGGAGCTGCTGGTAGCTCCCGAAGTCAGAAGAGGAAAAGGACAGAGAATCTGTCTTGTATAAAGAGTGGTTCAGCTGTTGAATCAACTGGCGCTGAAGAAAAGTCAGCAAAACTCTCCAAGCTGGCTTCAAAATCGGTGACCTCAGCCAAAGCTGGGTGTAGCACCATCACTGATTCTTCTTCTTCAGCTTCCACATCCTCCTCCTCTTCTGCTGTTGCCTCTGCTTCTTCTACTGTTCCTCAGGGTGCCAGAGTGAAACAGGGAAAGGACCAGAATAAGGCTAGACGTTCCCGTTCTGCATCCAGTCCCAGTCCAAGAAGGAGTAGCAGGGACAAAGAACCAAGTAAAACAGGTGGCTCTTCAAAGTTTGACTGGGCTGCTCGATTCAGCCCAAAAGTCAGTCTCCCTAAAACAAAACTGTCTCTACCAGGCTCTTCCAAGTCGGAGACATCAAAACCTGGACCTTCAGGACTACAGGCTAAGCTAGCAAGTAAGTTGTTCTTTTGTGGAAGAATAAGCATATATGATTTTAAAATCAAGTCTCCTAAACAAATACTTCCGTTGTTTTAAAACTTCTTGGGATCTTCTTAGAGAAATTAACTTTTAGTGTGTTCTGCTGAGCTTTTAAGTAAAGCTGTGACTGAAACTATTTATAGCTAAAGCAAATGATGTAAGTACAGTCAGTGTTTTATAAGTTTAAGTTGCTTCTCTGTCTTGCAAATCAATTTTAAAAATAAAATATATGCAAAATAGTTGGATGTTGTGATGGGGACATATATGTTATAAAACTCTCTTGACTATATTCCTCCTTTTTTCAGGCTTTTTCTTTTCTCATTTTCTTAATTTTTCTGTCCTGAAGTGGGAATGATAAATGCTGGAAAACAAGTAGATAATATGTGGCTTGTTGTTTCAAGCCCACTTTCCTAATTTTTCCTTACTGTGAGAATCTCTGATGTTACTTTAAGAACAGTAGTCTTCTAAACCTAGTGTACCTAGTGCCTAGGACGTTAGTCACTTTATGTTTTCAATTTTTCCTACAAAATATGTCCTCTCTGGTGCGGAATTTGAATAGCAGGTACTGTTCTTGGACTTCGTCACTAAAAAATATAAGCTGTCTCCAAGCAGAGCACCTGCCTGCTAGTGTGCAGATATGCTTGTAGCTCTGTGCCTTGAACAAAATTTTTTTGAAATGTACTATGCTGCTTTTGTGTACTGTATGATTTACTTACAGTATGTATTCTCTAAAACTTGATTTAAGAAGTTGGATTCCTAAGCTTGCTTCCTGTTTTTCCTTTACCTAGACATGATGACAAGTAGCCTGTTCCAACTGGGGCATGTCTATAGCTGATACTAATGCAGGAAATATGTGAAATAAACAAGAGCAACTGGATGTCTTCCTGTATAATCAAAATAGATTTAATTGACCAAACAGGCTTGTTTTGGATAACTTGCATGACTGGAGTATTGATTCTGGAATGACCTAACCTAATTGAGGAAGAATGGCATTGGGGAAGGGGAGAGGAGTTACTTTCTTTATAGCAAGGTTTTATCTACCTGCTCCATGGTCCGAGACTTACTCTGGAATTCATCACCCAGTTAAAAACTCTGAATTTGCACAGGATGGAGAGAGGGGGAAGTGGGTAGGAATTGGGCAAGAATGGGACTGACCAACAAGTTCTTAGCTAAGCCTGTCCTTGTTACAGGCAACTTTTTAACAATGAAGAAAAACACCAGGGAGGAGAAAAAATTTACCTCCAACAAGTGAACAACGAGAAGGTGAAGGCAGAGAGTAATTTATGTGACAAATTACAAAACTTCAGCAAGGAGTGAGAAGGGGAAGGGTGGGATAGCACAATGTAAGGGACATGTGTGTTGAGTAGCTTGAAAAACAGTATTGAGAATATGAGCCTGAACTGTCTTTGCAAAGAATGTACTGAGAAAGCCAGCTTGACTAGCCTCAGCTCTTCCATGACCTGAAAGTCATCTTTTGCAAAAAGATAAACTTAAGTTGAACTAAGACATTCAAGTATATATCACAAAACCAAGTTAGTATGGACTGTAGGTATGTGTGTGTGTATGTATAAAAAGTCACTGGTAAGGGGCACAAAGCATGGTGAGAGACATTTCTAGACTCAGTAGAGGTGAAAGTTACTTTCTCTAGGTGGCAGCCCAATTTGAGGGGGGGAAGTACTAACAGGTGATATTAAGAAGTCTAAAATGTCTAAGGCTTCTTTATTTTTACTGTAGATTACAGCAAAACTTACTCCAATGGTTATTATGTTGAATATCATGGATCACAGTAAGTGATTATACTGAATATCACTAGGAGTAAGAACTCAACCTAGAATAGAAGAAAAGTGTTAAACTTTATGGTATTTTCAAATAGTCTCACCCTTTCAAATAGTGCATTAGAACTCTTTGACAACAGATTGAAGTGATCTTGGAAGCAATAGTAACTATTGTTAGCTTAGCCCCTTTTTAAAAAAAGGAGAAATAACTTGTCTGTCATACAGCTTACTAACTCAAAAATATTGGGACAAATTTGAAATATTTTAACAAAATATGCATTTTGGATAATGCTGAGAAGTGTTAAGAAATATTAAGAAAGTAAACCTCCAGGGCAGGTTTTTAAGGAAGAATGGGTAAATTTAAATTTATTTTCTGTAGCAAGCCTAGTACCCTTAGAGGATAAGGGAACAGAAGTAGGTGATTTTTCACGCAAATATTAACACCCCTAAAGCTTTCTAAAGCAGTAAGGCAAACATCTAGATTAAATTATTGAGGTGTACACCCCTCTGCTTGGAAACATGTCCTTAGAAGTCACAGTAATCCTGTGTGGAAAGTGAAAGCTACAACTCAGTAGGCTTGTATAGGGGTATAATATAAAACGGATATATGAAGTTTGAAATAGGGCTTACAGAACGAGAGGGAGAGAAACAAAAAACAAACATGCAAGCATAACTCGGTAAGGAGCCTCAAAACTTTGGGGGAAAAATGATGGGGGGAGTGGTTCTAGGAAGAAAAATGGGAGGAGAGGGGAGATTATTCTGGCTAACGTACGGTCAGTCGTGTCTATATAAATGCAATGCTGTTCACTTCTGGGTATTGCAGTTCAGGAAGTACAAAAAGAATTATTAGTAGTTGTGATCTTTTGAAGGAAAAACTAGAAGAGCTGAGCTGGCTTAGTCTACTGAAGAAAAGAATGAGGAGAGACATGGTTGCCATCTTTGCAGAAGCTTTTCACATATTGGAGGGGAGTACCTTGAAGTGTCTTGTCCAGTCCCCACTGGATAATTAATAGGCGTTAAACGTAGCCAAGGTGACTTTCAGAGTCTTCAGCTACACAACAGTCTGTGTAACTGAGCAGTGACATCACAGAATAACAGCTGTAGAATTTGCTGGAAGAATAAAAACAGGCTGGACTGAAGTTTTTCACCTCCATTTTTGTAGCTATATATTTCTTGATGGGGGTGGGTTGGAAGGCAAGTTTCTTGTTTTGCTCTCTTGACTATTTTCACATCCCCTTCAAGCCCTGTATTTTGTAGGGGCTTTTTAAATGTTGTGAACTGGGTCATCTTGCTGCTATGTAACAATACAATTAAGCTTGGTTTTATGTCTCCGTTATTAGGGAGGTCTCTACTGCCCTTTGTAGTGTCTTGTGGCCCTTAAGTAGGAAGAAGCTGGCAACGATGGCTGGGACAGTGCTGAGAGCAGGGTAACTTAGGGTAGCTGTCCCTGACTGAGAAGCCTCTACCTAATGCTTCAAGATCTGGGGGGCTAGAGAGGTTATTGGGATAATAAAAAGCCACATGAAGTGAACACGGAGTGTGAATGGTGTGTAACTCCTGGCTTCAAGGGATTTGGCAGAGGTGAAGGAGAAAAGAATCTGAAACTAGCTCTGAAACAGTTTATTTGGGATTGTGGGTGACAGTGCTATCTGTGTGATGGTCATTAGAGCCTTAGAGTTGTTGACTTGGGATTGAGAAAATAAGATGACTAGCTTGGAGGTACTTGGTTTAATTGCAGTGATGGGCTGTAATCAAGAGCTGGGGATGTCTGGGTTGGTACTGAAGGACGGGAGTAGTGGAGTATTAGAATGACAGGAGGTCGTCTTGCCTTCCCCTGCCACAGCTATTTTCACCCTATCTTTATTGCATGAGGAGGAGAGCAGCCCAACACAAGAGCCAATCTGAAGTCTAAACTTCCAGTCCTAACGAGTAAATCTCTACTGATTGTCTTTCTGAACTGCAAATAAAGGGCTTTCCAGGTTATGGACTGTGAAAGTTTGACTAACTTTGTTCTGGCTTGGGTAATACACTCAGACTTAAAATAAGTGAATGCAGTTACAGCTGCATTCAGAACTTGTTTCTTTCTCACAACAAAAAATGCCTTTAAAAAAAAAAAGCTGACCAGTAAACACACTTAAATGTGAAGATGTTCTTAAGATTTTTTTTTCTTTTTATTTCTGTTAGGCTGCACTGTTTCAGGTTTAGCCTGTTTGGGTCTATTTTCCTTCAGAGTCATTAACATGAGTGTTTGGCATGCAGATAGGATGATGTCAGGGCATAAGCAATATATGTTTGCCATAAGGAAACCTATGCCTCTGCTTTAATTCTGAAGTTTACATCTAAAGTTTTTGCAGTTGTTGAATATGAACTGCTTAAACCTAATTTTCTTTTGGTTTATTGAAAGTCCATCTCTGGTCATAACTTTTACTAGCTCTTTGAAACAGATCTCTTGACGATAGCTCTGTATATTACAGAAATAGTGCTGAATAAACAACTTCTGGAGATGAACATCAAACCAATTCCCCTGAAATCCCTTGCTGTCTTTTCGTTCATGAGGCAGTCACAGGGCATCTCTAATACCATCTCTCTGAATGCTGGTTGTGTTCTATTTACCAGGGAAGGCTTGGGGCTGTTAGCCTCCTGCAACTCGTATAGATACAGAACTAACACTCAGTTGGGAGAGCACACTGGCAGTGTGTTAAGGGGGAGATCAAATTTTGATGACAATGCGAGTGAAAGGAAGAAGGTTCAGTCCTATGCTGAAGAAATTGGCAGTCCTGAGCTTATAGTATTGGGAAGATTCAAAGGATTTGCAAAAGATGCAGGTGGTAAGATTGACTTAAGGAGCCTTCTTCAACAATGAACTTTAAGGGCAGAGAGTGGCATTGAACAGCAGGAAGGGAACAAGCTCTGAGAAGTCTTTTGTCGCTTCCTTTTTAGCTTTTGAAATTAATAGAGGGAGGTGGAAGCTCATATGTGCCCTGGTAGGTACATCAGAGGTAGAGAAATAAAGACTTGAGAAAAGAGAAACATGCAAAAAGATCTGACAAGTAGAACATTCTTCCTGAGCAGCAGGAGAAAATGAGCTCAACTCTTCTGGGTGCTCAGGCTGTGATACATTCTGCAGCTCGTCCACCAAGCGGTAACTGGGTAACTCCTTTACATTCCCTAAAACCCTCTTACTGAGGTAATTCAGTTTAAAGAGATGGCTCAGCTAATTTAATGCAAATACTTTAATACTTTTTCACTTATGGAGAAGGACAGCCCATTTCACAGTTTCATTGCCCTACTGCTTCATGGTGTCTGTGCTCATCTGACCCATGTTAAGCAAGCTCAGCTCACCAACCTGGCAGAATACTAATGGAGCAAGAAAGTCTATCAGGTGTGCACTTTGTGTGTATTGGGATTGGTTTGGGGATAATAAGACATGAGTGTACCGTACTGTTAAACAACAGCAAGCTGTTAAGCTAGCTCTGCTGTTTTGTGAAACCTTTGCCCTTAGCAGAAATCCTATTTTGATGCAAGTTAAGTCAGTCTTATTTCACTTACAGTGGATGTGCGATAGCCTATTACTAAGCTGATATGAAGTTACTTAATATTTAGGTCTGACTGCTTGCAAATGAGCACCCACAGATTTGAAGTAGTAAGTGGTGTGCTGACATAAAGAATTAAAATGTATCTGTATATTTTTCCAGTGAACTCTACTGTAACAGGGTGATTAACTTATTCTTCTAAATGTAAAGCAAAAGTACATCTCACTACAATTCCACCATACTGTTACAGGTACCGAGTAGCCTACTTTTCCATATATGTAATATGAACTCAGAGTGGTAAACGCACTTTATCTGTGGAGTAATACAGTGCTATGCTAGTGCCGGGTAAAGCATGCATTTTCTATTGTAAAATACAACCAGCCATGAGGGGAGCTTTGTTGTGCACTTCTAGTACTTGAGAGGCTTAGATAGCTATGGCATGGGATCCTGCTACAACTGTTTCAAACGGTTTTTGTCTTGTATCTCTACTTTCTAACACATTCCACTTCCTCCCCCCAGGCCCGTGAGTGTCTTACTGTATGTAAATAGGCTTGGAGTCATCGAGTATTTCTGTTGTAGCAACTTCAACTTAAATTTTTGGTTTGAAAGCATACGTAGTAAAAATGCTACTGCTTTTTTGAATATTTGAAAGAGTTACATACTTTGTTCTGTATGTACAGACCATCTGAAAATTCAAGTGGCTGGCCTGCTTTAGTTCAGTGCTTGGTGGCTGTTAAATACAGAACCTTGTTGTTTTCTTAAGGTTGCCAAATTTCTTAAGTCAGTAAGCCAGGTGTGTGGTAGATACATGAATACAGCTACCTGAAAGGAGGTTGTAATGAGGTGGGTATCGGTCTCTTCTCCCAAGTAACAAGTGATAGGACAAGAGGAAATGGCCTCAGGTTGTGCCAGGGGAGGTTTAGTTTGGATATTAGGAAAAATGAGTTCACCAAAAGGGTTGTCAAGCGTTGGAAGAGGCTGCCCACGGAAGTGGTTGAGGCACCATCCCTGGAGCTATTTAAAAGACGTGTAGATGCGGCACTTAGGGACATGGCTTAGCGGTAGACTTGGCAGTGCTAGGTTAACAGTTGGACTTGATGATCTTAAAGGTCTTTTCCAACCTAAGTGATTCTGTGATCAGGTTAACCCTCGGTCTGCATGGAACTTAACTGCACACAACATTGTGTTCCTGGGTCAAATATAGTATAATGTTTGAAAGGACAGACTATTGACCAGGTCAATAATAGCTTTTCAGATCACTTTCCCTTTTCTGTTAACTATCCAGTCAGAAACTGCATAGTTATCATTTCATCCCTCAGTACCACAACTCAGCATTCCTGGAATGTTTTAGGATTAAGGAAATAAACAGGAGCCAGTTCGATAGGTACTGTGCTCAAAAACATTGCACACTTAAATATGTTTTATTTTTGCTTTGTTGCCAGAAGAGGGAGCAGTGATCTAACTTTCTCATTTTTTCAAAACTATTTACATCTGTTCTAGTAATAGTATGTCTAAATTGAATGTTATGGGGTTCTTTTTTATTTTTTTTGTCTATTTATTGTAGAGGTGGGGGGGACTGAAATGTAAAGTTGGGCCTGATAAGGATTTTTGATTTTTAACACTTCAGTTATCAGCCTTCTAGTTTGGAAGCTATTACAGGATATTTCAGCCTGATAGTAAGCTTGCTCATCACCTGAGAATGTTGTGTTGCGTGGGGGTCTTGTGTGTCTAAGATTTACCTGGTTCTGCAGTGGGATGTGTCACGAAGCCATTGTTCTGATAACCTAGAGCAAACTTATATCAGTTGGGTCAGTCTTCAACAGTGCAAATACTTCTAAATTAAGAACTCGAACTCCTTTTCCAAAGCTGTGAAGATACGCTTGGTTATTTGCCTCAAGGAAGACCTTATGACAGTGATAGGGGTTGAAGGGATGTGGCTGAAATAGGAACACAAATAATACATGACGGATCTCAACACTGGCAGTGCTTGACTCCTGGAGAGGAGCATGGTTTTAATTTAAGGCAGTTATTCTTAAGCCATACTAATGTGAAGAAAACTGACTAAAAATGATGATTCAGCTAGTGAAAAAGATTAAGTTTATGCTGTACAGATTTACTCAGAGGTGAGGGAAAACAGATGCAACCACCACTGCCCCCCCAATGTAATTTCTTTTTCTCTTTTTGTCTAAAGCTAAAGCATCTTCTTTTAAGTGATTTGAACACCAAGATGTGGAAATAATAAACTTGTATCTCATATCTGTTTTAGCATGAGAAAGACTTAGAAGCTCTTCTATAACTGTAGTGTGTAGGTTAGGAAAAGGTGTCTAGGTAACAACTTTGAGTTTAGTATTGCTTAACTCAAAATAATGAGTAAAAGTGAGTATCTGAACCTTTCTTTTACTGGTATAGCAGTTCAGTGTAAGGTGACTAAAAGCTGATGTGGGCTTATTGTGGTTCTTAAGTAGAAGCTGTTCTTCTACATAGAAGTTTTGTGTACACTGAAGTTTTATTTCTTTGTAAAACTGCTGTGTATTTAAAGACTGATTTACTCAATTCTTTACATATTACATAGGTCTAAGAAAATCTACAAAGAAGCGCAGTGAATCACCACCTGCTGAGCTCCCCAGTTTGCGGCGGAGCACACGGCAAAAGACCACGGGCTCCTGTGCTAGCACCAGGTAAAACTTAAGATAATGAAACATCATCACTGCAGTGGGTTGATATTAATGTAATTTTCATGCATGAAAACTGGCCTTGTCTATCTCTTACTTTGCTATTGTAGAAGTAGCTGTCTTTTCAGGCCTGCTGGGTTAGTCTCTACACCAGTGTCATGGATAGCGGATAGAATTTGTCACCATCAGACCTTCAATAAGTCCCTCAGCTGTGAGGGTGGAGGAAAAAGAAACACCCAAAGCCAATATTACAATTTTAAGTAATCCATTCCTTAGGAAGGTGTTGTTTAAAAAGATACTAAGCACTGAGAGAGAGAGAGTGCTAAACTACTGTCCATCATGAATAATAAAATAGATGACTATTTTGAAAACTCCACACAGGAGTCTGTTTTAATAGTGTACATTGTTGAGCTGACTCAGCTTGTCAGCAGCTGCATCTGAACTATACTACAAATAGCTAAGTACTTAATATACCTTCTGATGCGGGGGAAAACTAGTCATAGAATCATAGAATAGTTTGGGTTGGAAGGGACCTTTAAAGGTCCCTAATAATTTTAAACAGCTGGTAGATTAAATGGGAAGGCAGAATAAATGTGTCCTGTGATGCAAAAAGTTTTTGTAGTTGCATATATTCTGAAGCTAGACTTACGAAGCCTTAACAAGCTTTTAATTTTTTTTTCCTTACGCCTAAACTACGTTTAGTTGTTCCAGCACAACTTCTTTTCCCCCTTCCATGCTATAAAAAAAGCTTCTGATGCCTGATTCTGTTGTTAAGTGTACATTTGAATTTGACTGTTTACTTTGTAGGCATATATATATGTAGTCGTGATGACAGTAGTGTTTGAAAAAGCAAATTTAAAAAGGCTCATGCCCTCATACTTGGTCTGGCACTGAAAACAAAGTTGAACATCAGAGTTCTCTTTGTGCTTTCAGTAGTTCAGAACTTCCTTTAAAGATAGTCACTCTGTCATCAAACTTCTCAAATGTGTATGTGATTTGTAACTAACAGTCACTTTAATCTTGCTCATATTGACTGTTATATTTTAGTAGACTGCCTTGTCTTGAAGGATATAATGTAAGGACCTAGCTGTAACGCATTAGTATAAACAAATTGTCGCCATGGTGCAAGGCAAGGAGGGTAAAGAAGAGTTGGATAATTTTGTGAAGACCGATTCTTACACAATTCTGTTAGTTTGTGCAACTTTGTGGTAGTGATCTACATAAATGTTATCTGGTTTTGAGTAGTCTCACGTTAATAAATCTTTGTCTTAGTTCATAAGGCCCAAAACTTTGTTTTTTGAATCTTTAGTCGGCGAGGCTCTGGCCTGGGCAAAAGAGGAGCAGCTGAAGCTCGCCGACAGGAGAAGATGGCTGATCCTGACAACAACCAGGATGGAGTTAACTCTTCAGCTGCGCGTACAGATGAGGCTCCCCAGGGGGCTGCAGGTAAGAAGAAATTCCAACTGAAGCATTTTTAGTATAGTTGCTGATATAAACTACTTCGCATTTAAAAATAATTAAATGGATTAAGTTCTGGGGAGAAATTATTATTTAAGCTGGTACAGCTGGTAAATAAATCTGCAAGGTTTTTGAGTGAGAGGGACCTTTATTTTTGAATCTGATCTCTTGGATGTCTGGTACATGTTTCAGTCATGCTTTTTTGTAGTCTCCAAACTATGTCCAATAAAGCAGACTTTAGTTTTCAGGCGTCTACCTCTTTTTCTTAATTTTTTTTTTTAAAAAAGTAACTTCAGCTGATGCTGTATAAATTTCTGTACTGCCAACTGAAGAGACACCAAACTGTTCAGAATACAGAAGGCATGCATTTACCTGCAAAAGCTCTTTTGTAACTACTTATAAATATTCTACAAGTTTTCTGTTGACATGGCAAGTGTGTCTGTACTGAAGAAACTTGTAACCAAGTTAAATATTCTTACTTGCACAGTCCTATTAAATAGTACTTAATTTTATCATCTGGTCCTAATCAGTAGTGAGTTCAGAGGAGCTTTCCAGTAATTATGCTGGATTGTAGAAAATCTCGAATGTTCTCTGCTTAAAGCTAGCTACATCAGTACAAAAAGTCTAAATTAACAGAAACTAGGTGCAGCATAACACATAAGAAAAGCATAAATTTACTAAGGATACAGGAAAATCTGTGTAAAAGGTAATTTGCTGACCTAGCTTTTTTTTTAATTCATTATCTTGTGTTGATATAGCCTCTCTCTTCAGCTTTTGGAAAATGTTAGACCTGTAGACGGCTTTATGTAAAACGACAATTGTACAGAAGTATGATGGTGGCAACGTTAAATGCAGAGCGCTCTTCTGATGGTTTTCTTGATGATGGAATTGATGCGAATTTTGTAGCTTTAAAGGCACTTTAACTTGCATTAATCTCTATTTTATTTCTTTAGCTTCTAGTTCTGTTGCTGGGGCTGTAGGTATGACAACCTCTGGAGAAAGTGAGTCAGATGATTCTGAGATGGGAAGACTACAAGGTATAAAAGCTGTTATTAATTTACCATTTATATTTCATTTGCAGCCTATAAATAGCCATACCTACCCAAATTCTGTATTAAATGTAGTGGGAAGGCTGTATTTTGTTTCTCTGTCTGTGAATGTGTTGCTTTGCTTACTGTAGTTCTAAAGTACGGAGTTACAAGCTTGTAATTCACTAAAGATGCAAGAATTTGGAAGTAATGTCTGGAGGGGGTGGCATAGTGTCCTTGCTTATTTGCATGGTGCATAATACACTACTTTTGATGATTTTTCAGGAGGAAGTGGGGGGAGAGAATTGATAACTCAGTCCTATTAAGTGTGTAAGCTCAAATACAAAAATAAGTCTTTGCAAGAATGTTTTCAGTTGACAGGCCAGGTTAGGCCTGCTGTTACTCTGCCTGCTTGTGGATAACACCTTTGTTTTTTTTGCTTGTCATTGATACCCATGTTGCTGTAAGCTTGGACCAAACAAAATCTAAAAGTTCTTAAAATGCTTGCTTTTGTGCTTGGGCTAAAGGATTCAGGTTTCAAAACCTGAGAGCACAGACAGGTGGAAACTCAGTTTGCATGTCCTGCAACTGTTTTAATGATTTTGCTGCTACATTGCAAGGAGTTCTGAGATCATGATTTCCCTTGCAAATGACAGGTTTTGGTTAATCTGGATATTTAATGTGGAAGTGAGCGCTGTGTCGCTACCAGTTCACTTGCTTATAGTTCTCAGTAAGCATAGGTATGCATTAGGAATATTGAGCTAAATTGGTTTTTACTATCAATTGTTGTATTGATCAGCAGTAGTCATGCTTGCTGCAATAAAAATCAGAATCACCCACTTAGTCTAGCTTTAGTAAGACTACTGAAAAGTGTTCAAAAGCAAAACCAAAAAAACCCTAATATCTAGCAGAGTTCTTCCCTCTCCTGCTCATCAACAAATAAAGCTGTGAACCTTTTTTCAGTGTCACTTTTTCAGATTAACAGTGCTGCTCAGTTCCTGAAAATGTGAAGATAAGTTTAGCCTATTTTTATGTAGTTTGAGTTCAGATTTGAAATTACAGTCTGGTTTATCTGCTATTCTAGATCTAGACTTAGAACAATTCAGCAGACCAGATTTCTTTGTGAAATATATAACTGGAAACTCAGTGGGTGACTTCTTAAAGGGCTTTAATGCTCTGATGCATACAAAAATGAGTTATTTGTTCCCTAAAGGTAATCTTTCTGGTGTTTTTTGGAAACTGAGGTAGCTGCAGTCATCTAATCCTAACTCTTCTTTCTTAAAGTATCAGAATTCTAGTAGTCTTAAATTATAGCATCGTGGAATTTAAGCTTTTAAAAATATGTAGAAGCTTTGACAATGGCTGTTATCCTCTGTTTGCTTTTAGCTCTATTAGAGGCTAGGGGTCTTCCTCCTCACCTGTTTGGCCCTCTTGGTCCTCGGATGTCGCAGCTCTTCCACAGGACAATTGGAAGTGGAGCTAGTAAGCAAAGTTTGTCTAACTTGACTTAATCCTTTCCACTTCCAGACTAGCAGAACTCAGCCACTAGTAAATTCTAATATTTGTATTAGCTTCATAGTTTAATGTAATATTTTACTTGTTGGAGATTTGTATGTCATGATAGTGCTAGACCATGGTCAACAATATTAATTTGCTTGCCTTCCTATAAGGAAGAGGAATTGCTTTAGCCATATTTCTTTTCTTTTCCTTTTTGGGGCATCTTTAATGTTCCCTTCTAGGTGGGGAAGGGAGGGTTCTTGCCTTTTCACCCCTTCCTTGTCTTTTTCTTTTGCATGATGGGCTGCTTAACAAAAG
This sequence comes from Pygoscelis adeliae, assembly GCF_000699105.1. NCBI lineage: Eukaryota > Metazoa > Chordata > Aves > Sphenisciformes > Spheniscidae > Pygoscelis > Pygoscelis adeliae. The sequence goes on along the minus strand of NW_008824932.1, from coordinate 5,978,493 downwards.
ACCTCTCCAACCCGCTTGGGTTTTTTGCTAGCTTTAAACAAGTGCTTAAGCTAGCTTTAAAACTATTAGTAGATGTCAGTTCTAGGGTATGTTGTTTACAGTTTCAAAAGCGTCTTAGGTTTCAGACAGAAACCGCTTCCTTCAGACAGTGTGTCAGTGAGAACGTGGGTCCTTAGTCTTGTTCCACCATGTCTGCATTATGCAGCTGGATAAGACACGTACCTTCTAGTCCAAGTCTGTTTGGCTTCCCAGGAGAGCCAAAGGCAGCCTGTTACACTGCCTGCCAAGAAGAGGATGGGGTCTCATGGATACTCCATGTGCTGTATTATCCAGGGGGTGTGTTGAAAAGTCCTTTGTTTTATAAAGGTGGAGTGGTGTGGGTTCTGGCACCCGCTGTAGGTTGGCAAGATGGCGGTGGTGAGCAGTGTGGTGAACTCCCTGTGCTGACCAGTCTGGACTGGAAAGACAGTCAAGAGTGAGATTTTTGCCTCCCTTTCCTATCCCCCCGTTTTATGACAGGGAAAGGAAGTGAAACTACAAATACAAAGGAAAACAAACTATCTCTGGTCTTCCACTCTGGCAGAAGTATAGCATAACAGTTCCCTTGAACACTTATGTCTTCTAATACCTTCTTTCCTAATATTTTTTTCTGGATATCTAGGTTCTAAAGCCCAACAGCTTTTACAAGGTCTCCAAGCCACTGATGAAAGTCAGCAACTACAGGCAGTGATTGAGATGTGCCAGCTGTTGGTCATGGGAAATGAAGAAACATTAGGAGGATTTCCAGTCAAGAGTGTTGTACCAGCTTTGGTAAAGATTAAATCTCTTATTTCTATTGGAGGATATAATATTTCATTCAATAGCTTGCTTAAATAGTCTTAATTTATATTATATATTCTTAATTATATATATGTGTGTGAATCTATCTGTATATGTCGTCATTTGGTTTTGAGGGCATGTTTTGCTAAATTTTGCTAGTCCTATTAGTTCTGTAATAGCTCAAGAATAGGTAGTGGCTCTTTTGAAACTTTTACCAAAAATCAAAGTCCTAAGTGAAAAGCTACAATACTGATTTGTGCCCTTTATTTATGTCGATATCTAGATACTTTTTACTAAACTAACAAGACTTTTTTTAAAAAAACAGATAACACTGCTGCAGATGGAGCACAACTTTGACATTGTAAGTGATTTGTAATATTTAAGAAATTTTTTGGAATAGAAAAAATGTATCATCTGAACTTAAAAACAAATATCTATATATTTAATAGATGAACCATGCATGTCGGGCCTTAACATATATGATGGAAGCACTTCCCAGATCATCTGCTGTAGTGGTAGATGCAATTCCTGTCTTCTTGGAAAAGGTAAAATGAAATCAAAGCAGCATTAAACTAGTCTGAGGGGATTTTATCTTTTGTTTTAACTTTAGGATATACCATTAAGATAACGGCCTCTTTTCATAGCTTACAAGATAATACATAATGCATGAGAAGCTTTTAAAAACAGGTTTACTCTCTGTTCACACCGTTACTGAAAAGCACTATCTGATTCGCTGAGAACTTTTTGTCTGATTGGTGTTGCAAGGGTATTGTGTAATTATACAAACTGGTAACTCTTGGAGTAGCTATATAGCTGATCTAGCCTTAAATTGGCTAGCTTGATTACAGCTAGCAGTGCAGCTGCATTAGTATATGTGTCTCAGTACAGGCCAAGTGTTAATGAAGATTATTATTTTTACAAACTGGTTTAGAAATTAATCTACAAGCTTTCTTGTTTTCTTATAGCTGCAAGTTATTCAGTGCATTGATGTGGCAGAGCAGGCGCTTACAGCCCTGGAGATGTTATCACGCAGGCATAGTAAAGCCATTCTGCAGGCAGTAAGTAAAAAAGAAAGCGCTCTTACCTCTACTGGTTCTACATCTTGGTGATCTTCTGTGAAGATGAAATAAGAAAACAAGTTTCTATGACTTTAGCAGTACTGAGAGTGAAAGTGTTTGTTTATTTTATTATAGGGTGGGTTGGCAGACTGTTTGCTGTATCTAGAATTCTTCAGTATAAATGCACAGAGGAATGCACTAGCTATTGCTGCCAACTGCTGCCAGAGTATAACACCTGATGAGTTTCACTTCGTGGCAGACTCTTTGCCACTGCTTACACAAAGGTTAACCCATCAGGTAAGAAGCTATTATAAAATGGAAAGTTTTAATTTTGACCTGAAAGTAGTATAAAGTTGCCTCCAGATATTTAGTTCTTTACTGTGTATTATTTGCCTTTGCAATGTGATAATTACCTTAAAGTTTCTATACTGTCAAGTTGTGATATTCTAACATGCATATGGACCTCTTGTTTTTTGTAAACATGCTGTAAGGATTCATGACACCCCTATTAATTTTGTAAAATTAGATAAATAAGGTACTTTAACTTGGAGCATGAATAATAGTGGGTTTGTTGTCCTTACTTGTTGCTCATCAGCAAGAGGAAATCCAGTAGCATTACTGTTCTTTTTTCTTAACAAATGAGTTGCAAGGTTCCCTCCTGCTTCAAACTCAGAAAAGCTTCAGTTTCAATTTTTGTGGTGTTTTCCTGATTTGACTTTTTGGGAGGGCCTGCGACTTTTTAAAAAGGAAATTCCTACTCTTGCACAATAGTTTGAAGTGATAAATCCTAAATTGTGGGGCTCCTAAGATCTGCCTATCCTGCAGTGCTCATAGATGAGCACTCACGGTGACTATTGCACCAAAAGAGATTTGGACATACTGCTTGGTTAGCAGATCCCTGTGAAAAAGGAGAAATTATTTTGTTCCTTAACAAATGCAACTAAATGAGAGCTTCCAGGTAATGTTTTTGTGTATTCTTGTGCTATTCTTAATTTTGACAACGTCTTCTTGCTGAGATACTACTTGAATCTTTGAGACAGCTTCACAGAAGTCAAATGTCAGCTTTAGATGGTGCTTTGGAAACAAGAAGCACCATTCTCAGCAGTAGTAGGGACAAGTACTGACTCCTGCTCTCTGAAGAGAAGCTACAGCCCACAAAAGTAAGATTTCAAGAAATTTTGAAGTGGAATTTTTCTGGCAAAAAAAAAAAAAATCTTGAGTTAGCTCTTAACAGAATAGGTGAGGTTGGAAGGGACCTCTCAGTTACCTAGTCCTCATCACCTGCTTAAGCAAGGTCAACTAGAGCAGATTGCCCAGGACCATGTCCAGCTGTCTTTTTTTTGTTGTTTGTTTATTTTTAAAAATAAACCAAACTCCAAGGACTGTCCAAAGGACAGTCTCCAAGGATGGAGACTTAGCCTCTCCAGGCAACCTCTTCCTGTGTTCAGGTAAACAATAAAAGTGTTTTATTATGTTCAGATGAACTTTTTTGAGTGTTTCAATGAACTTTTAAATAGAGTTGTTTTTAGAACAATCTTTACTAACTTGGTGTCTTTGGATTTGCTGTCTTGGCTGGACTGCATGATATAAAAATCAGGCTTCGTGTAGTCTGTAGCCTTCACTCCTGCTTATTATCTATATCTCCTTGCTTTGGCTTTGTAGCTCTCTTCCCCTTTGTTTCCTCCTTGTAGAATCCAAAAAGGATATTATGGACACATTTATTCATCTTTAAAGGTCCCTAAAGGTATTTGTGTTGCAAGTGTTTCCCAGGGGAATATGCCATATCAGGAGGTCGGTTTAGACTGTATCAATGAATTTAAAATTCAGAGCTGTAATATTCTGTAAAATGTGATTTGACTGGCCTTTTTGGAGAAATTTTATGAATGTCTCCAAATGACAGGATAATCCAATGCAAGTTAAAATATTCTAATTCAAATGAATACTTAACTTTTTTTATAATAGGACAAAAAGTCTGTTGAAAGCACTTGTCTCTGTTTTGCACGGCTAGTGGACAACTTTCAGCATGAGGAGGTAAGGGTGTGGTTTTTTGGGGCATGGATTTTTGTTTCCCTCTTCCCTCCCTCAGTTTCTCCAAAGGGCTTACCTTTCAAAGTCAGACTAACGTTTTTAATTTTGCTGTTCCCTCCTGAAGAACTTGCTCCAGCAGGTTGCTTCCAAGGACTTGTTAACAAATATCCAGCAACTCTTGGTAGTGACGCCTCCTATCCTGAGCTCAGGAATGTTCATCATGGTGGTGCGCATGTTTTCCTTAATGTGCTCCAACTGTCCTACACTTGCAGTCCAACTTATGAAGCAAAGTGAGTACTTGCTCTTTCATACTTTGGGGGACCTATTTAAGTTAATGCCTACAGTCAATACAGAACTCTGTGTGCTTGATTATACAAATATTGTGTTCTCTTATTTTTCTCTCTCTTACTATGCTTCCCCTGGGATACAAAGTTTAGTTAATCTTGTTGAAAGTTTTTTGTTTTTTTTCCTGAGGGTTTTTTCTCCCCTTTCCTGTCTCTAGCTGTTGTCACTGGAGTGCTCGCCTAATTTTGAGTCTCTATTAGCTGCACAAGTAACTCTCATTTCAACACAAGTTGAATAATTCTTTTTGTAGTCTTTACCAGGTGGGGGAAACGTGCGATTTAAGGCCTTTTTTCTAAGGGAAAACATTAAGAAAAGTAACCACTGTGTAGCTGTCTTAGTTCTCACTTGTTTTCTTCTTTTCATCTTGTAAATTTTGACTTGTCACTTCAACTGCCCTGTATGTTCCCCTGTTTTCTTCTGTGCCCTGTATATTGAGTGATATTTGCCCCCACATGTCCTTAAAAGGAAAAAAACCCAAACCCAAAAAACCCCACAAACCCTAGACCTGAGAACAAACACATTTCTTGCAACGTTCAAAGAGACGGCTTTTGTCTTTCTGTCTACTGTCTGTTTGCATATGGCAGTGACTAACTCTTCTGCACAGTGTCTAACACAAAATGGAGTCCGTATTCTGATATAGGCAATCTCATAAATAATAATTTTTATAGATATTGCAGAAACACTTCACTTCCTCCTTTGTGGAGCCTCAAATGGGAGTTGTCAAGAACAAATTGACCTTGTTCCACGAAGTCCTCAAGAACTTTATGAGCTTACTTCTCTTATCTGGTAAGTTATGCAACCCTAGGTTTTGGGTCTGGTTGGTATGTTAAAATCCATAACTTCTCTAAAATGAAGGCAAACAGTTTTCAGCTTAGATGGACCTTACTGTATACTTCTAGTAAAATACTGTTTTAATGTTCTTTGCAGTGAACTGATGCCTTGCCTGCCAAAAGAGGGAATCTTTGCTGTTGATACTATGCTAAAGAAAGGAAATGCGCAAAATACAGATGGTGCAATATGGCAGTGGCGAGATGACAGGGGTCTCTGGCATCCCTATAACAGGATTGATAGTCGAATAATAGAGGTAGTAATTCCACACACTTGTGTGGTGATGTTTTTTAAATATGCATGCGGTTGTATAGGGAGTTGAGTGCTTTCTTTATCATTTTGAAAATACAAGCCTTGTTCTTTCTGAGTAAGAAACGCATGAGTTTCCTCAAACTTCCTGCTGTAATATTGCACTATTTTGGTATTCAGTAATGGGTGAACTGCTTAATCACTGTTCTCGTTGTATTTCTGTCAGTCATTGTTTTTCCTACTGTGTTGCCCCTCATCGCCTTTCATGTAGCTTCCTATTTGTTAGGGATTTCTTAACTTTAAACTCATCCTTGTTTTTAGGCAGCTCATCAGGTCGGTGAGGATGAGATAAGCCTGTCTACACTTGGGCGCGTCTATACTATTGATTTTAACTCTATGCAGCAAATAAACGAGGATACTGGAACAGCACGTGCCATTCAGCGAAAACCAAACCCTTTAGCCAATACAAACACTAGTAAGTACAGTTTAGGAGGCACCTGGTGTCTCTAGCTATGGCTAACTTATGCTGGGTTATACAACAGTCTACTACTTGGCTAATATATTTCTTGTGGTTTCTGTGGAACATCAACCTATTCTGATTTACGTGAATGAAGACAGCTTTACAACAAAACTCAAACTGGTGAAATGTATTCTTAACATAAACTCTCTTCCTGGGAACTGAAAATGCATTAAACTGGAGGGGAGCTGGGGGTGTTCCTGGCTTGGGATTTTCTGAAACAGTTTTGTTCGTACAACTCTTTAATGAAGACTGCACGAGGACTTCTTACTATCGTGCAGAAATAAATCAGAAAACTAAAGAAAGATTTGACTCCTTGAAAGAGGAGGATTTGTACCTACATTCTTGCCATCAGTTTGACTTCTGGTTCTTAGTTTAGCTCTTTAATTGAAAAGATATAATTTAATTCAGCTTTAAAAAAAGAAAGTAATCATCGGAGCAGAGATTCAAAGAACTATGCAGTGATTTGTTGCACAATTTCTCGCAGGTGGACATTCAGAATTGAAGAAGGATGATGCTCGAGCACAACTAATGAAAGAGGACCCAGAACTGGCAAAATCCTTTATCAAAACATTGTTTGGTGTTCTTTATGAAGTATATAGTTCTTCAGCTGGACCTGCTGTTAGACACAAGTGCCTTAGAGCAATTCTTAGGATAATTTATTTTGCTGATGCTGAACTTCTGAAGGATGTGCTGAAAAACCATGCTGTTTCAAGGTGGGTTCATTAACTATTGTGAATGAAACTAATTTTGAGCTTACAACTCAAACTTGTGATTACTTTTTTGAATCATATTTTTCAGGGGAAAATTGTACTTTTAAATTCTTACGTATTTATTGTCCAAAAGCTGAGGCTGCCAGCTCTTCAGGATTTTTTTGCATCTTAGATTTTGCAGTAGGTGCCAACGCTAGGTGTTCTTATTGGAAACTTGGATTACCTATATGGCTGTGTGTACTAGTAATGTCTATTATTACCACTTACTGTTTTCCTGATTTCTAAAACTTGCCTATAAACTTTTCTGAGGGCAAGATGACTTTTGAGGTAATACAATGTGAACAGTAACAGACACTCATGGCATTCAACTGGTAAGTTCTATTCATGAAACCTCTCCTACATGATATACCATAAAGTTAGGGGTCTAGGTAAAAGGATGCAATTAGAAAATAAACTGACTAGTTTTTCAAAGGCAGTACGAAGATCCACAACACCATATTCTTTAAAGAAAGAAAACTCTCTCGTCCTTTATGCCACATGTTAAAACTTGATAAAAGTGATTTAGGTGGAAGAGGACTTTTTCAGTCCTTTTATTTATAGCTTTTGCAAAACCACAATGAAATGTGTTTGCTTACAGTCTCCAGTACTATGTATGCAAGATGAACTGGCTTGATTTTATTTTATTTTTTTAAAACAACAGAAAAGGAAAAGACAAACCTAATTCTAATAAATTATCTGTTTTAGTCATATTGCCTCCATGCTGTCGAGTCAAGACCTTAAAATAGTAGTTGGAGCCCTGCAGATGGCAGAGATTTTAATGCAAAAGTTACCTGACATTTTTAGTGTTTACTTCAGAAGAGAAGGTAAATCTTGCTTGCTTTTTTTTTTTCTTTCCCCTCTTCACCTCCTTATTTAGTATTTTAAAAGCATGTGTGTGTGGAGAATCCATGTCCTTTACCCCCCAGCTCCGTCCCCCCCCAAGCTGTGAAAAGTTAACATTGTTCTTTAATAAAGGCAAATCCGTGCAAGCTATTGTCATATGACTGGGGAGGAGCTGACCAAGACTCTGGAGGAGACAAGCTTGTTTCTTCTGAATCTGAAACAAGTTTGTACAGGCTTACTAAATGCTAGTGAACTTGTATTTAGGCTGAAGATGGCTTGCTGAAATTACATGAGTAGTCTTACTGGACAAAACTGATGAATCTTTGGCAGGAACTCTTTGTTATAATATACTGGGGATTATTGGGTTTCTTTAGCTACTGTTCGTGCTGCTGTCATTATTGTTTTTATTTTAAACTATGTAGGTTAACTTTTTCAAGAAAGGGTTGAACTGCTTTTAAAACTTAATATTGATGGGTGGAGTGAGCCAATGCTGCCATAGTCAAAACAGGTTCTAATAACAGACTTCTACCTTTTCAAACACCTTTGTCTGTCTGATTTCAGGTTTAAAAAAAAAAAACAACACCCAAACAAACCCACCCAAACAAAGATTTCTTCTTTTGCAAAGGGGTGATGCACCAAGTGAAAAACTTAGCAGAATCTGAGGCTTTGCTAACAAGCCCACCAAAAGTATGCACTAATGGATCAGGAACGCTGGGTACCACCACAACAATAAGTACTGGAACAGCCACTGCTGCCAGTAATGCAGCTGCCGATTTGGGCTCTCCCAGCTTACAACACAGCCGGGAGGACTCTTTGGATCTGAGCCCACAGGGGTAAGTGCACTATTTGTTGTGAACAAACAACAGGTAACTCTTGAGGACAGAGTGATTCTTTCAGACAAATGATAGCTATGGTGCATGGTTCCTTTCTGCTGGAGACTGGAGGAAAAAGAAGTCACCCTTAAGTTATTTTGTTGGAATGCAACCATTTTGAACACTTGTAGAATTAATATCTCTTGTAGCAATAAATTATGTTAGTTTTACACAGTTTGCCCTTATTTTAAAGGTGAAATGTTTGTCTTAATGTATTGGCATAATAAGGAAACTCAGCTTAAACCAGAATAGAAATATGTGAACTTGGGAGGTGTAGGGCTTGGTGAGTAGAAACTCCATACATTGCTGAAAAAGTGCTTTCTGGGTTTTAATAGGGAAGGCAGGTCAAATACAGAGTGTCTTTTGGTGTTTATTCAGTAGAGATTTGTGGATTTTTTTTTGTTTGTTTGTTTCTTTTTAAGTGTATTCAAATAGATGAATAACCAAATGGTTACACAAATAAAAACATGAAAATGATGAGAAACCTTTATTCAGTGGCACTTCTGGCTGTATTTGGCTGCCCATAGTAGAAAGGTGACAGCAAGCAAAACCCCTTCTTTCTGGATGGAGTAGTCACTTTGTCCTTCCAATTAAAATAGAGCTGAGGCCCCTTCTCCCAGAGCTTGTTCTTCCCTTGTGTCCTCCTTGTTATGGGGTGGAACCTTTTTTTTTAGTTCTTGAGGAAAAAGCTGGCAAATGCATCTTAAACTGAGGCATGGGTATGCATATGAATATGGTGGATGGAAACATGTTACATTATTTTTAAATTTGGACAGACGACTGAGCGATGTTCTAAAGAGAAAAAGACTGCCAAAACGAGGGCCAAGGAGACCAAAATACTCTCCTCCAAGAGATGATGATAAAGTAGACAATCAAGGTAAATCATTCTTAAAACATGATACTCTTATCTCCTTTTAAATTTAAAAGTAAGCTTATAGGCTGTCGAGAGTGCTAGCTGTAATAAACCTGTTGATTCTCTTAATTTTGTCTTTGCTTCCTCCAGCTAAAAGCCCTACAACTACTCAATCTCCTAAATCTTCCTTCTTGGCAAGTTTAAATCCTAAAACATGGGGAAGATTAAGCACACAGTCCAACAGTAATAACATTGAACCAGCACGAACAGCAGGAGTAAGTGGTCTTGCAAGGGCTGCTTCCAAGGATACCATTTCTAATAACAGGTACACACACAAAACATCAAAATACTTCTAATATGGTGTTGACTTTGAGGTGCAACTGCTTTTGTACGATAAGCCATGAGGTGATTAGCACCTATCAAAGAAGTTTGAGCTTAACCACTGTTAAAATAACTCTGGAAGAAGACTCAAGAAATTAAGGTAGAGAAAATAACCTTTTAATAGTTTAAAGTAGCATGCTGGGGAAAAATTGGAGAATAGGGAAAAACGATGCAAGAAGTAATCTGTAGAGACTAGACCTTTACTGTGTTTGATTAAGAGGGAAGGGTTTTTGTCTGTGACTGCTGTTAAACATGGGGAAAATGATACTCTGGCTGTGTTCACTTGTAATATTGGAGTGTGAAAATGCTAAGCATGGCTGAATGCCTTCTGTGTGCTTCTTTACAGAGAAAAAATTAAGGGCTGGATTAAGGAGCAAGCCCATAAATTTGTAGAACGTTATTTTAGTTCTGAAAACATGGATGGAAGCAATCCTGCACTAAATGTATTACAGAGACTTTGCACTGCAACTGAACAACTCAACCTCCAGGTTAGAAATGGCAAACTTACTTGGGGTTGGGGTGGGAATGGAAGCAGTAGAAGTATTTAGGAGGAAGCTAGAGGAAAGCCAACCATTTTAGACGGTATGGCCAATATTTTAAGCATAGCTTTTGTTATCTTAAATGATGATACAGTGTTTCTTAACTTGCAATGGTTTGCTTGGGATTTTTGTTAGAATTGTATATAAGTTCTGACACATCATATATGATAAATGACTAGTATCAACAAAGGTATTCTTGATTCCTAGCAATGTGTCACTTAGCGTTTTACTTCAAATTTAAGAATTTACAGTTAAGTGTGAGGGATTGACTTTATACCTGGAGAAGAACACAGTTTGTAATAAACTTTGGGGGTGGCGGGAGGACAAGAGAGGGAAGTAGCATTTTGTTTAAAGGATAGAAGAAATATAGATTGGGCTAAATCTACTAGCATCTCAAGAACTTGAGCCTTGCTTCTCAGACAGTTGTGATCCTTGATAGATAGTCTAAACCTGTAACTTCTAAAGTAGCTAAACAGCTGAGTTTTGTTTTGTGCTTTGATCTAAGCAATCATTAAAATATGAAACTTTCCCTCCTCCTCTCTCCCACACAGATGTCATGTAAAATTATATACCAATCTGTGGGTTTTAAAAAAAAAAAAAAAAAAAAAAAAAAAAAAAAAAAAAAAAAAAAAAAATTTTTTTCTTTGGAGCTCATCTTTACGTTGCATGAGACGGAAATGGGACCTTGCATTTCTCTTAAGACAGGGAAAATGTAGATGTTGCCTATAATGTCTCCCCTTGAATAGAGAAATTACTTATCCTCAGATTATTTGCCCTGTCATTGCTTGTATTGAGTTACTACACACTCCGGACTTCCCCCCCCCCCTTTTTTTTTTTCCTTTCCCTTTAGAGCTGTTCCATGCAGTAGGAGGAAAAACAGTATTTCTTAAGCCCTTAATACCTGGGTAGCAAAATACTACTTTCATATTTTTCAGGTGGATGGTGGAACAGAGTGCCTTGTAGAAATCCGTAGCATTGTCTCGGAGTCTGACGTCTCCTCCTTTGAAATCCAGCATAGTGGGTTTGTTAAACAACTGCTGCTTTATTTGACATCTAAAAGTGAGAAGGATGCTGTAAGCAGGGATATCAGATTGAAAAGATTTCTTCATGTATTTTTTTCTTCTCCAGTAAGTTTTCTTGTTTATTGTTTTGTCATTCTTAGTTGTCTTTCTCTCAAATTGTACTTATCTGACCATCTGAGAAGGTTCAGCAATGACCTTGACTTAAAGATGGAGTACGGAAGGAATGTTTTGTTTATGCCTAAGCTGTATAACACTACAACTTTCACATGGTTCTATGTATTTACAGGTCATAAACTTTTTAGAATACCCTGTAATTACAGAAAATTCCCCACAACAGCGGAAAGAGATTCCAAAATGGCCAATTGTCTGAGTCTTGAACAACTTAAGTTGTTCCTGACTTTTAAGAAGTTGATATAGAAAGAGTTTGGATAGTAATCTTATCACTTGCTCTCTTTAGTCCTAAATACTGCAAGAAACTAGATTGTCCTGTTTTTAAAGGAAGATATTTAAAGTGGAAGAGAGGAAAGTAGGTAACTACAGCTTCTGTGAAGCTTACTGCTCATGGTTAAGGGTGAATGCTTAAAGTCTGTAGGGCTATTCAGTTGAAACCAGGAGAGAAAAGCGCGTTCTTTGAAACAGGTCTTTCATAAACTTGTTATGTGTCATCTAGTTGAGTTTTTTCTTTTTTTCAAACAACTTGTGGTATAAATTGTTTAAGATGGATTAATTCAAGCACATAATTAAAAGACCAGAATATATTTCAGCTTCCTGGAGAAGAACCCCTTGGAAGATTAGAGCCATTAGAAAATGCACCTTTGTTGGCGTTAGTCCATAAAATGAACAATTGCCTCAGTCAGATGGAACAGTTTCCTGTCAAAGTGCATGACTTTCCTAGTGGAAATGGAACAGGGAGCAGGTAAGGATTAATGCTCAGGTAACAGTTTTGTTGGAAGCTTTTGTTTTCCAAAACTTTTTTCAATGCTAAAAGTTCCAAGAGGTAATAGAAACTTCTGACCCTATTAAAGACAAAAGCAATTACACAGTTGGCTCTTTTATTCAGTGGGAGATTGAATACTTAACCAAATGTTTGCTTACCATCTTGAAACTTCTCTCGCTTAGATTGGGGATGGATGTGTAATTTTAAATGCCATCTCTACATTGAAGCTTTAAAAATACAAATGTCTTCCTTGTCCCCGTGTAACAAACACTGGAAAGAAATCATGATTTATTCATGAGATGTTTTTAGTGAAGTAATTAAACTGCTGAGAGTTTGTATTACAGTGCTAAACTTTGTTATTCAGACAGGTTCTGCTCTTTAGGATGATAACGGGTTGGGTGATAACAGTTGGCTGTCAACATAGTTTAAAATAACTGTAGACCTGGCCTGTGTCTTAAGATAGATTAAATTTGGAATCCAACTTGTTATTTGCATTTTAAGTAACAAATTTGAGTGACTGAAGGCCTATTTCTACAATTTCTTTTCTGTACTTTTCTTTAACAAATCAACAATTTTTCATTTCGTGTATAGCAGTTAGTAAGTCTTATTTCAGTATAAGTTACTTTCAAAACTTATATGCATTTTGTGGTGCTGTCTAAAAACTCAATTCGATTATAGACATATTCTTGTGACTATGTAGAAATTAGGAGGGAAGGAGCATTGAAAATGAATTTTGAAAACTATTCTTTAAAGTTTGAAATGCCAAAATCTTCTGTCTCTCAGGTAGTAAGATAGCATGGATTTTTCTTGTCACTAATAGTGACAAAATGTCAACATCCATTATAGTAGATGTATTAGAGCCTCACGCTATAGCATGAATCTAACTTACGTTAAAATTCGGTACTTGGTTTTGTGAAACTGTTAAAATCCATGGGAATGAATGCAATACACAGATTTCTAATACTTGAAGGAATTCATTGTCTTGGTACTGGCTTTTGCAAATAGTACGTGCTCTGTAACCTTACAACGCTTCCTAATACGCACTACTTCTGTAGAAAGTGGGATAACTACAAAAGACATAAAGCTGCTAATCATAGAAGCAAAATTCTGCTATTCTTTTTGATAGAAAATTAAACATGGGAAGTCAGACTACTGCAGCATTGTTTAACTGCTAGTCTTACTGTGGATTATGTCAATGAGGATTTTGAAGCATTAAGATTTGGTAGTCTTTCACTAGCACCTGGAAGTAGAAGCAGCCCGACATAAGAGGTTTGTGTATAAGAATGGCTAGCTTGAGTATTGATAGTTTGGTGAGACGGAACATGTATATTAACTATAATTGGTAAGGAAAAACAGAGGAGCTTTCAGGTTGTCTCTTTAGGTCCTTATTAAAAAACGTATGAATGTATACTTGCATTTTCCACCCCCAATTCTGATCCTTATTGCACTGCAGGTAAACACAGCTCTAAATCTCATGTGGCATCAGCTGACCACTGAACAACTTCAGACCTCAAAGATGGTCAGTATAGGCCATATTGTAGACAGATCTCAGACTGGACTTTCTCTTAATCCACGTAGCTTCCATTGGAAATCAGATTTTGTCCAACTTGGATTCTGGTATTCTTGTAGAATAACATTTTTAATGTTTATCCAAATCTTAATAGCTTATTTTTAGAGAAATAGGCTGAGAAATAATACTCTGAACAAGTCAATTTGTAAATATATATATATATATAAGCCTATTTTAATGCATTTTTTAATGCAATTATGGTTATTAGATTCTTTGTGTAGCAACTTTTTTCACAAATTATTTTGAGTTTTTCTCTTAACAGAGGATCCCAAGCTTTAAAATTCTTCAATACACATCAATTAAAATGCCAACTGCAAAGACATCCAGACTGTGCTAATGTGAAACAGTGGAAAGGTGGACCTGTGAAGATTGATCCTCTGGCTTTGGTACAAGCCATTGAAAGATACCTTGTAGTTAGAGGTATGT
>NW_008824932.1:5959481-5964439 GCF_000699105.1 Pygoscelis adeliae | reverse complement strand
ACAGTCACATGTGTCTTGCTTCTTGGGATAGTCACTACTGTCAGTAGTGTGGAGTCTGTAAAAACCTGTGAGGATTATACTGGAGACAGATGGGAGGGTACCTATAAATGTATCTTGCTCACAGGGGAGGAGACTAAGGCTGCAGAGAATCTCCTCTTTTCTGGGACAAACTTCTTCCTGTTGTAAACAGTTCAGTCTAAATACTAACAGAAGTACAGTCTAGTTGACTGTCAGATTGGCTGTAACTTGGCATTTTTGATGCCAGATGTTGATACTGAAATTTATTCTAACGCGTCTGAACCTTACTTCTTTATAACTGATGTATTTTGGAACTTTTAAACGGTGGAGTTTATAAAAGTCAGAGTACAAAAGCATTGCTACATTTTGTGTAAAAACAAATGAGGATGTCTTTCCCCTCTCTTGCCTCAGGCTATGGAAGAGTTAGAGAAGATGATGAGGATAGTGATGATGATGGGTCAGATGAAGAAATAGATGAATCTCTGGTAAGCTTTTGGTCTGGGGGTAAGGGGAGTGAACAGTGTGGGGAGAGGCTTAAAAGCTAGCAACAAGTTTCCTAACTTGTGTGGTTTTTTTGTTTTGTTCAGGCTGCTCAATTCTTAAATTCAGGGAATGTGAGACATAGACTGCAATTTTACATTGGAGATCACTTGCTGCCATACAATATGACGGTATATCAAGCAGTTAGGCAGTACAGTTTGCAAGCTGAGGAGGAGAGGGAGTCTACAGATGATGAAAGCAACCCATTAGGAAGAGCTGGGATTTGGACAAAAACGCATACCATTTGGTAAGTTGGCTAGAGAAATCAGGGGACAACTTCTCCAGTTTCCTAGATGTATATACATAAAAAAAATCGGAATATTGCTGTCCCCGCTGGCCGCCCCAAACTGTAAAGCTTTGTGTTTCCTGATGTGCTTGAAATACTTAAATCTTAGTAAGAATTCATTGTCAGCTACTAATGTTCTTTCTAGCTCATGAGTGAAGCTGATGAACAAGAAATGGGAAATCTTAAATGACGCCTGCTAGATGGAGGGAAATCATTCTTAGTGTTGGGTAACTAACCACAAACAATAGCGAATGTGTCTGCAGTCTACAAATAATGCTCAACTTCATACTGGTTTTTATAGTTGATTGCTGTGCAGGTATATGTATTCTCTGGCCATACTTTACAAGGAGCAGTATTGACCTATGACTGTGCCAAACATTCTAACATTCAGCAGTGTCTTTTTCTTTCTAATATTTAAATGTATTATGCAAAAGCAAAAAAAAAAAACCAAACCACACAAACCCAAAACCACTTTGGTTTTTTTGTCTATACCTTCTGCTTCTCTTCTTCCAGTTCATGGAGCCGGAGGGTCCCCTTTTTTTCTCCCCCATGACATACTTTGCTTCTGGGGGCCTAGCTTCAAAGGCTGGATCGTAGCCAAATGCATTGTTCTTGTCTTTCTGCTTTTAACTGTTATTCAAGTAAAATCCTGGTAATCAAAGAACTAATGCTTTTGTAACTGCTTTTGTTTCCATGTAAGTTGTATTTCACAAACATGTTTTTAACTTTTAATTACTTTTTAGGTACAAACCCGTGCGAGAGGATGAAGATGGTAATAAGGACTGTGTTGGTGGTAAAAGAGGAAGAGCACAAACTGCTCCCACAAAAACCTCCCCTAGAAATTCTAAAAAGCATGATGAATTGTGGCATGGTGAGTGTGTTGCCTTGCTAATATGTTAGATTTGTGAAATTTCTGAAAGGATGGGGAGGAAGAGTGTTTAGAGACACTGTAGTGTTTCTTTTAAAGCAAGCATAGTATAAGAAAAGTAAGCATATGTTAATGTGTGTATTAAAACTAAAAATAAATACTTACTGAATTGTCTAACTAAACTGTTGTAATTAAGTGAATGCCATGACTAATACTAGCTAGGCTCCTTGGGAGCCTACAGTTAAATCTTGAAGACTTCCAACTGATTTGTTTTGATAACATATTCTTTTTTTCCTGCTAGATGGTGTATGCCCTTCGGTATTAAATCCTCTAGAAGTTTACCTCATATCTATTCCACCTGAAAACATAACATTTGAAGATCCCTCGTTAGATGTTATTCTTCTTTTGAGAGTTTTACATGCTATCAGTCGATACTGGTATTACTTGTATGATGTGAGTAGAGCACTTTTTAAATCATTTAAAACTTGATAGAGACAACTCTGTGCTGGAACACTTTAAAATAGCCTTCTTCCCCCATCCGCCACCTTCCACCAAGACAAAATAATGCAAATACTATCATCTTCCCCTACCTATTTCTCTAGCTTCTGTTAAGATGAAGGCTATAAATTCTTAAAGTCAATCATACTTCCTCTATAGTATGTTAAACACATTTTCCATGCTTTTTCCTTCCTTAAGTTCAATGAGCAATGTTATTCCTGAAAAGAAAATGAACAGTAAAAATTTACTCAGTCTTTCTTTCATGGCTTAGACTCTGTATGACCAAAGTGACAATGAAAGGTTTTTTTTTCTTGTGATGATAAGCAAATCGAAAGCATAAAAAAAACCTTTTAACAAAGGCTTGGTATTTCTTCCAGCATTTCTTTAACTAGAAGTACATTGTTTTTATTTAACACAGAATGCAATCTGCAAGGAGATAATTCCAACCTCAGAGTTTATCAACAGTAAACTGACAGCAAAAGCAAACAGGCAGCTTCAGGATCCTTTGGTAATTATGACAGGAAACATACCAACTTGGCTGACAGAACTCGGAAAAACATGGTATGAATGACTTACTATATAGTATTTCTAATTTGAGTTCAGTAGGCCTCTTGGCTGGGCAGCGCAGCTGCATCATATGTTACAAGGCTTTTGAAAATGCTGGGGGAGAGTAAAATGTAGTCACAGAAGTCTTGCTAAGTTACATAGTGACACTTGAATGAATGTTTACACCTGTATTGCATATTTAAATCAAATATGGAGGGATAGACTAGGTGCAAAGTTTGGACCACTTCGTACAGGAGTTTCTAAGCAATTTGAAGTTTCCTTGTTGAAATAATAGTACTTGATTATTCAGAGCATTTTTTTTCCCTCCTGTTAAACTGCTTAACGGCATTTTTGTCATACCACTACATTTATCTTAGCATATTCAATACGGTACAAAGGAAAATATTTTTGTAATAAAACATCATAAACAACTTTTATAAAGCTATATTCGTAGTACTTTGTAGTATCTTCATACAGAGTGTAAGGTGTAAAACTTGCACTTGAAAGAATGAGAAATCAGAATTGACATTCTTGGAGTTTTCAAGCATGTTAATTGAAGCAACATTGGTGACAATTGACTGGAAATACGTACTCTAGAGAAACTATTTGGTTTTTTTTTTTTAAATCTCTAAATTTCTTCATAAACATTCCAGATAACAAATGATGAGTATGAATGTTTATTCTTATACAGACATCTGTAGCAGCATTTGTTCCGTAAAAGTGCCTTTTCACTTAAATGTCAGTGGAGGACTACACTGTTAATGTACACGTGCCTTCAGGAATAGTAGAACTGATAAATTTAAAATAAAAAGTCTCTCTGGTAGTCTTTCACAGATTGTTTAAAGTGTTTTTTGAAAATGGTGGAAGGTAGAATGCTGGTGCTGCTGTAGGCATGTTCCCGTTCTCCCCTCCCCCCCCCCCCCCCCCCCCATATGGGAGCTTGATTGAGCCACCTTCTTAAAATCTTTGATCTAAGTTAGATTTACTAATTGTAAAACAGGTGTGAACAAGTAAAAGAATACTTATTTTCTGATACAAGCTTTGCATAGCCAAGGCATTCAAGTATTTTGAGTGATTTTTCTGGAAGAATAAGTTGTTTCTGGAATTTTTTGTGGTTCCTTCTTATACTAAATTGCATCTCTAGACTCTTCCTTGTAATCACTGTAACTAAAACTAAAGTGTGTTCTGAAAGGCTTCATTTGGAGGCTGCTTTCACCACAGTGTTTAATAAAGCACTAATTTCAGGCATACTACACTTCTATTGTGTTTTAAACTAAACTATAGTCACAGATGCTAATTGGAACCCAACTAACTAATCCAATGCTCTTTACAGCCCGTTTTTCTTTCCATTTGATACCCGTCAAATGCTGTTTTATGTAACTGCTTTTGATCGTGATCGAGCCATGCAAAGACTACTGGATACTAATCCAGAAATCAATCAATCAGATTCTCAGGATAGCAGAGTGGCACCGCGACTGGACAGGAAAAAAGTAGGTATATCTTGTTTAAAAATGGAATGAATGATCTGTTTATTTTTATATTGTCTTTAAGAATATCATTGTGAGCAAGATTTATTTGTAAAACTTCAGGTTTTGGTAGTATACCGATGAAGGGGAGGGTTTTTTTTAATTCATTTAAAAGCTCCTCGAGTAGAAAGCACTATGTCTTCTAGGTGTCTGCCACTAGGTGGCAGAAGGGGCTCGAGTATGCTACACTGCTTTCACATCCTGCTTAACTGCGAATTGGGGTCTTTATGTACTTTCTGAAACGATACTCCAAGAATGAACTTTAAGTTTTAGGTTACATTAGTGATATTTCCATATATTAGCTTGTAAACCTCTGTTTTGCTTTATGTAGAATTTCAGAATAATTCAAGCAATAGGATTTAGACCCTTAAGTGTTACCTGAATAAACAAAAACATTGTCCTTGTATTCTGGGAGAGTATTAAACCTCCTGTCACAACATAAGACGACTAAGCTGTGACTGTTTTAAATTGAGGGAGTCTTGGGTGTCTGCCTCGAGTCTGGAGAGATGTTATCTTAAATTAAGATTAGCTGTATAGTGTAGATCTGCTATATGATTTTGAATACCTTTGGGGGGAAAAAAGACAAGAGATATGAGAATCTAGTTCAATGAGAATATAGCTTCCAACATGTAGGAAACTCAGTGCTGTTGTGTTGGTTTTTGGTTTGTTTTTTTTC
>NW_008824932.1:5938140-5959413 GCF_000699105.1 Pygoscelis adeliae | reverse complement strand
CTGCAAGGGCAGGGCATAAGATTATTCCTTTAGGTTGCTGGATTTTGGCATCTTTATTCTGTGTTTTCTTCTCCACATATTAGTTCGAGGTATGTAACATCACATGACAACACTTCTCTGCTATGTTATAGTCCTACTGCCAGATTCTTGGCAAGAGTAGTACCTATTAGTTATACTGGTACAAATGTAAGGCATTGATTTTTCATTTTATATCGAACACTTTAATTCTAGTCAGTTTTGATATAGAAGAAGGAATTATTTTATCAAAGTATAAGCTTACAAATTGTTGAACTGTGGAACTATTAGCATGGGGTGGAAAAACTTGCATAACTAATTTTTTTCCTGTTGTAACTGCCTTGGGAGCTGGGACTTACAGACATAATTTCACTACTTAAAACTTCTCTAATGTGTAGCGCACTGTGAACAGAGATGAGCTGTTGAAACAGGCAGAATCTGTGATGCAGGATCTAGGCAGTTCAAGAGCCATGTTGGAAATCCAGTATGAGAATGAAGTAAGTAATATCAATGCAGTCTAATTTAACCCCTTTTTACTGAAGATTAATACAAAAAAGCTACAACTTTCGTAGAATGACTTGGTCAGACTCGTGGTCCTTACCATTGCTGGTGCCACAAAATTTTATCTATTAATTATCCCTGATCTACTTGGTTGTCTTCTTTTTTTTTTTAGTTGCTAGGAGAAACTTTCTGATCTACTAAATTTCATAATCAGTCTTATTCTGCAGAGCACATTTTTTTCTAACTCTAAGCAAACAGCTGTGTGTGTTTCTTCTATAATATGACCATTAGGTGGTTAATACTTTTAGTCCACTATTATTCCCTCTGATATGTGGTCTTTCCAAGCTGTCTCAGTCGTATTGTAACTGTTGGCGTAGTTAGGTTCTCTAGATGCCTTTTGCAATGCAGTCTTCTTTGTAGCCAATAATGTACTGTATTTCTCAGTCTAAGTAAAGATTTTGGTATTCAAACTGACCTAATGGACTCATTTATTTATCTCATTCTCCCTCCTCTCCCCGCACCCTCCCTCCCCCTTAAGGTTGGCACAGGCCTAGGCCCCACGCTAGAGTTCTATGCACTTGTATCTCAGGAACTACAGAGAGCAGACTTAGGCCTTTGGAGGGGAGAAGAAGTGACTTTAGCCAATCCAAAAGGTAAACGTTTGTACTACCTAAACTATCAATATTGATCTAATATTGAATTGATTCTAAGTTGACTTTAATTACATGAATGGCTTTGATTGAAAGAGCACCTCAGTTTGTGGTCAGATAATATGCCTCACGATAGTGTGTGATTATCTTTATGGGTTTTTTCTTAATTTTATAAGAAACTTTAGGTTATGGTTATCTGATAGCTGCTTTCACACTTGCATCTGGAATGAAACTAGCAGTGTATGTGTTGAACTTCTTTTTTTCTTTCTTTCTTTCTTCGTCAACAGGAAGCCAGGAAGGTACCAAGTACATCCATAACCTTCAGGGCCTTTTTGCACTTCCTTTTGGTAGAACAGCCAAGCCAGCTCACATAGCAAAGGTTAAAATGAAGTTCCGCTTTCTGGGAAAACTAATGGCCAAGGCAATCATGGATTTTAGACTGGTGAGAATAAAATGGAAAATGTGATTCTGAAGGGTTAAATGAAAATTCTAGTTCTGACTGTGTTGGGGGAAAAATAGCACTAAGAGTTGCATGGAATTATTTTCAGCTCTAGCAGTTTGGGCGGGGTGGGGGGAGATGCAGCTGAGCTTTTGAGGGGGAAAGGGTAGTGTATATTGAAGATTTTTACAGGGGCTTTTAAGACTGTAGTGAAAAAAGCCAAAAGCCATTGCCTGCCATGTGTTGCAGTCTCTCTCCAATCTTCTTTAAAGATCATTTGGGGCTTATTATTATTCCAGCTGCTAGCTTGCCGATTGCTCTAATGCATATGCGCTAGGCAGTCAGTTGTGTTTTCTCGACTGTAAATTTCTCAGGTAAAAATGCTCAGACGTGGTGTCTTGGTGTGCGCCAGAGCTATGAATTAGTAAATGGTATTCTAGATCTAGTCAAGAGAGAAAATAGTAAAAGATGTAGTTTTGGAGGACAGTTCAAAACAAAGACAGACTTTTTAAAACAAAGCTTTGATTTCCAGGTGGACCTTCCTCTTGGACTTCCTTTTTATAAATGGATGCTACGACAGGAAACTTCCTTGACATCACATGACTTGTTCAGTATTGATCCAGTAGTAGCCAAATCAATATATCACCTTGAAGATATTGTAAGACAAAAGAAAAGACTTGAACAGGACAAAACACAGGTGGGAAAGTAACCCTAAGAATGGAAGAGTGCATCTGCACAAACATTTAGATTTTATGAAGTAGCTGTAATTGAGTGTGTATGATAGTGCTTAATACTGATGGTAATAGTGATAATGACTTCATTCTAATAAAAGGAGTAGTTTTAATGTTATTAAATCATTGGCTAGTAATTATAACACAGTCTTTTTGTAATGTAGACTCTAACATTAGAAATTTATTATGGGATTCTTCTGTGTGATTAAATGCAGGCTAGAAATGGCTAAAGCTGCCAGATGTTTGCCTAAGGTTAACTCCTCTTTTTGGTTCACTTTGAAAAGACCGACCAACTTTAATATCGGGGGGGGGGAATCTATCCTTGATTTTTAAACATTCAAAAGGCTTGGGGTTTTTCTATTAGTTGGTTTAGTAAAATTTTCAGGTTTCCGTAAGGGAGTGCCTCTTGTGGTTTTTTCCTCCCCCACTGAAAGCTGTATGCAGAGTTGGTGTAAACTGGCTTCATGTGTGAGCATACAGGTTCTTTTATAGATGCAGAAGAGTCTTAATTTTTCAAGGTTATCCGCTCTTAGCTAAAACTAGTACCATTCACTGTTGCAGAGTAGTGGTAAAAGGTCTTTGGCATGCATGCTTGCTTTCTAGCATCCAGTGTTAATAGATGGTAGGTGGTAACAACCTAATTTATACTCTTTAACACATCTGCTTTGTTACTAGTGAAGTTATTGCAAGCTTGTGGGTCTTTGTTCCTCTTCACCTCACTGTCTCTCTCTCCTTGATCACCGCTTTTAATTTCCCAACAAGAGTTTGAAAAACCTGAAACCTGGTGGATGAAAGCTGAAAAAGTCAGTATGCATGCCAAATATGAATGCCATTAACTATTCTAAGGAAAAAATGTAGCCTAAGAGCCTTAGCATATTACTCATCTTCTCTTGCAATAGTCTTTTCTAAATAAATAATACGCAAGAAATTAAAGTAATTCCAAAATTGCTAGGGAAAAAAGTGTACTGTTACAATCTTTCAAGTTTATCCATTACGATAGTTTATTTGGTTTGTCTTGGTTTACTGTTATGTATGAAAAATACAGAAGGAAAGCAAGGAGTACTGTAACAGTATTAATAGTAATATTCTTAGAGAAATGTTTACTTAGTCAAAACTGCTTTAGAAGTCGTAACTTTTGGATAAGTTAATGTGAATGAATTTTTCTCACTGGTTTTCACTTCCAATTTTTTTAGACCAAAGAAAGTCTACAGTATGCGTTGGAGGCTCTGACTATGAATGGCTGCTCAGTGGAAGATCTAGGGCTGGACTTCACACTTCCTGGGTTCCCTAATATAGAACTGAAAAAAGGGGGAAAAGATATACCGGTCACCATCCACAATTTAGAGGAGTATCTCAGAGTACGTAACAGCAAAGCTAGGACTAAAACTCTTTATTCTTTCTCACCTTGCTCCCAAGTAGTTTGTTTCCATAGATATTTCTGTTCATTCTTGTGAAGTGGGGCACAGCAATAATTTTCCTACTGATTTGTTTCTGTTCTGTACTAGTTTATTACTACAGAAAAATGTTTGAATCCTAGTCAACGCACCTGACTTGAAAATTTTATAGTACAAAAAAAGTCTG
This sequence comes from Pygoscelis adeliae, assembly GCF_000699105.1. Taxonomy (NCBI): domain Eukaryota; kingdom Metazoa; phylum Chordata; class Aves; order Sphenisciformes; family Spheniscidae; genus Pygoscelis; species Pygoscelis adeliae. The sequence goes on along the minus strand of NW_008824932.1, from coordinate 5,955,496 downwards.
GTTTATACATCATGAAGTTGTCAGAAGTATGGTTTTTTTTGGATAAAAAGTGTTGTAGTGGCCAAAGTTCAGTGGCCTTTGAACTGCTATAATGATAGTGAAATTTTTTTGGAGTAGGACTTAAGAAAACATCAGCTCAGTTGCAAGCCAAAACCCAAAAACCCACAAAAACAAACACACACACCCCTAAACCATAAAAAAACAGGTAAGGAACAGAGAATGAAACAGTACCGTAAGTTGACAGTACACCTGCATATTGATTTATTCCTTTGTCAGAAGGGACGTAAAACCTAGAAAAACAAAAGGGTGGTATTGCTGAACAAAGGTGGGAAACTGTTTCTGCATAAGAAAGCGTTAAAGGGAATAGGTTAAAAACAGCCTGGAAAAGAGATGAGGGAAGGAGGGAAGAATGCAATATTATCACATGAAGTCATGAGTGGGATGGAGGTAAGAATGATTGATTGCATCATGAAAAAGACATTATTCCAGTTCCTAAATAATGCATTTTCTGACCAGGTTAGTCTGCTGCCAATTTCACTCTGAGTGCTGTTAAGATTTTCAAGCACTGATAAGAAACATAGCTGCTGTTGTGGTAGAAATGATTCAGTAAGGGGCATATAAGATCCTGGATACCAACTGAGAAATTTGCAAAGTTATTCCATAATCCTTGCAACTGAATATTGAGCCGTTGCCATTCATCTTCCAGATTCAAGCTGTTATGCACATATTCAGTTCTGATATCTTTCTTTGTTGAAAGCAAATTCTGCTAGTCAAGAATTACTTATAAAATTAAACATATTTGGATATAAAGCTGTTTGCAGACTTACAGATGGGCAATGCCAACAACCATAGTTTGTTAGAAACAGCATTTGCAGTTTCTAACAGGAAAGCTGAGCAAGGTTGCTTTCAAGTCTGATTTTTGTACAGTTTGCAGTCAGTTTTTTTCTTCTAGGTAACGCTTATCAGGTATCTGATATGCTGAGAAAGGCTCGCGGACATCTTGGATGTCCTGTAGTTGTCCTATTGCAGGCCTCTGGCATTGTAAAGGAAAAGCAGATCACTACAGAAAGCTTGCTTTCTGCTTCTTTCTAAACAACTTTTGAGACTATTTTCTTTTAAAGACACCTGTGTCTTTAAAAGTTTTTCTATCCTTGTCTTTATATTCCTGCCATATAGAGGAGACTTTAAACTAGGTCCCAGTGATTAGCATTACAGACTTGATGTCAAGGAAATGGAAAAGATTTCAGAGAGAAAATTAGCATCCTCTGTATCACAAGTATGATGAATTGCAATTTAAAATGGTATATTTAATTTATCAGCTAGCCTGTACAGCTCCCTGTGGGTCAGCTGCCCTGGTCTTGAAAATGTAATTTTCCTTAAAATCTTGTGTGTGGATTAGCATTAAAAGTAGTTTATAAAGCTAGAATATCCTACTGTTACTCTCCATGCCTCTCCTGCAGTCATGTCATTCCATCCTCCACCTCCCTTTTTTTTCCCCCAAGGACGGTTCCCACAGGAGCTACCTTTATCAGAAAGTAGAACTACTTCAGCTACCAGTATAGTGAAAGACTTTATTCTTTCTTCCTTGTGTCCCCCCCGCCCCCTTCTTCCCTGTACCATAAAGAAAGAGGCCAACTTGCTTGTTCTAAATTTGTGGACAAGAAGTTTCCGGAGTACAGTGTTTTTTGCCTGACAACTTCTTCTCCTCTTTGAGTCCACAAGAATACAGTGCAGCTTAATTTTGCCACACACTCCTGGTCGTAAAAAGTAATCACAATTCTAAGTCAGCAACTCTGCTACTAGAATAGCCACAGAATATTCTACATTACAGAACACAATAGAACAGCCTTCTGTGCTGCTGGTGCTTACCAGCTTGCTCTTCAGTATTACAACCTGACCTGTGAAAGTAGGGGTATGTATCTTACCTGAAATTCAATGCCTGACTCTTCTTTTAGGAAAGCTTATCAACAGATCCTAATAGGCTTTCATATCTGACAGCTTTCTGGAACAGGTAACTCTTCAATTATTGGGACAGGGTTAAATACTTGCTTCAGGAGTCCAGCAGTATCAGTGAGGCTTTTAATCATATTCAGATGCATCCTTAGATATCTTTCAAAGATTTTCTCAGCATTCCAGGTCAGAGCATTTAACACATTTAAAAACTAGTAGCTGTGTGTTGACAACACATTTTTTACAACCAGCCTTCATTTCCTGCTAGAGTTGAGGGTAGCCACGGCAAGCGTAATCATCAGTAGCACTAACTGACAAACGAATCTGAACTTGGCATGCAATCTGCCATGTATAATGTATTTTTTAATTTTGTGGAGAAATACGAGCTGCAGGAGATTCAAAAGAAATTTGGTCTTGTTGGTGTCATGTCCCCTTCCCTCCTCCCTGGTGATTATTGTTTCAGCATGTGCTGTCCACTTTGGAGGGTGAATTTAAACCTGAGAGGGTATCTGCAGATACAAAAGCAAAACAAAAAGACACATACAAAAAGCCTAGACTACTGTCTTACTGTCTTTTGCCTTGTGATTCTTACCAAGTCCCAGTAACATGAAATGAAGTTCATTTCTTTTTTTTTTCAACATGTATTCTTAAAATATTAAGCTACTTAATATAACAAAAAGCTTAAAGTTACTTTTTCTAACTATATATTAGAAAAGGGACCCATATGTTTCCATGGGGGAAGCTAATATAATACTGCCAATGATGCCCTGAGGATTTCTGTTTCAGTTGCTGAATTTTAAATGGATATCAGTGTACAGAGAGAACATCTAGATTAGGCTTCTAAAAATATCTAATAAATGTTTAGGTTTGTGTTAAAATATTTTGTTAAATAGGATCAGTTTAACCAGCTATTCTGAATTCCATGTATTAACCTTGTTTTATCAAAAACAAAGGCAAATAAATTGTTTAAACTCTGCATGAGTTGCATGCTGAGGGTATTCTAAATATGGGGGCGTTTGAACTCCAAATGACTTTTGCTAATTTGCAATGACAGACCACACGAGAAAGTTGTAAAGAAAAAACCCAACAAATTCTGTCTGCATTGCAGCAGCACTGCACTCGCACACATGCAGCAGTGTGAGCTTATGAACTAAGGCAGAATGAGGCAATGCTGTAGAGCGGCTTCATGAATCAAAGTTCAAACTCTGCCACAGCTACAGTGAGCATATGGCTAGGCTTCTGTAGGGTTTTTTCTGCAGCTGTAGTCTTTTGTACAGTACTGATCATTCCATGCTTCCTTTATTCAAATGACTTTTTTCTTTTTTATTTTCCCCCCTGCAGTTGGTTATATTCTGGGCACTAAATGAAGGTGTTGCCAGACAGTTTGACTCATTCAGAGATGGATTTGAATCAGTCTTCCCCCTCAGTCATCTTCAGTACTTCTATCCTGAGGAGGTTGGTAAACCTGTTTTTACTGATGCCTCTATAACCTTATATCTATATGTATGGACAGTCTGAACCTAGGTATGCGCTGGATGCAGTGCAGTTGTGACAGAATCTGATTACATTACATTTCTGATGCGTATTAGTAAAACTTGGTGTCCTTTAAATTGCATATTTAAATGTTAAAGTTTTCTACGTTCGGTGGTCATTTATTTGATGCTTTTATTATGAACAGCTCCATTTTCTTTAAAATTGAGTGTATCCAGCTTTTCTGAGGAAAAAGTGCTTAGATTTATATATGCAGGCTCTCTATTTTGGTATGGATACTTTAATTCCAGTGCCTCTTAATAGCTATAGATATGGATGCTACCTGGATGCTCAGTTAAAAAAAGGTAGTCAGCTCTTTAACAAAGCTTTAGACATTAAGAGGAGATTCAGATGAAGGGGTAAAGAATAAGGATAGTTGGTCTTGTCTCGTTCTCACCACCCACCATATTGGTTTCCTTGTAAAATTCTTGTACTCTTAAGTGAACTGAATTGAGACACAATTATGGTTGTCTGGACTAGAAGAGAGAATGTTTTATTACTCTGCCTTTAGGGAGTTTATTTGAAGACTGTACTTCAAAAGATTTGTTTACCTTCATAAACCTACACCTTTGACTTCCTGAAGAAATGTTAAGCATGCTCTGAAGCAGTGTGTTAGCCAAGCCTTTGTGTTACTCTTTTTTGTTCTCGGTGCTTTGCAATATAAGAGTCTCTTAAAGCTGAGATCTGTAACTGCTCATAGTGATTCTTCTTCATGCCTCTCTGTTGGTACTACTTCCAAAGAGTACCACAACCTTTTTTTCTGCAACAAATTTAAGGCTAGTAAACGTGACAGATTAGTCTAGTTTCTCCAGTGTTTTACCCACACTTCTCCATTTTGTAGTATATGTGATGCTGTTCTTCTGTCTTGTCGTCGTTTGGCATGGTTTGATGCTCGCTTCTGCTTGGAGACTTTAAAATACGGACACTAGTCTATTGCTAATCTACTAATACCGTTGATCAAAACTGAGCCTACTAGGGGTAGCGTGAGATATAATATATCCTTTCCTTAATAGGATATACATGTGTGATCTCGTGTTCTCTTGCTGATAGCTACCCAACCATTTGAACCTTTTTACAAACCGTTCCTAAACTATTTATAAAGAACTTGTAAAATTCTTGTGTTCATGAACAGAACAGCTAGGTGTGTCAAACCTCTGGTTTTATTGGGACCAGGGCCTAACAACTCCTCGTGTGTCCTAGAAGGACATCTGTAGAAGCTTTTAATGTTTTGGCTGTAGCCTGTCATCTCTGCTTGCCCAAGTGCATAGAAAGAATCTAAGTACAAAACGGCTATCTGACAGATCCATCTCTGTCTAATGGTTGATTTATTTTTTTTTGTCTTTCGAAGAGGAGCTCAGTTCTAAAAAGCAAGTGTAAACACTCTATTCTTCCTGTTCCCCTAGATTTCTTTAGAAATTGTGAGATTTCCAAAAAGTTAAGGCATTTTTCGTTCTCCAGTGTAAATTGCTTATTAGGACTGTCTCTGTTCTAAGAGGACAGAGATTCTAAGAGACAGATTCAGCATCTGATGTGGTAGTGGATTGTATGCAAAGGCAGTTTCAGCAAATGAGGCTGTCACTGGGATGAAGCTATTGCATTCAAAGAATTTGGGAGGATTGCTTGGGGTGACTGCGGTTGTTTTGCAGCAAGCCATTCCAGAAAGTAGAATGCTGTAATAGTAGTCAGAACGGACAGTACTCGTTCTACCTCAAGTTCTAAAGGGAAAAATTTCCTTCCTTGTTTTTTAATTTTATAGTTGGAGCAGCTCTTGTGCGGCAGTAAAACGGACACTTGGGATGCAAAGACTTTAATGGAATGTTGCAGGCCAGATCACGGTTATACACATGACAGGTAATATGGTGTTGGTCTTGATAAAAAATAAATAAATATTGGTGCTAGAAAAATATGTATTTAAATAATCTACATATATACTGTTATTCAAGCTAAAAGAATTATATGAAATTTACTTGAAAATATTCACACTGCACTGAATGACTCTGATGCAATTATTTTAACTATAAATAAAATAATAGCTTGCTCTTTTCCCCTCCTTAGTCGAGCAGTGAAGTATCTCTTTGAAATTCTCAGTAGCTTTGATAGCGAGCAGCAAAGACTGTTTCTTCAGTTTGTGACGGGTAGCCCCAGACTGCCTGTAGGAGGTAGGTTTTGTTTATTACATACTGCTGTATATGAAATCAGTATTATTAATGCATTTCAGGATAAGTGGATTATTTCAGTGTAGGAAGAAATTACATACCTGTGTATTTTAGAGGTTCATACTTGTTTGACGTTTCTAGTTTCAGAAGTGGCTGGGTAGACTTCTGGTAGAATTCTCAAACTTTGTGTTAATCTCGTGACATTTCATTCAATTGACTCTCTCCAGGTTTATGTTACCAGATAATCTACCGGAGGGCAAAAAATAGTTCAAAACTTAAACAAAACTGAAAACCCTTATTACTGCATTCCTTGGCTAGAGATGCATTAAGTTATGACAACAACAAAATGATGCATTACTACCTGGAAACAATAATAATATTTTTTTTTTTTCTAGAAAGGAGACAATACTAGCATGGTGACAAACTTTAATTTCTCCCCCTTTTGAATTTCAGAATTTAGATGAGAGGCAGTGAGGAAAACTGAGGAATTTGCTGTCTTTGCTAGGGACCATTATAGAGTACACATTTTACCGTATTCTCAGCTGAACGCTTTGCAAGTAAAAACAGAATTTATGCATCCGTTCCATTACTTATGTTCTTTGGGGTTTGGGCTTAAACCTGGCTCCTTTTACCAGAAATGCCTCCAAACAAGAATTTTAAGTATGGAAATTACGTATATTTTAGGCCCACCCATAGGTCTGTTTCACTAAATAATGACACACTCTATAATGACAAGAGTGCTCCTAATCCCTGAGCAAGGAACTTGTGTGTGTGTTTATGTGTATACTTTCAAAAGTGTGTGCACATATATATGTATCTGTATATGTATATATATTTACATCTATATATAAATGGGGAGGGTACTCTCTTTTAGCCCTCAGCCTCCAAACTATTCTGTGATTCTATTTTTTTTTTTTTTTTTTTTTTTTTTTTTTTTTGGTATTTTTTTTAGCTTGCTATATGGCCTTATAAAGCCATATTCTAAAGTTTTAAAAACAGAGATTAAGTAGTCAGTTATGAGATGCGTGCTTCTGTCACTGTTAGATGTCTACAGTGTTAACTGTGGGTTTTCAAGAGGAACAACCTTATTCTGAATGTCTTTTCTCATTAATAGGCTTTCGAAGTTTGAATCCTCCGTTGACAATTGTACGCAAGACATTTGAGTCTACAGAGAATCCAGATGATTTCTTGCCCTCAGTAATGACTTGTGTGAACTATCTCAAATTGCCGGACTATTCAACTATCGAGATAATGCGTGAAAAACTCTTGATAGCTGCAAGAGAAGGGCAGCAGTCATTCCATCTTTCCTGATCACAATGAAAAATGCAATGTCTGCCTGTTACAGCAAAAGAGAAACTCATGATTCTTTTCTAAATATATCACCTGAGTCAAGGAAACGTGTTACGCCCTTTTTTTTTAGAAAAACGGCTTGCAGATATAAACAAAGACACTTGGTTGATATTCATTAAAGGCCCCTATGGACTTAAAGTGATCAGGCCCTAAAAGTTGTTGTGACAAGGTTTCTTTAGCAAGTTCTTGTTTAAATTATCATTTATTTGATGAGTGAAGTTTTTAACTTGCTTTGCTGTGTGAAATTTAAAAAGGGATGTTTTTCCAGGCTGGAACAATAAATGTCGCTGTGCAGTTTAATACTGGGCTGTGTGTATCCATCTAGTTAAGTCTGAAGTTTTTCCTCCAAAGACAACTTTTGTACATAAGTACAGAAATGAAAATACACCATGTATTTGACGAATCTAGTTTAGTAGACTAGTTCTGTGTACCCTCACCTGCCTCTAATTTTACCCATCCTCATGTATTGTCTGATGTGCAATTCACTTGGTTCTTTTTGTGTGCAACATTCAACAATTGTTATGTTTTGGTTAGCATGGGCATTTAACTGCTCCATGCCTCTTTCTCTGATTAAGATAATTTAAATTTTACTGAAATCAAATATATATTGTCAATATAATTCAGCCTTTGTAACTAGGTAGAACCTTTCTTATAGCATAGTTTTACTGTAGTGGTAGGATATAATGGCAACAGCCTTTACCAGTCGACGCTCTAGAGCTGTTTACACAGTGATTCAGGCAGCAAAAGCCTCTTACTAGAGGCTAGGAAGAATTATTTCTTTCATGTAGTTGAAGTCCAACAGCTTGGGCTGGCCAGTGTGTATTGTGGTAAGGCCAGAGCATTTCGAATTGATGTAAAGTTTTTTAAAAGACGAATTAGTTGTTTCATTCCCTGTTTGAGTAAACAGTTTTCTTGTTCTTGATCTAAGTTCCTGGTTACTTTTGTAGTTTTTTCTTTCTCCCCCCCAACCCCCCCAGCGCTAGCTTGGAACAAACAGTTCAGCCTTTGTCTTTTGACACAGATAAAGCACCTGTAAGCAATGCTCTGTCCAACTGTTTTATGTGCTGATTTCTCAAATCTGCAATAATTTACTTCATCAGGTTAATGTTTTTACCTGAATATAAATAAAAAAGTTTGCTTCACCTTTTTGTTCATAGTTTTGTACTGTATGCATAAAGTTCAATTGTGTAAATTACTGTAACGCAAGTAAATCATCCTAAAATCTACTTGGCTAACAGCCTGCAACTTGCGGATGATTTACTACTAAAACAAGACCTTTTAAGACCTCCAACTTAGAGGGAAATTTTTTCTTTCTATGGGTTCAAAAAAACGGGCGATTACAAATATTCCTGAGATGTACCTGCTATATAGTTCATCTCTATGAAAATGTGATAGTTACTTACTTTTATTCAACTTTGAGAAATCAAAATTCATTTCAGTGCTTAGAAATTGTTAAATTCTGGCTAATCAGGCTAGTATTTCCCCTAAACTAACAATAACAAGTTTTCTTTTATCTAGCTGAAGAACTTGTACTTCCAGAATATGTATTTCAGTACATGTAATGGACATTCTTCCAGTGAACATTCACAGAATTACATGTGGTTGCTCATACCAGTGCCACTGAAATGTAATGCGAATCTGTCATGAGCATGAGTAGAATGTGAAATCCTTGCACAAAGAACCTGATAACTGAACAGTTTCTACTACCGTATTAAAACTGAAAGAAGGTGCTTCACACTGTACATATAATAATGGTAGTGCACAGTGCGGCATAGTTTTCATAAAACTTCAAGGCAGTGTTTAAACTATGGACTGGTGTTTAAATTGTTCTGATAACTTGATCAAACTGAGCACAAAAAAGTGTTTATAGTGTGTGGATAGCAATTTGTTCACTTTTTAAGGTTCTATATTTTAAAAAAACCTGACTTGTGTAAAAAAAAAAAAGAAAAAAGCTAATATTTTGTATTAAAATATCATGTGTATTGATATTTTTTTACCCATGTTGTCTCCCTCTAGAATCTGGCTTTCATCGACTTTGAAATTTTGAGGAGTTTTCAGATTTGATATATAGCCATTGTATAACTCTGTTTCAGTGGGAAAATAAGTTGTTGGTTGCCTGTTTAAAAAGGAAGGAAAAAGCCGAGTACCTGTGGTGGCAATTGATTTTTGTTGTGCTGGCTGCCATTTTTGGCACAGACCAAGGATGTAGTTGGCCTGAAAAGTCAATGAAACCCTTTTGGGTGACACTTTTTTTTTCCTACCGAGGGCAGCTTTTAGTGTATTAAAAGAGCAGTCTGGCTTAAAAGGTAAAGATAGTAAATTTAAGAATAAATTGAAGAGTCGCAGTTCGCACGACTGCAATACTTTCCTACAAAGAGAACGGTAGGATCTGGGAGTAGTTGAGAACAAGTGGAGGGGTGGGGCAAGATCTTAGGGATTCCCCCTTTTCAGGAACTTTGGATTAAGGGAAAAACTCACTAAAATCAATCGTAGGTGTGTGCAGGTGCCTGCACTGTGTAGCCCTCAGGAGAACATGTAGTCATCTTAGTACTGAACTGTTTTGTATATCTTTATAAGGTATAATAAAAGGTACAATAAGAAGTCTTATTTTTGCAAATGGAGGCTTTTTTTAACATGGTAAGTTCAACTGGTTTTAGAGAAGACCAGCCATCAGTTACTATTTTGGATGAGTTTCATGTCCTAAATTAATAAGAGCAGCAAAAAAATCATTCATGGAAAGAAGTGCCATCCACGCGCTGATAGCTGCTACTGAACTTGTGCAGTGATATTTTTTTGTTAGATGTTTGCTTTATACAGAAATCTTTTGTGTAGGGGACATTTAAGTAGTATCATATCTGACATGAATTAGTAAGTTGTAGTGCTTCTTTACTTCACATTTTGTAGGAAGATGTACAAGAATTAATTCCGAGTATGTGTAAAATCCTCACACCCATTGCCAAACTCGATCAGATCTTGAAGTTTTCATATTCAGACTGCTCGCATAATTTAATTGCCTAGATTCTTCCTTCTTTCCCCTCAACCATGTGTGTTTTGTTTTTGTTTTCCCTGTCTCCTTTCCCTTACTGAGCTCTCCTCTGCCGAGAAGGTGGGTGCCTAAGGGCAGGCAGTGATGAAGTTCCAAGTGCCTGCATCACTTGTGCCCTCTTTTCTGGCCACTGCTGGAGGTAGGTCTGTCATCTGTGGAGTTTCTGGGCCCTGTCCCACCTGTTTTCGGCAACCTGTCTTCAAATGAGTAACACCAGTTCCCATCGTCTGAGAAGCCTGCACCTCTGCAGAGGGCTTTCTAACGGGAAATGGAAGTCTGCCTGACTTCAGGGATAATGCCGTGTTTTTAACGTGAACGTGCCTCCCCCAACTCTCAAAAGGCTTTTCTGTAGCTAAAGCTTCTGGCAGAATGGGGAAAAATAAAGCTTTGCTGAGATGGATTACAATAAAAAGTTTGGAAGGGGTGGGGAAACTTTACTGGTAGTTGAGCCTTTTCGGGGCTCTTTGTGTCTCTTCCTCCTACTTTACTTTCCTAGTCTCTCGATAGCTTGAACTGGAAAACCTCTGTGCCACGTGATCTCTTTCTGTGATCTTGCAGGAATTTCACGGCTGCGTGCTTTCGACTTGCTGTATCTCTCCCAATGCATTGTGTTTTTAATAGCTTTTTTGCAGATGAGTGTAGTCGGTTGCCCCAAGAGTAGCGGTAGTCGCCCCACCCCAGTGCCCTCAGCACAACAGCCTAAGCTGCAGTCACAGGTATTCTAACAGAACGTTAATGCGTGGTTCTACAGCAGATAGGAAACAGATTTCATAGCTCTTCTGCCTGTGACTAACAGTCAATAGCTCAAGGAATAACTGCTTCAGTGGACGGGGGTAGACGATGCCTTTAGAGGAATACTGCGCCCGTGTCTCCTGGTACTGGACTGTGCATGTATTGATCAGACATCGAGCTGCTTTGGGGGTGGAGGAGCAACAGGTCTTGGGTGTCTCTTCCTTTGCCGTGTGCAGCTGGGGAGTCATGAAATCTTGAACCATGAACGGGAGAACTAGGCGGAGGGGAAACGGCGAAGGTACATCTGATATTTTCAAGGCACTGGGTTAAAGTTCCTGATAGCTCTAAATCTAGTTTGGCAGCAACGTCTGCAAACCTGGTTCAAAGAGGAAAAAACCCAAAAAACCAAAACCAACAAACATTCTAAAAGGAGTAATAGGAGAGATGAAATTGTATGCTGCCCCCTCCCCGCCCCCCCCCCCAAAAAAAAAAAAAAAAGGGGGGGTCTGTGACATCTTCCCGTAGTTAAGAAGGAAACTGTCCGGTTGAAGCTGTAAGCAGCACATTGGGGTAAAGCAACAAGTGTGGTGTGGGGTTTTGGGGTTTGTTTGAGGGTTTTGGGGGTTTTTTTTTTTTGGTCCTGTCTGTCTTCATCCCCCCACCCCTTTAATATTAGGCTGTGGCTATCGCTAAGACCCCATTAAAGACAGAGGTAGATAAGCCTGAGGGAAAATGTGAGACAGCAACCACCCTGCCCTCTTGCCTGAGAACGGGAAGAGGTGGAAGGAGGAGGTTTCCTTTTGTAAAGGTAAGCTTAAAAGCAATATACTCATATACTGGAAACCAAGGCAGGTTGATGATATGGAGATACTTAAAAATACTTCAGTTATCCCATCTCAACAGCTATTTCCTAAATTACTTCCCAAATATACAACTGAGAGAAAGGTTGAGAGAAAAGATCATGAGATTTCATGAGCTGTCTATAGAGCACTCCTAGCTGCTACCTGCTTTTAACCGTCCTGGATGGTGGGATCCTACAGGAAGGGAAACGAGGAGATTTTTAGACTTTTGCCCTAGTATGGAAAGGTACTACAATAAACTAGTATCAGAATTTGTGGTAAATAGCTATTCAACAATATTTTTTGTGGCATTTACCTCAGGAGCTGGACACTATGGACTCCTGCTTCGTTCCCCCCTCTTCCCATGGTCTCTTGCGGCTGTTTGGTATGGTGGATGAGGTTAAATATGGAGAGCTTTTAGTGTAATTGTTTTCTGGCAGAATCAGGGTAGGTTTCATAGATCTTTGGTAAAGTAAAGCCTATGCTTCCAGGGAAGACAGCAACCTTAACTGATGCTTTGTAGTGAGTTAGTGAAATGGGTCGTAGGAGTAAAACCAGGATTTAGTTAAGCTTAGTCTGTTTTAGGAGGCCTCTGAGCTACAAGTGATGGGAAACAGGACATTGAGGGCAAATATCACGAATGTGGCTTTACTCTTCCTTTAGCCGCTACCCAAGGTATTCTAGGCTAAATATAGGCCTGTTCTGACTGCAGCTCTTCTGTTCTTAGGACTTCTTGTATTCAGAAGCCTCTGGCAGGCAGGCGATGCAAGCAGTGATCCAGAAATAGTTAGCCAGTCTAGGAGGTGGCACTTTATTTCCCAGCCTCCTCTTCCAACCTTTTTTTCACAGATTACTTCTATGTATCGAAACTGTCAAGATATTGGCTAAAAAAAATGGAAATTTCCTACCTGATTATTTCTTTCCTGAAGCCAGTGTTTCCCGCAATCCTATTATCTGTGCTGTGCTTCTCAAACAAATGGCGGTATTTAATTTTTGTGTCTTCACTTGGTAGCTCGGCGTGCTTAATTTACTGAAAGTATTGATGTTACTAATCATTCAGAAAGGTTTCCCATGGTTTTGTTATTTCTTTGGTATGCAAAGGAGCAAGCCTTATTCTGGGACATTAGAAGTATAAATGCTATTCAAAAAGAAGAAAAAAGTCGCTTTAAAATGGTTATCAAACAGCAAAATTACCCCACCTTTAGTAACACTGAATTCTAAGACGGGTGATTTCCAATTTATGGCCAGCAGTATCAGCTGCTTCTGCTAGACTAGAAATCAGAGGCAAAGGGAGAAACTGGCTGGAGAGCAGCTCTGCTGAAAAGGGCTGAACGCAGGTCAGCAGCGTGCCCTGGCAGCGCAGGAAGGCAGCAGCATCCCACGCTGCATTAACAGGAGCGCAGCTGGTAGATCGAGGGAAGGGGTTATTCCCCTGGGCTTCATATCCCCAGAAAAGAGGTTTTTCAAGACCCAACTGGATAAATCTGTTTGTTTTACTACAATGTGTCGCAGTTCTAAAGTTTAGCTATCTTTACAATTTAAAATGAAAACTGCATGTGGGCATTTGCTAATGACTAAGAATCAAAAAAACAGTTGATATGCACCTTAAATAGTCTTGTGCTGTTTTGCGCTACATCAGTCCTATCAATTTAACTAAGTTCAATAGGAGAAATTTATATGCAGACAGAAAGGTTTTCTAAATTTTCCAATAAAATGAATGGAAATGACAAGGGTCTTCAGTGCAGCTGCAGATTATGAGTAATCTCCACTTCAGAGGACTCTGCTTCAACTGACTGAAAATTACAGGCCTTAATTACTTCTACGTTCTTAAAAGGGTTTCAACTTACAGAAGTTTTTCTGGCATCTTATTTCTGTTCTTAATATTGGGTGAAGCGGCATTTACTTGTGTTCAGAAGCTGTTGTGTCTCTGTGTTTATCTCTGTCCCAGCAGGTCATCTCCAAGTTCTTCCGGCATAAGTAGTTAACGTGATTTGAGAGCAATTATGGACACATGCCATAATTCCGTATACAAGATTTTCTAGGAAGAGCAGTTCTCACAGGTATTAACCAAAAATAACACCCTGAAAACTGCCTAAAAATTGAAAGATTAGGTAGAACTAGGAACGTGAAATGCAAAAGGCAGGAAAAAGTTGTACTCCCATCCCATACATGCAATTCGAAAAATGAGTACTGATAAGTGAATGACCAAAACAGTGCTGCGTATGTCCATGGTGATGCTCAAGATGTTTATGATCATGTTACATAACTGACCTTCTGCTTTACTGTGTTCTTGCTGATTTTTAGCAATACGTACCTGCAAAATACATTTTCTACCAAGAGCTCGCTGTGCAGCTTACAGATTAATTTAGCCTTGATCCTATGAAATGTATCAGCAAAGGGACGGAGAATAAGATGCCGTTTGATATCAGATGCACGTTTTTGAGACCGTTGTAAATTCCAGCTGTCAATAACATTTGATATTGTTTTTGATAGCTGTGGGATGCCTGATTTTGAGTTGATACAGGTCCTGCACGTCCATAAGACTGTAAACAGACAAAAGCGTAGCAAGAAGCTACCAATTAGCTGAGATCAAGTAGGATTTCACTTTTGTGTATCAATTATTTGGTTAGAGGTATTTCTAGATTCAGCAAGCAATCTTTAATGCAGTTTCATAGAAAAATATTTGTCTTAGGAATGACAGTGAAAACACAATGATGGGAGTTAAAGCTAGAAAGATAGCATGTTTTAGGAGGAACATCCATGCTTCATGACCGAACAAAGTTGACGCTTGCAGATAGCTACTGTCTGAGTTCAGTCTCTTCTCTAGCAGCACTGACCTCGGGTATGATTTTTACTTCTTCCACAAGTAAGAGTATCAGTGGTGTACAAGAGAAGCCGCATTAGGTAGGCAGAGCGGACAGCTTTACAGCAAATCCTTCAGCTTGAATGTGGAAGCAGTGTTAGTAATAAAATAGGGGGAGACTGTACAGAACCAACGTGATATAGCTATACGTTACTTTCATCTTCTGTTATCCTTGTTATTGTTGCTACGTACGTTATATGTTACAATTACTGTCCCCATTCTTAGTTTCCTATTTTTCTCCTTTCACAACTTTTTTCAGTAGTCTTGCACTCAAACACGTTCAGCTGCTACCTTCATACTACTGATGTTCAGGTTTTATCCTTCCGTGCTGGAGCAGACTATTTCTGACCAAATCCCAGTCTTGATGTAACGCCACTGATGTTCAGATGTTTAATATTTGTAAGTTCAAAATAAGGCTTTTAATCATTCTTCCAAGAGCTTTATCTTCTTTTTTTTTTTTTTTCCAATACAAGCATCCTTCCTGTCAGTCTGGCCTCAAAAATAGATTCTTGCATCCATACTGGATCTGAATGTGCTGATGCCTTCTGCTTAACAGGTCCTCTCCTATCCACATACATCTTTCAACAGATATATCGTATCCACTGCATAACTGGCACTTTTGTTTAGGTTTTCATTTTTTTACTAGTAAAGACAACTTCGCTTTGCTTATTCCCGTTCAAGGGACAGATATGCAGACCGCTTTTAGTCTATTGCTTTGCTTGTGTCAACCATCTCTTCTCTCCATGTGTATCTCTCGGCTCCCTTTTCTCCACCATGTTAAATGTAAAGTTCTTGTCTTTCGATGCTCCAAAAAAGAACCTTTGTTCCTTTTCCTGTTCTTCATCTCACACCTGTACGTATTCTTAGGTTACCTCAGCCACATTAAAATTAATCTTTAAAAACCACCTTTGCCATACTGTTTACCCCAAAAATGATCACGATAAATGACAATTGCCGTCTACGCTTACGGCTTGTTGTGATGTGATGGTTGATATTGTCTCATTGTGTCCTTCGTGCTGTGTTGTTTTTCTGCAATGCCTGGCTTTGCCCTCTCTTGTGCTTTAATGGGGGGCTTTTTATAGTGGGGAGCTCTTGTCCTTTCGATGTACAGCATCAAACAGAACACGGTTGCAAGTAGATTATCTCAGAACTGTTACCCAATCCGGAAATAGGAGCAAAAAATTACCAGCTGCCAGGGATTTTCTTTTTAATCTCTTGTGAGAAAAGAAAAAAAAAAATCTAACTATTAAACTTTCTTATCTAAGGGAAATAAATTCATTTAATAGCAGTAATTCTAGCTTTTTAAGAACTCTCAAACGGAATGAGGCAATTCCAGTTAGTTAGTTGTCAATATAAATACTCTTATCAAAGATACGATGGCTCTTTCTGTTATTTCTTTTAGGAGGCCTACCTATTTGATTCTTAATCGTGAAAATGCATCTGTTTACACCTGAATCAATGTGAAGACCAGAATAATATATAATACTATGTAATACTGTCTTTTACACTTCATGTTATCTTTATATGGTTTTAAAAGGTGTTAAGAAGTCTAGACTGTATTTGCTTTGTACTACACAATATCAGCAAAGCAGCTTTCCAAAGGGCAAATCTGCACCTTTCGTTCAGTTTTTACAGTAAAATTACTCTCAGGGCCATGTAGTCTTCTTACTTGGTCAAGGCCATTTATGAAATGTACTGGCAAATTCAAGTTAAGCGCTCACCTATGGAGCTTGCCCCACTTTTTGTTTATTGGAGCTTTGTTTAAGTGTATGGCTTTCCCCTCCAGAGCCACAAGGATTAGATATCTTCCATTTGCTGCTAGGCGGTACGCAGCATGGATATGCCCTGTGCTGCCGCTTTTCTGAACAATGCGTCGTCTGCCAGAGGAACCGAGCATCAACATCTATGCACATAGCTGAAGCTGTCAAATGGATGACACAGATCATTTCTGCCATATGCTTGTTTTGTAATAAGAAGTACTTAATATCTTGCCTTTTTGACTATGGAGAGTAGAAAAAATTCATGTGACAGTGGAAAACCAGACACCATGAGATTTATCCCTTGCTCTATATGCAATCAATGATAACACTTTGGTTTTCAAGCTCACACTTTATGTATCTTTTTTCAAAAATTTTCAGTAAACTTGCTAATATCAGTAACTCTGTTCCTCTGTTTTTTCATAATTATGCCAATTTGTTTGCAGAATTTATAATCGCTGAGGGAAGGAAGAGTTTGCTTTAACACCTTGCCACACTGTCTTCTGCAAAACCAACCAGCCATCCTCCCAGAAGCAAAAGCTTCATTTGCGGAGGTACCACCCAACGTAGAAGTGCCCGCTGGGCTGATAAAGGTCACTTGTAACACTGTAGCACACACTGAAAGCGTATGCACTAGATGTTGAGATAACTAGATATATATTTTTGAGATAGCATGCAAAGCTTTTATTACCTAGATTTCTCATTACTTGAACAAAAACCTATAGGCTTAGGGACTTCGATATGTGTCTCTCTACTCTGCAGAATCCTGTAAGCATACTTGCTTTCCTTGTAGTTAATAGACACACACAAACACTTTAAACCAAAAAAATAAAAAAGAGGTAAAGCTGAACGTTGAATATAAATGAATGATTCTGCATTTCTTATTGTGCTGATTGTGGCTGGGGTAGAGTTAATGTTCTTCACAGTAGCTGGTATAGGGCTGTGTTTTGGATTTGTGCTGGAAACAGTGTTGATAACACAGGGATATTTTCGTTACTGCTGAGCAGTGCTGACACAGAGTCAAGGCCTTTTCTGCTTCTCACCCCACCCCACCAGCGAGCAGGCTGGGGGGGGCACAAGAAGCTGGGAGGGGGCACAGCTGGGACAGCTGACCCCAACTGACCACAGGGATA
>NW_008824932.1:5931086-5937757 GCF_000699105.1 Pygoscelis adeliae | reverse complement strand
AGCGAGCGGCTGGGTGGGGCTGAGTTGCTGACTGGGGTTAAACCATGACACCTATTTTGAATTATTGACTCGTTAAACCATGTAAGAGCATGAACTTTATAGCCACTTACGGAGCTAAGCAAGAAGACATTAAGAAAAAATAAACAATTTGCTGTTGCTCTGTTTTTATACTAGCCAGTAGGATAGTATGAATAGTTGTCACTGCTGTATTAATACAGAAATGTCTGGTGTGTAGCCATAAAGATGAAAGTAAGCTATTTAATGTTTTTAGTATTGTAGATATCTATAATTTCTGTAGTAATTTCAGAAACATAAAATATTAATACATAATTTATTCACCCAGAACTAAAAGTAAAGAGAGTAATTCCACCCACTGGTGTGTTTATATAGGATCTGCCAGCCTGACAAAAGCCGGGTTGGCATATTCAAGTCACTCCCTAAGATTTTTTTTTGAGTTGAGGTATGATATGTCCCAAATTACTTTGTCTGATCTCAAAGACTGAATCATTCTAGTACTAAGGCACAGATTAAGGATGTCTGTATCTTGTGTTCCCCGAGTCCCAAAAGACATACAGGGCTCAAGTGATACAGCCATGTTTGCATAATACTGCAGCTGACCTAGTGAAGACTTACCTGACAGTACCTACCCTGCTACTGTTACTGAAAGAAATTGAGAATCTTTCTTTATATTTGCATTAGTAATACATTTCGCATCAGGTATTATATTTATTTGTTTATTGTAACTTATGTGCATGTGACATTTACACAGCCTAGCATTTATTTCTGAAGATTTTTACGGTATAAGGAAAAGCCCATGTAATTTTTGGCCTATTCCCTACGCAGTTTTTACAGGCCCACAGTAAGCTAAACATATTGCCTGTTTCCTCAGAAACCAATAATTGCTAATAGGAGATAACGGCATGAAGAAAATGTATTTGCAATGATTATACAAGGAGAAATGGTGAGCATTCCACTTTTATTGCCATGAAATGTCCATGTGAGCTATAGCACATTAGTCTTAATAAATACAGTGACCAAAAGACGTTCAGTTCATCTAAAAGCATGTTAACAAATGGCTCGATCTTAGTGTAGAATCGCCTACAGAAGTAAAAATGCTATGTAAATGACTCTGATAGCATGTAGCTCCTTAGAAAAAAGTAAAACTAGATCCAATGGGTGACTGATGAAACTAGATTAATTCACATTAAAATTATGATTCAAGTTCTTGAGAAAAATATACCTAGAGTCTTCATCGCTGCGGTCTTCACATAAAGACTGGATACTGTAATTGATGCATATTTCTAGTCTTGACATAAAATAAATGAGAGGTTCTTTACGTGGGAGGCCCAATGAAAATTGCCCCAGAACTGTCTTAAAATACTACCTTTTTGTTTCCAAGAGGTTTTAAGAAAGAGTGGATACGGTGTATAGCAGGCTGTCATTGACTCTGGCCATGGACTACGTGGAACACCAGTACACATCCCCTCCCTCTGCAAATGGTCACTGGTACCTTCAATCTGTCGAGTCTCCTTTTCCCTAACTTCCAACTGATGTTAACAACACAGGTATTGCACAGTGCCCCCTTTTTCAGTGTAAGTGCTTGTCATACTGGCTTCACTGTTTTCCCATAAATAGTGCATATATGACATTTGTTCTTAATTTTTACAGAATTTAGAGCCTGATTGTTTCCTATAGCGAGCTTTATCGTTGTGTAAGTCAGTAGTTCAGAGCTATAGGATGAGTTTTCTACTTACCACTGGCTTCCTGTAGCATGGTAGGCAAGAATCCAACTTGTTGGTTATGTGCCTAAATAGTTTAGGATCTGGGCTGTAAAATTGGGATAATACCAATTCCCCACCTCAGTGGAGGGCAGTGAGGAGGTGGCGAGTCATGATCAGCACTGAGTAAGTTAAATGGGAGCCTGAAGATTCAACCTATGAAGGAGTCAAGGTATTTTGCGGATCCACTTCTACTAAAATATGTGTATACATGTCTTTTTTGACAGAAATGCTTAGGGGGAGAATGAAATTGAAAACATAGGCTTGGACTGAGCCATAATCTACTACTTAGAAATGACATGTAAAGAACACAGATAGAAAAAAAGGTGACGTTTATCCATGAATTTTAGATCTAGTGAGGGTGATGTTACTGAGCGATAATAAATTGACAACCTGAAAAAGAAGGCTTGAAAGAATAATGGCATAAAAGGGAAAAAAAAAAACCCAACCAAAACCCAACCCACATAAATTCAGTTTTGTATTTGCTGTGAAATTTTGTGTTGAAATTAAAACAATAAAAGCAGTTCTTTATTTAGGATATTTTTACTGCTGGGTGCTGCCTTGAGAATCACAGGTGCTGGCCCTTTTGTGACCACAAACCAAACAAAAGCATCACCTTTTTGTTTACTGCTCAGGAAGAATAACAGAGAGAAACATGAAGCCTTAAAACCTCTCACTAGATTACCTTATGGCTTGCTTTTTTTTTTTTTTACTTCAGGTAAAAAGTCTATTGATATTTTATTTATTCTTCTCTTCTCCTCCGTGCAGCTTCTGATGTGTAAGGTTTTGCAGTCAACCAGAATATAGACATCATGTCCTCTGCCATATGCACCCTGAAATTCATAGAAATAAAAAGTCACTTACTTACTGGATATAAAAATAGCTGCTCTTCAGATGTAATACTTCCTTCAAGTTCTCATGGTCGAACATTTGTTCTGATAGCTGTCGTATTAAGCACATCATTTGAATAGTGAAACATCTCTGTAAATTCTAAGATAAAGATTTAAGATAGTTCTGGCATAATATTTAAGATTCTATGCTTTGCACGTGCTCTGTTTCTTTGACTAAAAATTACTGTCTGTAGGAACGATACATTATGAATTATATTTCTATCTCTACTGAAATTGTACTCACATCAGGTCATTATTTGAAAGCCGAAGTCATGGCTTAAGAACAGAGCGAAAGACTGTAAATGGCAAAACCTATAAAATCTTTCTTAATTATTTTATTGTATCTATGTCATATGATTTAAGCACCTTACCCTCCAGCTGTGAGGGTTTCATAGTTTCAACATTTGTTTTGTGATATTACTTTCTGAGAAACTTTTCAAACAAGCTCCTCAGAAGTTGATTCAAACTTGGTATAAATATGCAGGATTTTACTCAGTGTAGTTTTATTTGCTTAAAGGTGGGTCCAGATCAGTCTTTCTGTAAGATGAATTTCTCGTTTCATGAAGTACGGTAATACTTGCTGTAGTGTCATACAGCATGGTGATAAAAAACATTGTAAGAGTATAAAAAGCACGTCTTTGCTGCAAAAGTGGCTATTTTCAAATTATGTGTACAGCTCTTTGGCGAAAGGTGGGGTAGCTATTGAGAATTTTTCTGGCAACTTTTAGAGAAAGATCTTTCTTAAATAGCTGACAGTCATCTTGTTTGTGAAACATCTGTACTGTGTAGAGGTATGGATTAATTTTAGTCCATTGTTCTAAAAAATATATAAAAAAATACAGTGGATGATAAAAGTTCCCATGAGCCAAACAAATAGGTGAAGATGGGGGAAATACTGCCACTCCTGAATTGTCTGTCGCCCGCTGATAGAACTGGCATCATGGATTCTCACAGCACAGTGTTTTCGTGCTGCCCAGTATAAGAGTCCTTCTGCTCTATGGATTTTGTCTTAGAACATGATTTATGATTCCCAAGATTTTATGATTCCCACAATGAAGAATGTCTCTGTGCCCGGGCTGGCAGCTCGCTCCTGATACCAGTTGTATCAACACCTCTACTTGTACTGCAGATCCCCTGCACAGCAGACATTAAATAACGACATATACTTTCACTGTCGACAGCGGTAAACAAATCAGTGTGATTATCACCAGCTTCCTCTATCAAAGTTAGCAAACAAAAAGAAGGAAACACGCAACTTCAAACAGCTTAATACAGTGGAGAAAAATAAAATAAATACAAATGCAAGAGCCAAACCATACACGTTGTCAGGGATGCCAGTCTGCATCAAGATAAAAGAAAAATAGCAATTATTCAGGTGCATATGAAAACAAAGCAACATTTCCCTCTCGCCCACCTGTAGCAGTGAACTATATGTTTTTTAAAACTTTGTCTCTGTTCAGAGCCTTAGACTAACCTTCACCTGTAGCCAAAAACTGCCCTCATAAACCCCTGAAAGTCAAGCAAAGTAAGTTCCAATGTGAAGCAGCTGAGTACGCAACTTCCGAGGCGAGTACTCTGACCAAATTCTGTGGGCCGCTTTACATGGTTAAATGTCTACTTCAATATTTTGATAAATTGAGGTACGGATCCCTCAAACAGTTATAGTTAGAAAATTTGCTGGAATAAAAATTACGTGCTTGGAAAAAAGAATTAAACACATGTAGAAAACATTTTGAATAAATGCATTTTAAGCCTTACGAAACACAATGTCAAACAGTAATAGTTTCAGTCATTGCGGCAATGACTTTCAAAAGGATTCAGCTTTAATTTTGGCAGCTCTTGGATATGGGATTGGGAACACGATGGGCACTTCTGGAAATCTGACTCCAGTTGCATGAATTGGACCCTTCTGAAATTTCTCACACGAAATAAAAAACCCCAGTCCTTTTGGTAGATTGGAAGTGAAACTCCCGAGATGCTTTAAAGCAGGCACAAGCTGAGGGAGAGATGAGGAAAATGTCGGTTCTGCACTCTGCAAACCAGTATCACAAAGACATGATTGCGGCCTGACCCAAACCGTGAAACAGAAAAGAATCACAGTCCAGACGCTGTTCAGCAAAGGCTCAACACAGTAACCGTCTCATCTAACCTAGCTCCTATACTAGTGAAAAACAACGCAACTAATAGTAGGTGGTTTTAAAAGAATTCATCAATAGTTAGAAAAAAGATCATTGTTGTTATGGGGGACATTTAAAGCATACAACTTCCTCTTAGGAAATCAGAGAGATTTTTATTCCTCGCTAAATATTTAATGAGAACAGATAAAAAAAATCTCTGCAAAATCTCCTTCAAGCCACTAGAGGATGAGTACTTCTCCATCAAAATAAATAGTTAAGCTGTAATGTAGCTTATCTAAGCCGCGCTAATAAGCTATTAGACTGGTAATACAATTCAAATTCTAGCAAGTGTAAATGAGGCAGACAGCTCGAATCCTTATTGAATACTAAGATTAGTATTTTGTTTATGGAAAGCTGACTATAAAATTATTTAAACTATGCATACTGGAACACTTAAACGCATAAAAAGAGACAGCGTTTTGGAAAATCACTAGCTAATTAGGTAAGCATAATATTTTCTGTTGTACAGTTAAATATTTCCTTATGAAAACGGCAATTATAATGCAAACATTGCTTATATATTCTGTAAAACGCTAAGGAAACTCATGTGATATAGTTACGTCCAATCTGACTCAGAACACCGTGTTATGTGCTGCTCCGTTGGTTGTGTTGGTTGACTAGCTTATTTTTAAAGTTGTTTTCTTCTGCAAATACCATGCTACTACATCAACGGAGTTCGTTATCCGATCTAGCTGTCAGTCTTGAAACCATCTTTTCCAATACTTACCTATATTGTCTTACTACTACTAAGCCTCAGCCACAGACCAGAATTCCACCAGAACTACTGAACCCTTCGGGGGTACCAAGAACAATTAAAAAATAGGGGCACTACATAACCAGTCTATTCAGGCATCCTGTTTGTTACGAAGGTCGGTCAGCTGGTTAACGCAATTAGCGTCAGCCAGGAGAAGAGCTTGAGCAAAAAGAAAGATGGGACAGGTTAGAGAGTAGAACATCCTTTCGGACTGCCTGGTTCTGGTGATTTGTTCTGTAAGACGTTCAGAGGACTGGCCGAAGCAAGTTATTACCAACTGTCTTTGACAACCTGTGTGGAAGGGTGAGGTCCTAGGAGATTAGGAAAGGACAAACATCTTCCTATTGAGAAGGAGGACAGAGAGAATTACAGCCCAGCTGCTTTAACACCAAATGTCGCAGCAACCTGGGGTATATATACAAGTTACTTCAGAACACTTTGAAGATAACAAGGAGACAAGTAGCAGCCTCTGTGGACTTACCGAGACCAAATCATGTTAAACCAAATTATTTTTTTTGTAAGACAAGGCAAGAGGTCTTGTGAATGGACTAGAACGGACCAACAGTTATTATAACTTGACATGGGCAAGGCCTTTGGCATTGCTTTCCACGACATTCTTATGAATAAGCTTGGCAAATTAATAAGAATATGTTTCTTACGGTTGCAAAATTGGTTGGAAAAAAACATATTAAAGAACAGTAAGTAGTATTTTGGTTTCAAATTGTAAGAGTGTCTTCCAGGTTCCTGGATTTCACTGAGCTACAGCATTTGATAATGATCAGTAAAGAAAAGATAATGATGAACTGGTCTGGCAAGTACAGCAGGGGGTTTTTTGTCTCAACACGTGAAGGCCTCTGATGAACAAACACGGGTAGAAAAAGTAACCTTAAGGAGAAAATAGTCGTAAAACAAAGAAACAACGTAATTCAAATATATGTAGCTAAGATTGTTTTTTTTTTTTTTACTTATACTACCGCCGTGCCTATAGGCTGTAGTAGACACGGGAAGGCACCCTTGTCTGGGGCCGGGGGGAGGTAAATCAGCTCAGTTAGAACGAAGGGGGCGTTGCGGG
>NW_008824932.1:5930409-5931029 GCF_000699105.1 Pygoscelis adeliae | reverse complement strand
GGGGCGAGGGACGGGGCAGCCCGGGCGCCGGGACCTAGGATCGCGTTCAGGCTGCCAGAAACCCTGATGAATTTTCAGCTCAGTGGGCACCGCCGGTTATTTCTGCCCGTCGTGCGGGTTCCAGCCGTACGTGAAGTGCAAAGGTTGATAAAAGAGCGCAGCACGCTGCTGCCATCGATCCTCCTGTAACCCTGTGGCAGACGGGAAAAGCCGTTAGACCTGCGTAAGCAAATGAGTAGAAGGTCGGAGAACGGGGATTAGCTTCTTGCCGTCTGTTAACTGATGTACAGAGCGTGTATCTTAGTTCCAATCGGAGGCAGTAAAAAATCCCCCAAAGACTAGCAGAAGATAAATCGACTTTTAAAAACCAGCCGTAGATAACCTCACTTGAGAAAACACACAGCTTTTCGGCAATATGTGAAATGACAGGATTAGTTTTTACGCTTTTCATCCGTCTCTACTTCCGTCTTAATAGAACTTCAAAGTAATTACCAGCAGATTGCACTCGTGAAACAGTAAATAAGACGCAAACGGTGCGTTCTCCCGAACAAGGAGTTTCTCTCCCAGGGTGTCGGTCCGCCCCAGGGCAGCGCTCGCTCCCGGCACGAGCTCTATCGCCT
>NW_008824932.1:5924834-5929153 GCF_000699105.1 Pygoscelis adeliae | reverse complement strand
CGCAGTTTATTTAGTATTGACTTATTTTAAGGTGAAAAGGGTGGTCCTTGGAACGGGGTGCTGTATTGCGTTGAGTACTAATCATTAAATCCCGTCTCCAGCCGTCGTTTTCGTAGGTTAGGTGTGCTTGCTCCCGCGCTTCGGGTGCCGCTTGGCTTGATTTCTGAATTCTGAAAGGTCAGAACGCCCAGCGCAGGGGTGATGATCGGAAATGCGGGGGGGCGGTACGCGGTGCCTTTCTAACGTGCTTGGTCGCGCTGGGATTTAATGCAATAAACCAATCTAACTGTTGTCACGTGAAGACTGCAAATTTTTATTTATTTATTTATTTATTTATTTGTCTCTAGCGTTAAGGATGAAAATCTTTGTTATCACGTTCAGAAATGCACAAAAACTTCATCTTCCCCGTCTCCAGAGAAGGCAAAGCGGGCGCGGGGACAAAGAGGCTCGTGTCCCGCGTGTGTATGTGCGGGATGCCGCGGGTTACTTTCCGTGACAGCGGTGTGCAAAAGGCTGTATGGATTGGCTGCCGTTTCTTCGGATAAGGCTCCCCGTTTGAAGTGGATTTGACACAGAAGCAAATGAATTAAAATAAACTCAGTCTGCTTTTTAGTTTTTTTTTTTTTTTTTATTGTTCCTTGGTCATGTAGTACCTGAACTGTACTGTTGAATAGATAAAAGGGATATAATACATTTACTAAAGACTTAATGTGGAGATGAGTATAAAAGTGATTGTAAAGCAGGAGCTCTATGCGCAGAGTTCTGCGCTTGCCTTGAAATGTCTCAGTTGATTCAGTGTAACAACGAAGGTGAAAACATTTACACTAATGAGATTCTGTAAAATCAGAGAGATGAAAGTGGATTAAATAGATCTCTGGGTAATTTCAGCTGTTGTCCTCTTAAGAGTTTACTATGCTTCTGTCACTACAAAGAGAGAAAGAGAGCGCTGTGTGTTTGCTTCTGCTGGTTGCCGTTAGACCTAAGTGTCTGAGATCCATGACTGAAAGATTAATGACCCTTTTAAAGACTTAGTAAAATGTAACGCTTGCTGGCATCGTACCCCCTGTGAAGTATTGTGCCTGGGGATCTGGATTTAATTGTTCTCCTAATAAAAGAGGCAATATTTTCATAGCGCTTATGCTTTTTATTAACTAATAGGAGAGAGGCTTACAGTGTCATACATTTTGTTTCTTTTTATAAAATACTGAGCAATGACCCTTGCAAGGGAAACCGATAAGCAAATGAATGCCACTTCTAGCTTATCATGTCAGCAGCTGAAGTATGGGTGCCAGTTAGCTACGGGAAGTTAATATGGTTTTGAAATGTAACTTCAATTAACGAGACAGCAAGCAGGTTATTTAAAGGGGTGATATAAACACAATATATCCATAGTTAGGGTTTTGCTCATTTTATTGAAATCGGAAATAAATGTTGTACAAATGCATTAATTCTTGTGTTGCTCTGTCATTCAGATGCCTAACGGCTCAAACTTCTACAAAGAAAGGTAAAACCAATTATGTTTCCCAATTCAATGACAATAAATAACTGTAAGGATTTTAAAATCAACTATAAGGATTTTTTTTCTCATATCCCTTAAGGATTTTGAGAAAACTGTGGACTAAATCAGGGAATCATTAAGATATATCTAGAGGGGGGGTTTTCGACTTACTGCTGAGGTTGTTACTGAACAGTTGGACTTGCAGAAGGGAATACCAAGAGGTGAAAGAAAAAGAACAGGAATTGTTATGCTTAAATACCCTGACCATGGAGGGTAAACTTGCATTTTTGGAATTTGTGATGGAACTGGAGATTTCTGGGAACCCCACTTCCCTAAACATATAGATTTACTTTCGTGTTCCTTCTTGTAGCGAAGGCAACATTTCGCTGATGCCGCTCAGATGTGTTGAGACGTAGAACGAAAGAAAAACGTTCTAAATGTGCCTACAAGTCAGCTGGGCACGGTGAAGTCGATAATGTAGAAGGATTGCTAACAGTCAAAGTTGGAGATTGCCCACAGATTTTGTTACTGAAGTTTTTACTGTACCTGGTTTTGATGCACTTGACGATGCCGGTGCTGGCATGGGAGAAGTGGCAAAGAATAAAACTGACATCACGTACACGTGAGATACTTCTAAAAGCCCAGAGCTTTCCTATCACCAAGTGAAGTATTTAACTTGGACTTAAGCCAGTTCCATGATCTTATAATTGCTTTAGGAACTCATTATTTATTTAACAACAGAAATTACAGGTCCTCTTAGTATATCCATCCCATGAATTATGCACGTGTATGTGTCTCACGTTACTTACGGCTTGAATACACTTTGTTTTGCAAACTTCAGGTTTGTTTTGTTATGGATTGTTTGGTTTCACACTGCGGGACATTGCTCTAATTTAACTCCATTTCTTTTCATGGTTGTGAATTTTTTCCCCGCTTTACCATATTTGGAGTCTGTGTAAAGAAGAAACAGAATTAATCTGTTCAAGTATCTTAAACTTTAGCCTGAGCAAAGAAATCGCAAGGAAATTGTACAAAAAGTATAGTGATTTCACTGCCCTTCTGCAGGAACTTGGACTTGGACAATTCTCAGCTTTACACTGAGAGAACTTGATGAAATAAATTGAAATGAACTGACAGATATTAAAGTTCCCTAAACTTTATATTCTCTAAATTTTTACTTATATTTTACTTTGAAAGGCGAACTTTAGCCTTTATTTCTAATGACTAGTCTCATGACGACTATGTTATTTCTAATGACGTGTATAATCCAATACAATTGTTTTTCTTGATCAGGAAAGTTTTATGTAAAAATTGGTTTGTGTTAGTGCCTTATGAAATAATTTGAGAGATATAAGGTACTGAATAGGAAATGAAAAATTTCATGATAGACTTGGTCATTTGCTTGAAAATACAGAATGTGAACTTAGTCAATTGCATTAAATTGCATGATGTTTATTTAGTGCCGTGCTAGTGCTAATTGCATTAAAAGACTACCATGTGAAGACAGATTCATTTATTAGTGTATTTTTAAATACTATCATACATGCTTCATTTCTTCTAGTTGCTTCTCTTGCTTTTGTTTGTGGTTTTTTTATTTTTTTCTTCTCTCCTTTGGTTGATATTTTTCTCTCATTCTTTTACTTTGGTGCTTTTAAATATGCTTTCAGTTATTTTATAGATTGTGTCAGTAATCAAAACTAGAAAATAAATAGTGTCCAAGCATACTGAACCAGCATTCTGACTTTGCAGCGGTTCTCTTCCATGTAGTCTGATTTGTGGTGACTGGATGTTCCACTTACTTCTGAGAGTGACGTGGTAGCCACTAATGTAATAGCATTTTTGAGCTAGTGTTGAAATGATTATTTTAGCAGCAAAATGATCTTTTTGGTCGTGGGGAGGATTTGTTGTGTTCACTCTAATGACTATCTTTCCACACCTAGAGCGGAAAATATTTTTCAAATGTAATTGCGGACAGCTTATTTAAAATGGAATTTTAGAAAGGTGTAATGTGAGTTTAAAAAAGTCAGGGAAGGAACTGGTATTATAAAAACTAACGCAGATGGACAGTAGTTTATCTTTAAAATTTTGTTCTTAGAATCATTCCCCTCCCGCCCCAAATTTCTGCCTGATTATGTTTTTCTTCATTCTCTCCTTTTTTGTACTTTTGAATGCCAGGTGAATTTATTCTTGTCTCTGATCATGGTATTTCACCATTTGTAGACTGTAATGCACTGATTCAGTTTTTCGTTCTGTGCCCCCTGCTTCTATTTTTTAATCCTATGTTGGTTTTTTTTGTTCTTCTTTGAATTTATTTCTGTTCTCAGTAGATTTCTGATAATGTGCTGTGTAATGCTGAATGCAGAAATCCAGGGTTAGCAAACTGCTACACAAAGAAGGATTATTGTTTCTTGACTCAATGGTCTAATACTTCAGAGCAAGTGGTACACAATTTCATTGGCCAGGTTATTTCAGGTTGCGCTGGACGGTGCTGTGTAAAAGGACATCCTTTAATCTAACTGCTAAATCACCTTCATGTGAGTATCCTGATTAATTCTTCACGAGATCCTGTTTTCTATTAAGTGCTGACGTCCCTTCTGAAAAGTCTCTAAATAATCCTTGAATTCACAATGAGTTCTCTAGCATATTTAAAATGCTATTTTTTTCCATTCTGTACTCATTAATGAAGGCTATATGCTTAGATTATGTGGTTATTGTGATGCAAGTGTTTTGTTATGTGACCGTTCTGTTTGCTCTTTTATCTTTCATAAGAGTAAATTGTACAGTTAGCAGATGATCTGGAGTTTTCTTGTTTTATTTCCAT
>NW_008824932.1:5922815-5924782 GCF_000699105.1 Pygoscelis adeliae | reverse complement strand
GCTTTAAGGTTGCAGAATTTAAATATTTGCATTGATGCATATACTGCGTGTGAGAAGAGGCTGCGAGAGCTCGGTTTGTTTTTCTTGGAGAAGGGGAGGCTAAGGGGGACCTAAGTGCCGTCCTCAACTACCTAATGGGTGGTCATAGAGAAGATGGAGCAAGACTTTTCTCAGACGTGGTCAGTGAAATAGTGAGAGTGTTATGGTAGGAGAAGTTCCAGTTAAATCTGAGGAAAAAATTCCTCACAATGATGGTGGTCAAACACTGGAACAGGCACTTAGAACAGTTGTGGGATCTCCATTCTTGGAGATTCAGGGCTTGAGTGGCCAAGACCCCAAATGCCTTGGCCTAGCTTTAGCCTTGGCCTGAGCAGGCGTTGGACCAGAGAACTCCCTCAGGTCCCTTCCAGCCTAAACCATTCTATGATTCTGTTCTGTGATTCTGTATATACACACAGCTGTGTGTATGTATATATAATCCCCCCTGCCCCGATTTTGCATTTGCCTATTAGTCTTGTCCTGTTCCTGCCTCCCCTTTGTAGGATATTCTGCTGAATTATTTCCATGTTATTATACATATATGTTTTACATCAAGCCTAGACTGTATCTGGAAGCTGACAAACTTGTGCACAGTGCAAGCAGGAGCTCCAAGATGGCAATATTACTATTAGATAAGATATCTGAAAGATCTTCAGTATTAATTTCAAGCCACTTTGTTTACAGCTCCTTTAGTCACAAATTAGTATACTCGCATTTCGTCGTCATTGTTAAGTATTTTCCTTCAAGTAGCAATTGTGTGTCCCACAGGACTGATGGATATGATTTGTTTTCTGTGAGTTTTTGTGATCTGTAAGTGAAGTGTTGTTCAGGTACCCCCTGAACTTTGATCCCCCTGGTTGCAGTGGAACCGATGAAGTTCTGCAGTACGGCGATGTGAGGTATCAAATATGGGGAATGTTAGCACAGAATAAATGAATGTGAAAAATAGTTTCTCCACCCAATTTGTTTTAGCTATTATAACATCTGTTTTCTCTAAGTGTAGTAGAAATATATCTCCAGTCAGAAATTTAAGCTTTTCAAATTAGCATCTTGCCTTGAAGCATATCATGTGAAAATTTCTGAGCGAGAGAACTATAATTCAGCAATTTCCAAAGCAGTCAATAAAGAATTGTGCTGTGATTTTTGCCATGGGATCCAAACAAATTCTTCTACATTTCTGTAGAATAAAACTGGAACAATGTAATCACCCAAACCGTCTCAATTATATAAGCGGTTATTATTTGGGTATCATCTGCATACTGACCTTTGTGAATCTTTGTATTCTCTCTTTCAATGCCTTGAAATACTCCCTTTAAATCTGTTCAAAATAGGTCTTTTTAAATGCTAGCCAGGTCATTACATAGTGCAAATTATTTGGTTCTGAAAAATTCCATTATATAAGGGAAAGTTTTAAGTGTTGGTTTTACTTATTTTTTGTGATTTAAGATTGCAGAGAGAGAGATCAGGTGTAAAGTAACCGAGTAATAGCAGAAGATATGCTATACTAAGATGCTTCAGCTTTTTCATATGTCATACTTCATTGCAGTTTGTGTTCTCTGATCTGAGAGAATTACTTTGCAATGCTACCTGTTTAAAAACTAGCGTTGTTTTACTTCCCTTTGAAATACCTAACTTGATGTTGTCATTTGTATACATGTAGCTCTGGAAATCCTCTTTAGTGGAGCAGGTTCCCAACGTACTAGGAGAATACCTTATCTTGAATACAAGATAAGAAACAACAGAATATGGATGGGAAAACAAAGAAACAAAAATATTGCTTAAAATACTGGAACTATATGACTTGATTCAGTATTACTTGATTCTATTCAGAAGGTAGAAATGCTCCCCTGTTTTTGAGGGCTCTCACGGAATCTTCTACATACTGCCCTTCTGAGAAGTACCTGCTTGAGATCAATAATCAGAGCGGG
>NW_008824932.1:5919306-5922804 GCF_000699105.1 Pygoscelis adeliae | reverse complement strand
AGCAGGATTTCAGTTTGATCATCATGGGATCACAAGACCAGAAATCTTAGAAGATGATGTAAGAAATTCCATTTTAATAGGCAGACATGAGTCGAGTCTGCTGAAAATAGTGTCCACTTAACCCTAAATATAGGTTGGTAGTTGGTTTTTTTTTTTTTTTTGGCACTTGCTCTCATAGCTCACTCTGTTCTTGTTAAATCAAGTTCCTCAATTTTTCCTAGTAACTCTTTTTGGCTGTGATACATTTGTGTTCCAATGAATCCCACAGATTAATTGCATGAAAAACATAACTTTATTAGTTTTTGTTTTCTGTCTTTCAGTTTAATTGAATTTCCCTGTTGTATTTTTTTCCCCTTTAAAAGTGAGTTATTCCACTCTTCCCTCCCTGTGCATGTAGTGAATATTGTTTTTCTTTTCTGCAATGTCCTGTCTGAGCTGAACAGATTGAGCTAATAACAATATTCCTGTTGGTTGCTGGTTAATCTAAATATAGTCTGTTTTGTATTATGCTAAATCCCACTTTTTATGTATGCTGAGAGGTTACCTGTTCTTTTGACAACTGCATTAGCAGGAAGGCTTCAGTAATATTGACGATTTTTTTTTTTAACATCTGGTTGATATAGGTGAAATGAGCTCAGTAACCTACCTAGAGGTGTCTGATTATGGTGCGGTGATCCCAAAATGAGAGCATCCATATTTAAAGTACATCCATGTCAACTGAAAGCACTGTGTTTGGCAAGAGTAGGGTTAATTTCATGAAAAACTTCTTGTTGGCATTTAGGTCAAAATCTGAAGGTAAAAGCAGTTTAGTATGTGCATTTGACATTGCAAAGCATAATTTATTAAGAGTCTTTAATTAGTTCTCTGTTTCTTAAGCAAAAAAGTAGTTCAACTTTTTGTTTCTGTATGGTTTTGTCAATTTATATT
Organism: Pygoscelis adeliae; assembly: GCF_000699105.1. Lineage (NCBI taxonomy): Eukaryota > Metazoa > Chordata > Aves > Sphenisciformes > Spheniscidae > Pygoscelis > Pygoscelis adeliae. The sequence continues at coordinate 5,921,877 of NW_008824932.1, read as the reverse complement.
TTACAGGAATAATGCGCTGGTTGTGGCTGGGGTAGAGTTAATGTTCTTCACAGTAGCTGGTATGGGGCTGTGTTTTGGATTTGTGCTAGAAACAGTGTTGATAACACAGGGATGTTTTCATTACTGCTGAGCAGTGCTGACACACAGTCAAGGCCTTTTCTGCCTCTCACCCCACCCCACCAGCGAGCAGGCTGGGGGGCACAAGAAGCTGGGAGGGGGCACAGCCGGGACAGCTGACCCCAACTGACCACAGGGATATCCCACACCATATGGCGTCATGCTCAGCATATAAAGCGGGGGGAAGAAGAAGGAAGGGGGGGATGTTCGGAGTGATGGCGTTTGTCTTCCTGAGACACTGTTAGGCGTGATGGAGCCCTGCTTTCCTGGAGATGGCTGCACACCTGCCTGCCCATGGGAAGGAGTGAATGGATTCCTTGTTTTGCTTTGCTCGCGTGCGCGGCTTTTGCTTTACCTATTAAACTGTCTTTATCTCAACCCATGAGTTTTCTCACTTTTACCCTTCTGATTCTCTCCCCCATCCCAGCGGGGCAGGGAGTGAGCGAGCGGCTGAGTGGGGCTGAGTTGCTGGCTGGGGTTAAACCACAACAAATGTAAACACTGAAATAAATGTCCTCTGGAGAGAAACTTGTCACTCATCAATATGAGCTACACAAAACATAAATTATGATTGTATTATTAGGAAAAAGATCTTAAACTGCAATACAATTGTTGCAGTTTTCCAACAGTTTTTGTAACAGTGGAAATGCACGTCAAGATATACATTGAGAAAAGTAATGTTTGCTTGATAAGAAAACTCTTTAGTTTGTTCTATTGGTTAAATGTCATCTCTTACAAAGAAGCGCTCTTGCATTCAAAAGCTGATTTGTATGCCACATGTAACCTGTTTGAGTTCAGCAATACATATCACTGCCCTGTATTATTGTTCAAGTTTGCCTTTGTTTGTTTTACAATTTTACAGGCCACAGTAAGTGTAACAATTGTGCTGTATTATTTAGTACTATATTCTGCTGTAAACCTGAAAAAAAATAGCTGTAAACTCTGTAGAGAAAGGTCTGAAAGTGATACATCGTGGCTAGGAATGGGAATATCAGGGCCTGGTGCTTGGAATTCTCATTGCCTTGCTGAGTCACGCTGGGCAAAACTCTTACTACCTTCTTGCTCGGATTTCTCCTCTATAAATGCAGATAATTCTGGATGTTCAGAAGGTTAATTTGTGAATGCGTATGAAGGCTTTAAGAATGTTGAGTGAAAAGTACTTTATAAGGAAGCATCATATTGAAATGCCAGGTTCTGAATTACGTGTCAGTGGCCTATCAGAATATATTTAAATTATAGGAAAAAAGCTTCTTATTTAAAAAAAAAAACCAAACCCAACCATTTAGACTACTTCTTTGTCCGGCAAATATGCAGGCTAGCAGTCTACAGATTAATTTGGTTTTGTAATGTTCTTTCCCACTGGAAGCAGGGGCAATAGATCAATGATCAGTATTTCAAAGACTTCTGTAGCAAAGGTGTTTGTGAACAAGGTGCTCTTGGATAAGGTAAGAACAGGATTCAGTTTGACTGTGAAAGTAGGGTTGTTATACTGAGATAAGGTCACTGAATGTTAATGATTTTGGGAACTTTGTTATGCTTCATGTATTAGTTACAACAGCAACCGTATTGTCAGTTTGAGAAGACTTTGGGGTATCTTCAGGAACAGTAGCTGTAACAAGAGTAACAAGATATGATTCCTTTTGTTTACAACAAGCCTCATTTTCAGTCTAGCTTGCCCTTATGTGGTCCTTTCTACTGGACCTAATAGAGCTGAAGCTTGTTGTTGACAAATGGACAAGAGAAGGAATAATTTCAGCTAACCATGCATATTCTAAATAAACTGTGATTATTTGGGAGGAAGACCCGTGTGTTCTTGTGGCGGTATGTTGAATAATCCTCGCTGAGCCTGAGTGCTTGAAATGCAAATAATGTAAAGATGTGCAGATAAAGTCACAAGAGAAGCTGTTTTAGAATGCTGCTGCCTTCTATGAATGAATGAATAGTACTTAATCCCCTGAAATCAAGTTCAGGTAACTTTAGTTACAAGATAGAGAGGGCAGAAATAGGTATGACCCAGAGAAAGGGCAGCAGAAGTGATTAGTAGATGTGGAAAGATTTGAATAACCTGGGAGAAACAACTTGTTCACTCTTATACACAAACAAGAAGAGTCTGAATAAAAGGTAATTTTGTGACAAGGACAATGCTTTAAAAAAACCAACAGGAATGAGACAGTTAAATTCTTCTGGGCATCAGCTAGTCATCAACTAATGTGGCTAAGGAAAATATATGGACAATTTTCTGTCATTTTCCAGACCTGCTACGTTACTGTGATCGCCCTTTGAAGTTTTTGGTAGTGGTGTTTGTCAATAAGGGCAGTAACTATCACCATGAGCTGTATGGTGATTCTTACATTTCTTATTCAGCCCTAATGATTTGTGCTTTAAATTCAGCACATCTTAAAAATTCGTGCAAATTTTATTTGTATTTTTGTTTTAAGGGTTTTAAAAAATATA
>NW_008824932.1:5904035-5919288 GCF_000699105.1 Pygoscelis adeliae | reverse complement strand
CCTGAAAATTAGGCAAATTTTTAAATACCTTTTGTCAAAATCAAATTAATGAATGAATCTCAGTAATGGCAAACTACAAAATATGGCTTAAGTTTCATACAGACTTAGTCTATTAATAACTTGTGATTGTCTATATACATGTACGTCTATTGTAACCTAATTTTCAGGCAAATGTAACTGAACATTATTAAACAGAAGGAGGTAAAGATGGCCATGTAGAAGTCTAATAACTTATGAACTACGTGCCTTTTGTGTTGAGAGTCTTAATTCTGCTGTCTGGTTGCAAGAGAGTTGTTTTCTGGCATTTATTGTCACTATGGAACACCAAAGTTGTGTTCTTGTATGTAGGGATCTGAGAAACTTTCTCATTTGAGTATGCCTTTGAATTTCAGTGAGTTGAGTTACATGAGGTTTACTGACACAGGTAGGGTCTGTAAGACCAGATACCTGATTAATTCTTTTTAAGGGTACAGCGTACTGTGTGATGATGGCATATGTGACAACTGAAGAAAATGGTGTTGAGTCCCCTGGGAAATTAACATGTTTAATTGAAGGAAAGACACATTGACTTAATTTACATAACTGTAATAGGACTCTAATGTTAAAATTTGGCTAACTCTTTGCCTCTTAAAAGTAATGGAAAGGTACTGGGCTGATGCTGTAGAAATTCTTGATAATCTTTCTGAGGGTGCAGGGGTATCTGGCTTGTATAGAGCATGCTAAATATGTGGAGCATCTTCTTTAAAGGGCTGCTTGAGACTCCACTATGACATCTCTTAAAGGTGAAGTAAGCTTATGGTCATTCCTTTGTCTATAAAAATAATAAATGTAAGTTTAGAACTAGTTACTTCAGTAACCATTTGAGTTTGGGTTTCTTGGTGCTCCTGAAATGTAGCAAAGAAATTCTCTAAGGTGAATGAATGCAGGAGCAAGGTCAGCTATGCCCCTTGCTTCCAAAACACCTTTCTCCCCAACTAAACAGCTTCCCTTGCAACACCAAATTTTAACTCTTTCTGCATATGAGTGAGAAAGGACGCATTAATAGTTACAGTGATTCTGCCTTTTCACAAAGGCCTGCTTAAGAACAGCGTGACAGATTTATCAGTTACAAGTATGCCTTCTGATTATCAAGTCCTGCTGGCGGTAGCATGTAGCAAACCGGGGTATGGGCCAAAACCTCACTACATTTGATTTAGGAATATGGATGATTTTCTGTTAGCATTACATATTAGTCAGTGAGTGATTTAACCATATTTTATGTTTATATGAGATAATCAGTTGAAGGATACTCTGGAATGCTAGCTGTGCTGGCAAACCTTACTGTGGAACTGACATACAGCAAACACAAGCGCAGCATCTTGGTTGATTTCTGCATGATGTATTTGCTTTTCACTTTGCAATCGGTACTGCAGCAGCTTCCAGCTTGGGATTTCTAGTTCTGAGGACGACATTTTTCTTTTTCAAAATATACTTGCATCCAGTTCTATTCTGTACACTCAGATTTCCTAAGCTCCTTGCCTAGGGTGTGAAAGTAGACCCCGCCTGGAGGCGGGCCCTTTATTGCAAGCAGCTATTGAGCCCTGAGAGCTGCTGGCCGGTAGAAGCTCTTCCAAGCTCCTTGACACTAAGCAGGGCGGTTCTGTGAAGCTGAGAAGTCTTGAAAGCTTCAAGTTACCCTGGCAGTCTTATGGCTTTTAAATTCTCTTCTGCGACTTTGAGAGCAGGGCTGCGGCTCAGGGCTTCAAGGTGCTGTGTTCCCAGATCTTCGAGCAGTAGTGCTGCAGTAGGGAGGGTAGCTTCACCAGAAAGCTTCCATCAGAAACAGATCCGTGACTTGGCCTCCTCGGATCAGAGGCGCCAGCACAAAACTCCTCATACCCAATCAACTGGCATTTTCTGATAAATGCTATGTTCAGTCAGAAGTTTCTACGAACTGTAAGAAGTGTCGTATAGTGGTGTCTAGTGGGAAAAGTTCTCTTGTATTTAATTGTGTATTGATTTAGATGTTAACATTGCCGTTATCTAATCTAATTTTGGAGATAATTGTAAAACTTTAGAGTATCAGTGGTTGATCTGCACAGTTTATTTTTCCTCTGTCTTTTTAAAATAACACAGATGAGGTTCTCCATGTTTTTCAATGGAATTGTAAAGTTGTTAGGTTGATTGTGGAAAACTTTAATATATGGATGCATAAAAGCAAGACTGCAAAGATCTGGGTGTAAGTTTGCTACCTGTGTTGTTATGTTCATGCTATTAATACTATTAGAGTTAATGCTACACTAAAACCATCTCAATCCAACTTTATTATGTATGTTTACTGTGTGGTACAACTATGTAAGCATGTGCACATGGGTAGGTGTCTTAAAGTAGCTGATGCCCTGCAAGCTCATCTCCTGTTTTATCCTGTACTAATTTGCTTATATGCCTGTATGTTTATGGAAATAAACATCATTTAAACTAATTCCTAAGACCTAAAAATGCTGCCATGTGGAAGCGGGATGAACAACAAGTCATCTTTTTGACAGAGCTGAGATGATGTAGGTTTTGTGTATTTCTGACGTCAGAATCTGTGGTTTACTTCGTTTAATAAAATATTTAGTTACTTTTTCCATACTCTCTCTATATCCAAAGCATCTTCCTTTTTCATTGCACCAAATTTGTCCTATAAATCTCAAGCTACCTTATAATCCAGCTGGCTTTCAGTTGCTGACCTCCGTTCCCTTCTCTCGCTCTTTTTTTTTTTTTTTTTTGTCTTCCCAGTGTTTTAACAAAAAATGTTCACATGGGAAAGCTGCTGACGGAGCTTATATCCCTTATTTGAGGAGAATTTACTTTCTTTCTTTCTTTCTAAAGACAATAGTTTCAAACCCAGAGGAAGAAAAAGTTGATGTAGGAATGTTTCAGTGCAGAGACTGATTTGGTTGCAGTCATTGAATTGTGGGATGAGTAGAATAATAAGTCATTCATAGACCCTTTAGACCTCATGAAATAAGTGGGTTGAAGAAGAGTATAGAATATGATGCTGTGTGTTTGCATTTCTTTACTTAAGACGTGAAATACAGGCAGCGTCAGGAAAAAACGACAAAAGTTGAACTTTATGGGTTGAATATTAAGCTTGTATAACATAAGCTGAAATATTTGCCATAGATATTCATAATATGGAATGAGGAAATCAATACATTGAGGCTTAATCACAGAGCACTTGTGGCTGTGTTCTGGAATTTGGCAGTTATAGAAGCTTTGATTTAACGTACAAAATAGACTCTGGGCAAGGGAAGTGGGCGTTGCTGCGTGTGCTAGTTTGGAAAGGAAGAACTGGGCTGGGGTCCTCGTCTGTCATCCACCTCTACAGCAGTGCTGCTCCTCAACCACCAAGCTGCCCTTGCCTTTGACCTTCGCAGTGTTTGGAATAATTTTGAGGATACTAGCTAGATGAGTAAATAGAGACAATGAGCGACCATTAGAAGGCAATCTATTTGAAATAATTTCTACGTATGTTTTCCTGTTTTTTTTCTACCTTTATAAGAATAACATCTGTTCAATTCCCAGTTCGTTCGATGCTTAGGCATCTGTTCAGTGCCTAAGATTTTTTTCACTGTAGTTGCAGAAATGTAATTTCTGTAGCTTCTGTTGATATCTTTTAACTCTGAGTTGCATAAATAAAGTTAACTTCTAAAAATAATATTTATTTTATTTTTAGACAAAAAGCATTCAGATGCTGAAAAAGCCCGATAGCTTCTTTTCTTGCTTGAATTGCATTTCAGTAGCATTGTGGGATTTTCATTTCAGTACTGACAGTTCTTTAGGTATAAGTAAAACGATAGTTGGTTTGAATTTTCTATGTCTCAGCTGGGTGAATTCACATAATGTATCTCAGAGAATTTGACTGTTGGCCTTTCTGTCAGCACCTGCCTGTATTCCAGGTCCGAATAAGTGCATTAATGATGCTGCGTAGTGTTCCAGGTGTCTTTCTCACTCTCATGGGTATGAAAGGATTATGAATTTCTGTACGCCTATTATATGTTATATACCATTGTTCAAGTGGATTCAGCAACCCAAATTATTTTTACAGTCGTCTGTATGGATTTCTAAATTTTACTTCCTCTTAAAACAGCATTGTTCTGTAATACAGAAGCAGACATAGTTAGACATCTGCCATAGGCTTTCACAGGAATAGAAATAGTAAGAACTAATTTTTGGCATTGAGGTATGAATTGGAATATACAAGAAGCAGATAGTTTAGAGAAAAAATAGTTCATTTTCATTGCTGATGGCTTTCCAAATATAATAATGCTATTTTATTCTCCTTTCCTTTTTTCTGTAGCAAATGTGATTTGCATTTCCATAGTGAATGCTAGAGAACTAACTAGAGTGATCCAGTCAGTTTTCATTTACTCCTATTAGAAAAATTATGGACTTTTCATAGGTAAAATGTTATTGCTCAGCAGTAGTAATTACAGCAGTGACTTAACACTGTTAGAAATATTTTCCAACTCTTCAGTTCTGAAGAATTTAGTAAAACTTCCTAAGCACTTGATAAATTTAGTAGACTTCCCTACCTTTGACTAACTTCTTAACCCTGTCCGATTTTAAGTAATGCTGTTATTTCAGAATGGTTTTTAGATCTTTATCTTTTTTTAGATCTTCTTTCCACTTTGGCCAATAACTAATGTAGAAGTTGCATACCTTTTCGGTAAGGTCATAGTGCGTAGTCATCTGCGTCAATTTGGAAGTGGGAGCAGATTGCATCTATTCTTATTCCTGATCAAATGAGAGGATTCTTCTAGAAAAGAAGTTGTTTCTCTAAAGTTCCTTTCTGTGAAGTATGCTGGGGTTCAGTCTCTATCATTCTTCACAGCCAATAACTTTTGGTTTTATCGATCAGATTGAGTTTCTGAGGGACTAAGGCCTTTAATGAGTTTTTCCAGATGCGGTTGCAGCTTGGTAATTGTTCTACTGCTTCTGTTTTCTTCTGGAAAGGTATTTCTGGAGCAAGTAGATGGCTCCTGTCACCGAGTTAGCCGAGGAAGATGGCTCATGCAGGAGAGTGGGAATTGCACCTGCAATTCCTATGAAGCACAGAGGCATCATTGTGAACAAATTTGTTCACAATATTTTACTGTTAAAATAAAAATGCTTTGTGGAAAATCAGATGACAGATGCACTGTGCATCTCTTACTAGCGTCGCAGTCCAACTCCTTGCTCTGTTTTAACTAACTAGACCATATAGCAACTTCCTTCTCTTTCTATACTTGAGATAACTCAGTGCGCCTTGGTAGTGTAAGTAAAACCTGAGATTCAATTTTTGTATGGTTTTTGGAATAGATTTTGAATAATTGTTGAAGCTGTGTAACAGCAGCTTCTTCCTAGCAACATTTTAAATAATTATCTACAATGATACATTTGAGCTTAACACTTGCACTAGACTCCCATCATTAATGTGTATGTATAAATACACTAAAAATGGTGAGCCAACTGCGGTTTAATTTTTTGACAGTGGGTAGTGGTGCTGCTGACATTCTTAAAGAAGGCTATTTCTCATTAACAATCAGTTATGCCCAGATTGTCCAGGTACTCTGGAATGACTCGATTTCAGCCGTGCAGCTCAGAGGCCTTGCTCTGACACCTTGAGTCATTTGCTGTGCTGTGCTGTATAGATGTGGTAAGCACAGTTTGTCCTAGCTAACCCTCGTCTTTTTATGCTTTCACTGTGCATTGCTATAGGGTGAGTTCTATGACTGATTCTGTGTGAAGATAGAAGATTTGATATGACTCGAGATGAGATGAATGAAGGAAAAAAGAAATGAGAGTCTGTTTTGCAGGCGTATTTAAATTCATAATTAAAGACTTTGCTTTTTCCATTGCTTTCAGCTGATTGTGGATTGGAGCAATAGTCTGCAATGGTGATCAATATCTGCAAGATCACATTATTGGTCAAGTCATATAGAATAGTTCTGGCTACAAATAATTAATAGATGTAGGAAAAATCCTGCCCCCACCCTGCTTTGTCTTCCTTGCCTCCTGCCTGATCTGTTAATGTTGTCTTTTTGATTTGGTTTGGAAACGTGGTATTGCAAGGCTTGGCTTATAATCTGCCCCTAGAAATTTTCTTAAAATTTTCCTCAACGTCAAAAGTTTCTGTATCTCTGTAGTGTTGGAAAAAAAAATGTTCACATTTAGTCTGCAAATCTCCTGATATTATGAGAAAAATGTAGATCTTCAGACCACAAAATGGGCTCTGTAATTTTCATTTCAAATATAGTACAAACTTTCTTGTACAATCTAACAATATGGTGACCTTTTAGAGCTCATAGAGGTGCTCTTCAGAGCTGATAGGTACCGTAGTTTTTCCCCTGCTGATACTAATTTACTTTCATTATAGTCCATTTCAGATTTATTCTAGAAGTTTTTTAGTATATGATCTAGCAATCTGGTGGGTTTTGGTCCTGTATTTAGTTGTGGCAAGGTCTTAATTTGGTCCCCCTTTTATTTTTACTTTTCCCACTTTACCTTGTCACAGGATGTTATTCTAGTGAATTGTTTATCTGGTTTGTCTTAATTTCTGCGGAGTCGTTCTGTGTCCCTGGAAATGTTCCCTTGTGCAGACTATAAACTTCTGGAATGCTCAGTAATGGTTAAAACTCTTCTCTTTATACTGAAACATTTTCCCTCTGTAGTAACAAGCACACCAAATGCACATTTTATTTTTTATTTTATTGCGGGTTTTTATTTGTGCACCTGTGACAATGCAAAGGGTCCGCTTTCTTCTACAGGTTAATTTGTTTAACCTCCTCCTTTTCTTGTATGCGTTTTGGGGGAAGGGAAGGGCTGAAACTGGAGCGGGACATCCTTGGCCAAAATCTTTCTTCTGCTGGTAGTCACTTTCCATTATCTTTATTATTGGGGAAACAGCATACTGCACATGGAAGAAAACTCCAGGGTGCTGATGAGGATCATGTGGAGTCACCTACATTTGTCTATGTAGAGCTGAGCTTTATTTAGAACGGCTAATGCTGATCAGGAGCTAAGAAAGCTCCTGACTCCCTGCCAGCTCCACGCACAATTACTCTGGTCCCTGGAGTGAGGTGCTGAGGCACTAGAGCTGACTAGTAATGCAGCATCATGCCAGAATTAACCCTGCTGAGCCAGCTCCAATGTTTTCCCCATCTGTAGTCTGCTTATTTTCCACCCTGAAAAATCTGCTAACAACTGAAAGTTGAATGTAGTCATCAAATTGTCCACATGAAATTCCTCTTATTTTGTATGAACGTGAACCACTTCTAATTTTGTGTCCTAGGAGATTTCACAGAATGCTCTTTACTAATCACAGTAACCTACAGATGCAGAAATCTTTTTCTGCTTGTTCCCTGGCTGCCAGGCCAGCTCACTATAAAGTTTGATGCACATCCAGCTTTCTCCCAGCTGATTGCCTACAAATTACGAAAGTTAATATTTGAATGTCAGCAAAGCACCTTTTCTGGACTTGGTTGAAGTCAAGAAATTTTTCTTGGGAGTTGGGTTTTGCAAATACTAAATGGAATTTTTGGAAATAAGAATCCATATTTGTGTGTGTTTCTCCTTGCCCCTGTGGGTCCCATGCCATCGTTGACTTCTGTAACTTGGTCTGCTGCAGAGAATGAGCCTTCTCCAGGAGAATGTCCTTACAGATCACGTGTGTGTCATCTGAAAAGAAGTCAATCTTGGTGAGCGACTGCTCTAACAGCTTCACTGTTAGTAGATCACACAGTGTTTATGGAAAAGGTAGATCTTGTTCAATTCTCCATTCTGCAACTAAACTTACTGCAGGTATCTGGATTGTTGAAGTGTTTTGGAGCAAGACTTTTGAATGAGCTGTGAAAGCTATCATGTAGATTCACAAAGTGTATCTTAGAATTTGTTTATTAATTAACAAATTAGAAATGCCTCACAACTTTAAAATAAAACATGCAAAATTTAGGAATCAGAATATGTATATGTAAGATGTAACTAATTAGGCAAACAGCTTTGTATAGGTATAATGGGTCTGCCTTGATAACAAAAGGTTTTGACCTTGATGTAATAGCTGTAATAGTAAGAAAAATTTTTCTTAATGGTTATCAGCCACTGAATGTCATCTCTTCTTTACGAAAATGTATTAAAACTATAAGTTAAAAGAACAACTTGGCGCATTTTTAAAATCATGGTTTCATAATTGTAGAGTTTTGCAACTGATGTCTTTTGATTTAGAGTATCTATACATCAGTCACTGTCATGGCAATGTGTCTTGGTCTACTTTGACAGGACTTCCTACTTCACCTTCTATGTCAGTTTGGTCCCTTGTCCAACTGGTAAGACCACTAAACGTGGCCATTAATAGCAGTTTTGAGGCTGGTGCCCTGATAGACTTTTAGGTGTCTATCTGGCAAAATTACCCTTGCATTTCAATAACTTTAAGTGTCTATGAGATGCTAAAGTATGTCCTACTCATTAAATGTCTTTGTCTCCTTAAAATTAAGCTAAAAAATTCAGGATTCATTCTGAATATGGGTAACTAATTATTTACAAGTACTTCTGTTTATTTGGCTTCTAAAATTTAAACGATAGTATTAAATAAAACTGTTATTGCATTACAGTGAAAAGCACTGAATTAAAAGCATTGTTCAGTTTATCTTGAATCATAATTAAACTCTATTCCTTAGAAATTCAGAATAATCTTATTCCTGTAATAAACATACTATTTTATCCATTTTTTCCATTTTCTGCATATATGTAATTCTGAAAACCAAAGTATTTCTTTTGCTGTTGGAAATAGATCCATATGGTGATGAAAAGTGACAAAACCAATTGGATTTCTCCAAAGAAATCCTTCTGCCCTGAACAAATAAATAATGTCTTCCACCAATTTTCTTTGGGGAAATTATTGGTACTGTCTCAACTGAATGGTTGAACGCTTAGTTCAACTTTCTCAGTTGTAATTCATCATTTGGGAGAATTGCTTATAAACACTCTGGTTACATAGCCATCCATAAAGTTCTTTCAGTCTTCAAATATGCTTAAAGAAAGCATTAATTTCATACTGATAGTCCAAAAGTATAAATGTGATGCCTTGTTTGTGGGTGTATTTTAAACCCTCTGATCACAGGAGTGTTGAAAAGTAAGTTTTACGTGCTTGCTTTATTTCAGAAGACAGGCTGCATGATTTCAAACTGCATGAGTCCAGTGGAGAATCACTGCTTTGTTTCAGATTTTCCTGGGCTCTGAAAGAATGGAAACTAATCAGCACCTCTTGGTCTTAATTTGAATCATCCATGCATTAACCAGTGTACACGCAAAGCAATTAAATGCTATCAGTGTGAAGTCTGTTTATACAGCTTTGTTGTAAGGTCCGGAGAAGAACCTAAAATAGTAAAGTCTAATAATAGAGAACCTGTAATAGAAAGACTTAATAATGTGGAACAATTCTTTACGAAGAGGGATTCCCAAGCTGCACACAGATCTTCTGGTATTGCATAAGATAACTGCTAAATACTAATATTGAACAGGCTCCCATCACTTTTTGTAGACTCGCCTTTATTCAAAATTTAGGCTGTGGTCCTTGATGCTCCTCAGGTATGGCAGGAGCACCAGTCCTGCCTAAGCTCCCTGAAGTAAAACTGTTACCAGCCTGGTTAGCAGCAGACCTTCAGTTGATTCAACAGCAAATTAATTTCCATGGTTGAACCTGTCACCTATCAGCAAAGAGGATCCATGACAAAAATCCCACTGACAATGGTTGGAAAATGAACTCTTCCCATCATGAGGAGAGAATTACGGCGTTGAAAGCACTATCAATTCCGCATCTGTCGTGCCTGCGAGCGCCGGCCGGGCTGCCCGGTCCTGGGTCCTGGTCCTGTTCCCTTTGTCCTTCAGCCTAGGCAAGGCTGCTCGTTGCTAAGCGACTGCGGGTGAAGTCCTCTAACCTTGGCCTGCTGCTGCACAGCTACTGTCCCGGGGGAGCTGGAGGATCGGCGGGGATAAAAATACCTTGCTGATTGTAATAATTCTATGATTATCAAAAGATCTCAGTCTAGGAAATATTTTCATCAGAAGACACAAATTCTCATCATACTGATTCGATGCCATCTGCGCACTTTCTTTCCAGTCTCCTGAAATATCCTCACCGCATTGTTTGCGTTTTACAGCTGTTTGAGATGTGCACAATTAGTAAAGCAAATTCAGTGTGACCTCTTATGTTAAAATAAAATGGGAAAAGGTTTATAAAATTGGGAAATTTGGAGTTAGACCTGAAGGTTTCCTAATTTGTCTGCGAGTAGAGGAGGAGGCAAGTGTTATTTGCCAAGTTTCTTTAATTGTAAAACCAGTAACAATAAGTCATTCTGACGTTGCCGCACGCAGGGAAAGAAAAATATTATTTTGCTTTTACAAATGGGTGAACGATTGAGATTTCAAATGTTTAACCATTTAATCTTCCATCTGCCGATTTCAGCAACGACAGAAGTTTTTGGCATATGCTTGGTTCTGCACCGGGATAGTTGTATTTCAGTCTTCTGTCCATCTGATGACCTCTTGCAGCAAAGAAAGGAAGGTGGAATGAAAAAAGGAGAAAGAGAGGGGGAAGTTCACTTACAGAAAGGGCTTCCTTTACTTACCGTGGTGTTACTGCAATGGATGATAGCAGTCAGGTTAGACAAGGAAGAAATGTTCGTTTAAGAAGTTACATTGACAGCTAAAACGCAAGCCATTGATTAATTTCTGCAACCGTAGCTTGCATGTGTCTCTGCATCTGTCTTCAAAAAGGGTAAAAGCCGTTCACGGCTTTATATTCAGACTTACCTTTATGAAATGAAATAAACAATTTTGGCAAATGGGCGCTGGAGTCTGCTTTGGGCTAGAATGCTAGGTTAGCTGTCCAGCTGCATTGGCACATTTGATCGTGCCCCTGTACTTGGCACTGGTGAGGCCGCACCTCGACTACTGTGTTCAGTTTTGGGCCCCTCACTACAAGAAGGATGTCGAGGTGCTGGAGCGTGTCCAGAGAAGGGCAACGAGGCTGGTGAGGGGTCTGGAGAACAAGTCTTATGAGGAGCGGCTGAGGGAGCTGGGGTTGTTTAGCCTGGAGAAAAGGAGGCTGAGGGGAGACCTCATCGCTCTCTACAACTACCTGAAAGGAGGCTGTAGCGAGGTGGGTGTTGGTCTCTTCTCCCAAGTAACTGGCGATAGAACGAGAGGAAATGGCCTCAAGTTGCGCCAGGGGAGGTTTAGATTGGATGTGAGGAAAAATTTCTTTACTGAAAGAGTGGTGAAACATTGGAACAGGCTGCCCAGGGAAGGGGTTGAGTCACCATCCCTGGAAGTATTTAAAAGACGGGTAGATGAGGCGCTTAGGGACATGGTTTAGTGGGTATGGTGGTGTTGGGTTGACGGTTGGACTCGATGAGCGTGGAGGTCTCTTCCAACCTTAATGATTCTATGATTCTATTACCTGAATTCTGCGCTGCCACTAAGTGTGAGATGTTTTGCCGGATTGCACAATTTCAGGTAATAGTGGTAGTTTCTGTTGAAAACCATCAACCATGCCAGATTATAGCGTCCATTATCAGGAAAATAAGTTTTCTAGCCTGCACTTCTCTCATGAATGCTTAATCTTGCCCAGATGCAGATATGTCAGTGAACTGGTTCATTGATGTTGTAATAAACCAAGCGTGTGTTTCCTCGACGCTTCTAAAAATATGAAATCTTTGAAGTTTTATCAAGGTTGTAAGTAAAAATTCAGAGTTGCTTTTGGCCCGAAAGCTGCAGTGCTTAATGACTTGTGTGCTTGAAAGTACGTGAAGTTTTGTACGGTAAAAAAAAGAATAAATTGTCAGCAGCATACGCAGTGACACAATTTCTATTCCGTTGCATTTCACGTGAGACAGGTTTGTATGTAAGGAATTTAATCTAAAGGGTTTACATCTATTGGGAAAAGGATTATGTTTTTAAAAGCAAACAGGCTTCCCCCCGCCCCCCCCCCCCCCCCCCCCCCCACAAATTACAGGAAAGCAGATCTTTCTGATTTTGAAACCTAGTGTTAAGGTTTTTCTAATTCTGAAATCTGCTCGTCTATCTTGATGTCTAATTAAGGATTTCAACCTTGGCTTAGTTGGCAAATCATAGCTTGCTTTTTAACCGCTGCCAAAAGCGTATGTACTACTGCACTCTACATTGTCTTTCTTAAATTGAAACGATTTATGTCTTTATTTACAACATTAATTCTGCGGCCTGTTCTCGTTTGCCCATCTGACAGATATGTAATTTTGGTCTCCCTACCTTGTGACTGGAGGGCTGAGCTGTAATTTTTTTTGAACTCTAGTCACTGAACATGGATGAGGCATTCTAAAGTGATATGACACACAGTTCAGATGAGGAAGTTATTCTTAATAAATAATATTACCAATTAAGAAATAAAATAAATATTGAAAAAAAAAAAAAAAGGGGGGGGGGGGGGGGGGGAGGCAAGGAGCTGTGTTACTTTTGCTTATAGTTTCAAGATGTTATAGTCAAAGTGTATTATGACTGTCTCTCTTCTTTTGTGCCAGTGTGGTGGCACAGTGTAGTGTCACTTCTGGTACCTCCTACCTTGAATGATTTTTGAGGTTGTGTTTGTTCCATATCTAAGGTGGTGTTTGGTGGTAATTCCTCACCAGTCTCAGTTTATTTCTGGATTTTCTTATCTACTTTAATCATACTTCTCAATCTTGCTCCATGTTATATAGCAAATAAAAAATGCTAAGAAACATTCGTTGCTTAGTATTATAGTAATGATGATACTTCTAATAATTCCAGGAGTATGTTCTTTTACTCATCTCTTTCTGCCCCCACAAATATTTGACTCTCCTTTTTGTAGTACAGTGTTATTGAGGTAGTAAAATTAGGATTCCCCGCCCCCCCCCAGTTCTGGATGACTATCACTGTCTTGATTGTTTCAGGCTTTTGGTAGTAATGTGGTGTTCTTCCATTTCTCTCTTTGCTTTCTGCTTTTTAATAGGTAGGCATAGGATTAAATTTTAACATTCTTTCATAGACAAGTTTGACAAGCATGGAAGTTAATGAGATAGTAACAAATGTTTTTAATAACTTTTTAACAAGGTATTTACCTGTGATTTGAGATCTTGCCAGTTACATTAGACCTGATTTTAATAATGTCATGTTTGTAATTAAAAATGGAAGTTTAATGAAGGTATGTTTGTAAGCTAGGGAACTTTTTCTGCTGTGGTGTTTTGTTTTGGTTTCATTAAAAAGTAGATAGTCCTACACACAAGATTCAATAGATAATGAATTCTGAATTACGAGTTGTAATTTGAATAGAAATGGGGAAGTCTGGCATTATGCATCATGGAGAAATTGAATCTAAATGTACGTCAGTCATGGCTAGCCTGTACTCTGTTCAGTAAAATGTAAGTAGTTACCTGTAATTCTTTGTAGATAAAGAAAAGAAAAAAAAAAAATGTCCCTACTTTTTCATACCAATCTGCTTGAGAGCTCGTTACTGAAAAGAAACTTTGTGCTGACCAAAATACTGCCTGTTAGATGGTTTTTGCTTCTTACATAATATTTTAGTACCAGTGAACATTGTTTCATATTGAAATCTGGATTATTTCAGTGGCATACTGTTTTTTCCAAGAAAACCAATGAATGTTTACTTTGCATAAAATAACAGCAGCTGGATAGACAAAGTTGTATGCTACAGTGAAAAGAGAAATAATTTTATTGTCAGAATGCAAATGAGAAAATTTAGATTCATTTTTTGTTCCTTGATTTGACCATCATCATACAGATGACATACGGGTTTACGTTTATGGGAGAATTTGAGTTTAAGTCTATTGGAGAATCCATAATAAATGATGTATAACAATTTTTATCATTTTTTTGACTCTTGTGTTGGACCTTTTTATTTCTAGGAGAAACTGATGGGATGCTAATTTTAATACAGGATTTAAAAAGGCAACCTTCTAAGTTGCTTTGTTTACTAGAAGATCTGTGCTTGACAGAGGGTGAAAACAAGTACATATAGAAAGATATTTCTCAAACGTTTTTGTTCTCTAAGTCATACTCTCCCAACAAGAAACTAAAACCACTTTCACCCAGTGATTTTTATGTTGTTGTTACTGGTTTTTGCCCATAGATCCACAACTGCTAAAACAACTTTTAAAGTGAAACAGTTTTGCTACTGTCCTTTTATGCAACCTTTTTTTTGGTAGGAACATTAAATAGTGTCCTGATCCCAACTCAAACAAGTGGCACTGAAAAGACTTCTTGTGTTTAACGGATAAACCGTATAAAACACCAAAGAGCTTACAAATAATGTACTAATATTGGGCTGGTGAAAATTTAAGTTAGAAAATTAATCTCATCAGCATGATGGTGATTAACAATGTTGAATGTTTGGATAGGGGTCCAACATAGTATTGATATTGCAGAAGGTAATGTGGGACAGGACTGAAGAAGTTGCCAGAAATTATAAGAAAAATCTTCAGAAGAAATTGTTTTCCAAAATCTTGTTATATGCTGTCATAACAAATTCATTTTCATTTTTTATGTTTTCAGAAGGTGTATGCACATTTTAATTTTTTTGAAATTGAATAAAGTAGCATCTTGTAACATAGCATATTCCCTGAAAAACTAAGTCCTACCAGAGGGGAAAAGTTAACGAGAAGTTTCTGAAGCCGGTAAGCTCATGACCGGAGGCTGTCAAATGCAGTGTTGTCTTGTTCTTGCGCACAGAGCATGCAGATTCTCTTAGGAAAAGTGTGTCTTCAGTTACCCCTTCTATCAGACTATCAGGATTTGATTTCTGCTACATGTATGGGTTCATATATCCGGATCAACTAATTAACTGAATGGTCTAATAATGGAAACCCAAGCCCTCAAAGCAATATTCACCAACCTTGGCTAATGTTGGCTAGAGTTGCGGTTGTTACTGCATATTAGTTGAAACGTAGGAAAAGGAGGGGTTATTTTGTGAACTTTCAGACCTCAAAAAGGGGAAATATAAGTTTTTATATATAAGAACTAAATGTGACAGCAAAACTCTTGGACAGTTTTTTCCCCAATGTGCATTAATATTTATCTCTATCTTTGTCTCTTTCTGTCAGCTGGCTGTTCATTCTGGATATCCATTTAAGAGTGAAACACTGTTAAATGTAAATAGAGGAATAATTTTAATTAGGTAAACTATTGGCTGTAACAAAGCGTGCTTTTAACTGCTTGGTTACTTCTGCATTTCGTGTAGGCA
>NW_008824932.1:5856343-5903993 GCF_000699105.1 Pygoscelis adeliae | reverse complement strand
CAAAATAGGATTTAATTTTATTTTGCCTCCTAAGCCACTGACTTTTTGTCCCCTGCAGATTTTTCATAGGTTACCTGAGGTAATTTTTGAGACATTTAAGCTCCAAATATAGAATGGCCACAATAGAATTCCAAATGAAAGCTTTGAGTGTGTTCCTACATGTTTTATTTAACAGCTTCTCAATTTAGGGTCACATGTTTTGGATTCCAGCTAGTTAAATTTTTAGCAGTCTTTAAGAATATAATATAACATACAAAGCTCTTGCATTTAGGCTTTCTTATGTTAGATATTCTCAGGTATAATAGTTGAAAAGCAAAATGTAGTTTTTGCTAAGCTACCTTCAGACAGAACTTTTGAGTTATTAAACTGTTTCTCTTGGATGTAGACTCCCTTCCAGATAACAATTATCAGCGAAGTATAACCTTCTTGGGCCAGGTAGTTTTAGGCAGACAGTATAAAATACGCTCTAAAGCTCTTATGCTCACATTGAGAACTGTTCAAGCTGATTTATCTTGTGAAGGGGTGGAGTTTGCATAGCCTGTCAAATTTGGGTCATTTAAGCTCACTGCAATAACCTCCCAAATAAGATTCTGAACTTGCAGCCATGGTATCAGCCAAGACCATCATTTGCTAGTAGTCTTGCTTGTAATGTTTCATATACGTTGTTGTAGCATCTAGAAAATAAGCCATGAATGAGGATCCTGCTGTACTTGTATAAACACTGAAGGAAAGAATGATTCCTGTGTGAAAGAGATTCCAGCGTGTCACAAAAGAAAATGGATGGTGCGACGTGGAGACCTAGCAGTGGTTGCTCCATGGCTGGTTTATCATGACAGTTGTTGTGGTTTAACCCGGCAGGCAGCTAAACACCACAGAGCCGTTTGCTCACTCCGCCCCCCTCAGTGGGACGGGGGAGAGAATTGGAAAAAAAAAAAGTAAAATTTGTGGGTTGAGATAAAGACAGTTTAATAGGACAGAAAAGGAAGGGAAAATAATAATAATAACAACAACAACAACAATGATAAAAGAATATACCAAATAAGTGATACACAATGCAGTTGCTCACCACCCGCCGACCGATGCCGAGCCAGTCCCCGAGCAGCGGTTGCCGACCCCCGGCCAACTCCCCCCAGTTCGGTCCTGGCGGTGCCCCCTCCCAGCTTCTCGCTGGCAGGGCACAGGAAGCTGAAAAGTCCTTGACTAGTGCAAGCACTGCTTAGCAACAACTAAAACATCGGTGTGTTATCAACGTTATTCTCATCCTAAATCCAAAACACAGCACTGTACCAGCTACTAGGAAGGAAATTAACTCTATCCCAGGTGAAACCAGGACACAGTGCAGAAAAAAAAAGCTTGGTTAATATGACATGAACATGAAATATTTTGGGCTGTCTTCCAAAGTTACTGGGAAAGCTGCCCGTCTCCAGTCTAATAATCCTCTTGCCCTATCTCCCTTCTCCCTGTCTTCCCCCAGCAATAAAAGCATAGGATTTTGAAGGCAAAAGTTCTCTTTAGTAGGATTACATAAAATTCTCGTACCATGAGAATGGCATAACTTTACAGACACAATTTAAGTTGAAATAACTATTTGAAAACCTATTATAGAAGAGTCCTTGCACAACGAATGTATTAGTTTAACAAAACCTATTTCAGTTAACCTGGCGTCACTTCAGAGTATGGCCAGTAACCAGATTCCATGGGAACTGCATGCATTCTGCTAACCCTGTGTCGGTGATTCATTCATGGTTGCTGTCTAAATGCTGTTTTCTAGTTAGTGTATTTTTACGTCTCAAGTTCTCAGGTTGAAGTTTTTGGTTTTGGTCTTGCTAAACACTGAGGTTTATGTTTATTCCTTTCTGACTGTTTGACATGTCCTCACATAGGTGTGTGCAGTAGCCCTTTACAGGTGCTTTCTCTGTCTTTCTACCCTTTTACTGAAGTGAAATAAGACTTGGTTGCTAGATTTATTCCACATCTTAATTCAGGCAAGTGTGACTATTTCCCCAGTGTCTGCTCTTTATTGTCTTATCTGATGTAGTATCTGACCTTATCTGACCTACAACTACCTCTCTATAACTACCTGAAAGGAGGTTGTAGTGAGGTGGGTGTCAGTCTCTTCTCCCAGGTGATAGGATGAGAGGAAATGGCCTCAAGTTGTGCCAGGGGAGGTCTAGATTGGATATTAGGACAAATTTCTTCACCAAAAGGGTTGTCAAGCACTGGAACAGGCTGCCCAGGGACGTTGTTGAGTCACCATCCCTGGGAGTATTTAAAAGACACGTAGATGTGGTGCTTAGGGGCATGGTTTAGTGGTGGACTTGGCAGTGCTAGGTTAATGCTTGGACTCAATGATCTCAAGGGCCTTTTCCAACCTAAATGATTCTATGATTCTATATTTTCTAGATATATAGTACTTGATATGTTCCAGGTTTTGTTTGGACTCTAGAATTTATTGTGAGGAAGAATCAAAGGATGCAGTGTCCCAAGCTACCTGTTCACTCTGTGCTCTTCCAAAGAACAACAGTCTGGTTTGTGCTTTATTACTAAAACGCAAGAGTGAATGCGGGATTGTGTGTTAAGAAAGCATGGGGCGAGGGAGGCTTTCTGCTGTCAGTCAGCACTATTTTCTACTTGTTTTCCTTGTTGGAGAGGTTTTTGGTCCATACTTTACATGCACGATGCAATACGTTAGATTAGCTATTTTAATAACTGAGTTATTAGAACTATAATTATCAATTACTGAAAACTAACAGGTTAGTTTTTTATATTTCAGATGTTATATAAATTCATCTACAGTACATTGCTCCAACTATATGCAATTCCAACTTCCAGTCCCACTTTGTACCTTGATGATGTGAAGACTGATCCAAGTTTGTGAAGGGAAAAACCTGTTGCTACCCAGGGAGAAAAAGATAGAAAAGTTTGCTTTTAACTGTCAAGAAAGCGTTTTTCAGGTCATTGTGTGTATACTGTCCCCAGAGTCATGGGATCCTGGGCTTCAGGGAGAGTGCAGTCTCTTATTCTGAATACTTACTACTTCAGCCAGTAATGTGTGTATGATGCAGAGCTATCTTATTTGTAGCCCTGAACTGGTTGCAGAAACACAACTTGCACCGAACACAATTCTTTAATTAAAATATTGGAGGCAACATGTGGGGAAAAAGGACTTTTTATAGGTAGAATAACCTTTTTATTGATAAGGTGAATCCAAGTCGGTATAGACTGCCAAACAAATTCTGAGTAAACGCTTCTCTTGAGTTTCACAAAATGGAGGAGAGTTTTATTTCTTCTTGTTTGGTACTTTTTCATTTTGTAGCTCCCTTGATTTGCTTTCTTTTAAAGAATTTTAAAGTGCAACAACATCAAAAGCTGTCTACTTTAAATATTTTATGTAAGTGCATTTATTTGCATTATTGTCCATGTTTTGACTTGCAAAATACAGAGCAAAGTGGCTGGTCCATCCTTACTCACCTCATTGTTGCCTTCAGTATGTATCCTCAAGTGAAATCTTTTGAAAGTATCTGATTAAAAACTTCAGTTAAAATACCTGTTTTATTTAAAAATACCCATATGCTTTTTCTTCTCCATTTTTACAAAGTGTAGAGGTGTGACTGCTTTGGTTAGTTACAGCAATTCAGAGATATGTAAAGTCTTATGGGGACATGAAATAAGGAGCCAAATTACACAGCCTTGAAATATGACAAGGCAGACTTATTTCTACTGTAGTAAGGTAAATTTTAAAAATAAAAAACCAGAATCCATTCATTTTTTTTCTTATATAACAGACGGTATTATTAACTTGGTAAACTTTCTTAAACTTTTCAGTAAAAAATTAGGGAAATAATTTTTAAACAGCCTAAGCTTTCATATATTACTGAAAATAAGCTACTTGCTAAAGAGGGCAGCTGTAGTTTGTGAGACTTTTTTCATATTGCCCACTTTTTTTAAACTCGAGTGCTTTTATTTCAGCTTTCTTACTCACACACACCTTTGGTGAAAATCATCCCTATTTTTGGATCATGATCGCATCTTTGTTTCAGCCACTGTTCTTGAGCTGATGCATGTCTTTTCTGGGAAGTGCAGCACTCTTGGCACACTACTCTCCCAATGTGAAACATACTTTTGCTGCTTTGGAGATGAGACACAGTTCAATAAAGATTACTAATGATTTTTCTTCCTTTACTACATGAGAGTATGTTGAGACAAGAGATCTCCAAAACGTGCCATGAACGCAAGGAAATGGGAGAAAAAAGAAAAATATTAAAATTCCTGAAATATGGTAGAGAAAATAAAACCTTTATTCAAATCCAAATACAACTAGAGGAATAGGACTCATAGAGTAGGAATCAATCTGCAGGCTGTCAGTAGGGTTGGGAGTCAATGCATGGTTGCTAGTAATGAACTGAACTTACAGCATCTGTCGTCTTATATCCATTTCCTGCTGTCAGTTAAAAGATGAGGAGCCCTAAAAGAACTAATTTACAACCACTGTTTTTAATTTTGAGCTGTTGTGTTTCCCGCTTTGCACGTGGGAACCTAATGAACTGCATGCAAACTGCAGTATTGCTCATTAAATTTTAGGAATGTTCATTTCTTATGATAAGTATATGTATGTATAATAAGTAGTTCCTGTTTATAATACAAGACAGCATCACCCTCAATATAATGTTATAAGGCAACACGGAAATGAGCAGTTCATATCCTGAAAACATAAAAATATGTTTGAGTGTCTTCTAAGGATATGACAATTTCTGTTGGAATATGGTTTAGGCCTTGTTAGGAAAAATAGTCAGGAATATATTTGCTGTTGAAGTCAGTGGAATTGGAGCGCATACCAGAAAAGGTATGTGCATTTTTTCCCAAATTAGGGCTTTGAGGTTTGTTGCTAAACAGGCCATTTTTAATTAAAAAAAAAAAAAGAAAAAAAAGAAAAAATGGGTGGTGGTGGTGGTGCATGCTCCAGTCCTGAAAAAGTTCTTTCTGCATTACATTTAAGTATTATACTTTTATGTCTGCAGATGAATTTGGAGGCATTGGTGTATAAATATATTGGTAAGTATCTTTCTTTCCGAAGGGATGTATTTCTGAGAATTATATGTACAGAGACAAGAGTGTTACAGCTGTAACTACATTTATTTATAAAATATATATACTGTGTCTTATAATTATTTTTGTAAGTGTACGGATACATTTGTTCTAAGGAACAAGGAAAGATTCTTCCCACGTGGTTTTTTATTTATTTTATTTTTAAAAACTTACTAGAGTTATGAAGGGTGCTTTAGTTGTGATTGCAGCAAAAGTAAGGAACAGATTTCTGGATCAAGTTAATGAATTAGCCGAGGTTAATTGCTGCAATCTAAGATGCTGACCATGTGGATTCTAGTAGGGTTTTTAAAAATATTTATAGCCATTAGAAATTTCGGTGTGAGATGCAGAAATAATACCACCCTCGTGTTTAAGCCTTTTTTTCTTACTCTGGAACTACTGAGTCATTGTAGTCCAAATTTTTTGAAGAGTTTTATACTTCTAAGAACATTATTAGGAAAAAAATAACTTCTTGGTCACAGAGAGTAAAAATTATATTACTTTTATTAAAATGAAATTTTTGAAAGCTCATTTTTTCTGGACCAAATTTTTATACCTGTCAGTTAGAAGTAGTAGCTATATCTAGAACAATTCTTCTAGGATTTTTTTCTAAAAAAAATAAAATAACTATAGAGCATGTTATGAAACCTTTGCTTCCACATGACATGCAATTTAAACTGAATCACGTTTTTTGTAGGCCAGCTTAAAAACATTTTATAAGCAAAACAGCTTTTAAGTGGGAAAATATAGATAAAATTAATCTAGTTTGATATATTTTTTGAGGCACAAAAGCTTAGTTTTCAATGTTTTATGACAGCACGCATAGCAGCAAACTTTTTAGCAGGGCCTGTTGTGACAGGACAAGGAGGAATGGCTTTAAACTAAAGGGGGGTAGATTTAGGCCAGATATAAGGAAGACATTTTTTATGCTGAGGGTGGTGAAGCACTGGCACAGGTTGCCCAGAGAGGTGGTGGATGCCCCATCCCTGGAAACATTCCAGGTCAGGTTGGACGGGGCTCTGAGCAACCTGATCTAGTTGAAGATGTCCCTGCCCACGGCAGGGGGGTTGGACTAGATGGCCTTTAGAGGTCCCTTCCAACCCAAACTATTCTATGATTCTGTGATTTGTATTATATGGTATAAGGTTGTGAAGCAAAATATCTGTCATGTGCGTGTTTTGGCTGAAGTCTGACGTTTTTAGGTTGTTGCTGTCACTACTGTTTTGTTCTGAAACAGCAAACAAATTAAAATATCCTTCAAGTAATTGTTTTTCCTTTTAACTCCAGTTATTTTCTTAGATATTATTTAGAAAGAAGAGATATGAAATACACATTTCATATGCTTGTAAAAGCTGTAGATGTGGTCCTTAAGCATAGACGGGGCTAATGTCTCCTAAGTCAATGTTAGATAACAAAAATCCTGCTATTTTACTTTACTTACTGATAACCCCAGGTGTTTTGACATGGATGAGCTTTGTGATGGCTTCTGGATGGAAATGCGTGTAGTTGGAGATTTTGTTGTCAGGTGTAGTCAATTCATATTGATGCACGAATAAGAAGGCTCATGTATGTAGACACTTAAAATATTGGTAGGTAATCTAAGAAATTCTGACAAATTGGTCACTGCTGTAGCTAAGCAAAGCCCTGGAGGTCCATTAGAGTTGCCAGTACTGGGAGTACGTAGACTTTGAAACTGCAAAAGTCAATTCGAAGAGATAATGAACAAACCTCTTAAAGCTGTGATATCTGTTTCTGTGGTAAAGTTGTGTTACTGCTGTCCTCTTAACACGAAAGTACCCGGAAGTGTGTGTAGAGAACATTGTCAGAGCTGTCAGAGAAGTGCCATTTTTAGTGTATTTTACACAAAAGTATAAAGCTCAGCCTAGGACTGTAAATTTGAAGAGAAATTAACAATTAAAGCTAAGTATTCCTAAAACCGAGGTAGGGCTAAAACAAAAAACTGGAAATAAGGATAGGAAGACATGTATTGATCCTTTTCTCTTTACCTCAGGTATGCTTAGAAATGAGAAGTTTGGAGAGGTTTCATCAGAAGTTCCTAAGTTTCCTTCACTGAATTACACATGGAGGAAAATTATCTTTGGGGTGGCCTATTATAGAACTCTTCAAGTTGAAGTTCTGTCAGGATGGAGAGAAAATGTAGGCACCAAGGCTGGGTGGTTGTGCTATCATAAACACTTGAAGATCAGTGTGTTAGATACTTCCAAGAAAGTAGTTTATGCGCAATGCAGGTCCCAAGAGTACTCCAGATTTCAAGAGAATGAGGGAGGATGACTGAACTATTGTCCTCCCGCTTTTTATTCAGTTAATAAGATGAAAGGAATGCTCACAGCTTTCAGTCGTGCTGAAATTTTCTGTCCCCTCAGACTGAAAATATTTTGTGTTGTGCTTTCCTTGTTCTGCTGATCAGTGTTGGGCTACTAGAATATAACATCTTGTTAGAGGATATGTGGAGTAGTAATCCAAGGTCATTAGTTAGATATTTTTTGGATGATGTCTCCGTATATCCTTTCTAGAGTGCCAGGAATCCCATGGATTTTCCATGAGTAGACTTGCTCATTAATTTTGTATATGGTGTATGAAGTATCCCCTCCTGTATTCACAGTCAATGTCAATAGAACATTGACATTGTTCTTTGGCCCCTGCTTTGTAAGCACATGAAATCTGTGAAGAATGGTGCTCCTGAATTTAAGTACCTGGACTTTACGTGATTTTTCCACATTTGTATGGGCAGAAGAGGTTAGGAGGATAAAAGTATCAATTTGAGATTTTTTTTTTTCCTAAATCCTCCTTAATTTCTGTATAGCAGAACTTCACATTTTTACCAACCCCTGCTTTCAAAGCCCTGGTGAGCACAGCCCATTTCTGTCTTATTTCAAAGGAACGCTTTCCTGCTTGGCTTTAAAACTACAGGCTCTTGCTACAGCTGTGGCTTCAGTTCATCAGTTACAGCCAGTTCTGGGTGCTGCAGAATTCTGATAATGAGAGTTTGTCATTTTATATAGGTCGTCACAAGGACCCAAGAACAGAAATCAGATAACAGGAAGCAACTGGAAAGAAAATGTGAAAATCCAATAACTATATCTTTTAATGGGGAGCTAATTGGGTAAAACTTCTATTCCAGAGGTTTGACTAGCAAAGCCACAATTATAATTTATGACATTATAGTCTATGGCCTTCCATTTCTGGATGGAAGATGTTTTGTGAGGTTCGTAGATTGAAGCACTTTCATCAGAGGGATACAAGTCCTTTAAAATGCAGAGAGGTTCACTGTACACGCCAGGTTTTGTTCATATAATCCAGGTGAAAACAAATGTTAGTGAATATTTAACATTTTTGCAGGGCTAATCACCATGCAGAAGACTGCATATTGGAAAGGTTCTCTGCTCATGCCCCTAATTTTAAGCATCTTCTGGTTGACTTAGAAATGTAGTATTTAGCAGCCAAGGATATCCTGCAGTGTATGAAATCTCTCTGGAGAAACAAGGGTTTTTTGCATAGCAAGTGGATTAGTATGATTCATTTGTAGAATTTTCTTTGATCTCTGAGAAATTCCAAAATTATGATGATCCACTTAACAGAGGATCCAAATATAATTCAGCAGATCATTAGTAAAATAAGTATTGGCGGTAGCACTAAAAGGCCAAGTCAGGCTTGGATTAAACTATGACTTAGCGTTATACGACTACAAAAACAGATTTAGAACATGGTTCAGAAACTTAGTCTAGTGTAAATTATAATCAGTTGATACACCAACAACAAGAAGGGAATTCTGAGAAGTGCATGCCTGCGTGAATAAAACTTACAATTAAATGTTTGTGTTCGTTCATTGAAGAATGAAATCACAAACTGATCTGAAGAAAATACAAGATTTCAACAAGAAAAACAATGGGGATGTTGCCTATGAATATCAAGGTTTGGACATAAATGTTGGATGCAGGGGCCCGCTATCAAGTCCTCGCTTTGCTTTGTTTATACCTGTGATTTAAGAATGTATGGTCACCTACAAAGCTATGTATGACTGTCCCCTTTCTGTAGGAACATTTCTAGTGCAATAAAAATTAAATATCCTGCTGGAGAAACTGAGACTGAAGAACTCCATACCTCAATAGGAAAGGCAATTGCCTGGGTTTTGGTAAACTTAGTTTAAGTGCCTACTCTAATAGATACATAATTACCTGTCTGAAATAAAACGGTGTTAACGGGTGAAGCAGAGACCTACTCTAGAATACCCGTTATGCTGAAAGCCAGAGCATTAATGTAGGGTACGTGGGTGGGATTCAAGTCTTCAGTCTCAGACCTTACCAACACAGTAGGTAATGAGAAGATTTTCTTCTTTGAAATCTCCTAGTTATTCTGGCTCATCCTTCAAAAACTTCCTGTATCTTCACAGTAAGTGGAGAAAAATGTAAATCCATTTTTATTTGTAAAGAAGTAAATATAAAAAAATCTTCTATACTTTCCTGTGCCTTGAAAGATGAAAGGGCTCTGAGTTAAAAAAAAAAAAGTGAAGTTGAAAGTATTTTAAAATAGAATACATTTTGGGAACAGATAGACAAAAAAGTATAACTGAACATTTTTTTGCTTTATGTGCAAAGTTCTTTTAACCAGTGTGGAATTTACTACTGTTCTATCTTACCTCTAAGAAAATGCTTAGAAAATTTAGGCTGCATTTTCTTTAAAAGAAAAATGATGCCTGCAAGCTTTACATTTCAAGGATTAATATGATGAAGTAGAATTGTGCCTAAATGTTATACTCAATCAAAATTTGTCAATATTTAGTTGTGGAGTTATAGCAAGTGTGTAGAAAGGTACGTATTTTTGCTAAGACATACTTTAAGAATTTAGCTTTGGGTGATAGTGGAGGAGGAGAGTGGGGAGTTTTCGTCTTTGGCTCAAATAGGACCAAAGTTGTATAGTGAGCTGCAGTGGAAGCAACTCAAGAATGAGTTGCAGAAGCCTTTGCTTGAGCGTGACATGTTCCCTAATTACCAAGACACACTAGAATGTATTCTGTTGATATCAAAGGATTGTGAACGGAGTAAATTCCGATTTAGTTAAACAAGCACCGGAGTGAAATGTGACATTCTCCCACTTGATCAAGGTGGGAAGGGAGGGTGAATGCAACAAGGGAAGAAAGATGCTGAAACAATGAATGGAGCAGATGCAGTAAAAGGCTATCTCTAAGATAGAGGCATCTCATCCTGAAGATAAGTGCCAGCTACTCCTGACCCTGGACCAGTAGACAGAGCACATCTGGCATTTATGTGACTTTTTTTCCACCCCCCCCCCCCTTGCATAAAGATAAAGCCACATTTCTAAAACAGTTAAGCAGATTTCCACTCTTAAGGGTATGAGAGCCTTTACAGGATGGACCTACACTCTAAATCGTAGAAATGTGGCCCATTTCTAAGAGCCTCAGGCTGAGGGCATCTTTTTCGAATGCCATGTGTATAAAAAGATTTTTTTTTTGTGTGTGTTATATAGAAGTAGAGGGTCTATTGCACCATGGGTCAAAGATAGGCTATTTTTCTCTAATTTAAAAAAACCCCAAACTTGCTATCTAATGTGTTATTATTTTGGAAATTATTGGAATGGTGGTTCTGAGACTCTATGATACGTTGCTGTAAGAAATAACAAAAAGGTGTATAAAAACCCAGGGAAGTTTCTGATGCATTTTTGAAAATGCTTACAATTTTTAAGGCGGGTGACAGTAATAAACACTGAACAAAGTGATCTACGGAACACTTTATTCAGTAGAAAGTGCAACCTTAGTTCTAACGAGGCTATTCACATATTTAGTATTTATACAAATCATGTATATTTTGACTGTTTCTCTTTTGAATTTTGCTTTTCCTCTCAAATATTTTCTGAAAACAACCGTAATAATTATCTTTCAGTTGGTTTACTCCTAACCCTTCCATCCCTAATGCAGTTTCGTGATGCCCATGCACACTATCTGGTGCTTGGCTGTTGGCCTGTGGGTAAATATCGATTGTTAAGAAAAATTAAGGATGATGTCTTGTTTAGTTCAGTTTGTCACTGCAGGGATCAGCAAATCTGTAGTATTAGCTAAGTAGTGTGCAAACTGATACATTCCAAATGAAAATTTCTGTGATTCTGTGATTTACCAGGTGTTTCGACTTTTTCATATCAATTTTGGGAAACTGTTACTGTATTTAAAGAACGTGAAATGTATTTACTAGGATGTTTTTCCTCAGCCTTGGGGGAGTCGCTTGCATTGTTAGATCATATCTGTACTGCTAGCTGCTATGGGGTGTAACTTGTCGTATTATTGATGCTTCTGAAACACTGCTATTCATTTCTGAGTGTGTACTCATGGTATATCTGTGTCAGAAGTGTTTAGACTGCCATATTAAAAACAATAAAACTGAGAACAAGAGCTAGGCAATCTAACAAAATACGCTGTTTGAACGTTCATGCGTGTGCATGTATGAATTAATTTAAAGTAATTAATTAAACAGAAAGTTTTTAAAGTTTTCATCCAAAAACTATTATTTTATTAAAAAAATTGTGGAGAAAGGACTTTCGATGCTAAATCAAGAGAATTTCTGTCATCTAGTTATGCAGATGCTTGCATATTAAGAATGTAGGTGTCATGCATTGCTTCAGTTGAAGGGTGTCAACATTTCCTAAAGAATATAAACTCTGCTGTCTTGTCATATCATTAGGTGTCTTACTACTTGCTTTGTTAATGAATAGCTTATTCTGTTTCAGGGCTTGATTGGTTTTTATAGTTCTTAAGTAGCAAGTTTAGTTCCGTTTTCCTTCAATATGAAAATACTTGATACTAGTTGGGATGGGGTTTGTAAATAAAACTAACACATTTTGCTAGGTGGATTGATATAGTTGGAAAATCCAGACAAGCCAGTAAGTGCATCTAATAGTAATCACTGAGAGAATAAATCGTATAGTTCATTTATATGTTATATGGAGTAATATGCATTTTTTTTCCTTCATCACAACTTGGCAAGAGCTCTTTATGATAAATAAAAATTACAAGAAGAAAAGTTTGCAGTCTTCTTTGTGAGCGGAACAGGGAGTTATGAGATTAGTGTAAAAAAGCGTTCAGTGCACTGGATCTGCTGATCTGGGGTAACATAGCTTGGCCATAGGAAGACTGATGAAGATACAGAATGTGTCTACTGGGATGGAGATAAAAAGATAATTCTATTTTTGGAAATATTTCTGTAATAAGCAGAGCAGACTAAATAGGTGGAACAGATTTGGCAATGTGTGGTGGTTTTTATTTAAAAAAAAAAAAAAGGGAGAAAACCCCAAATCCAACCCAAGTATGATAGTCAGGGCTTTGTTTTGCAAGGTCATTGCAACTTGAAATGTATATAAGAATTGGTGGTGAAAAGCAATAATAAATCAGCAGGCAGAATTTTCTACATCAAATAAAAGAACAAGTACAGTTGCAGTAGGGTATATCCTAAATTGTGAATATAATTCTAATTTCAGCACTCTAGAATGCATTTTTAGTTCCAAGCTGATTGTATCATGGGATAAGAAAATACGGGTAGTTACCAACATATGGAAAGTTATTCTAATGGAAACGGTAATTATTTTAGGCATTTTACCAGATGGTTTGTCATCTAAAAACTGCTTTGCTTTGCTTTTATTTTTCTGACTTTGCAATCGAAGCGTGGACAGAAGGAATGTATCCTAAAGAAATTTAGGATGGGATAGTGCCATGCTTCAATCTGCTTGTAATACTGGCGGTTTCCAAATATTTACCTGGCAGATCTCTGTACACGTTTGTGGTGGGATATGGCTTTCTTTTTCATGTGGTAGATGCCACAGCAAGGAGTTGTAGGCACACCTACAGCACTACTCGCTGTAATTCTACCGGCTTATGAGGGAGGAGGTTTCTGTGGTTAGTTGTTCAGTTAAGATAGCCAAATGTTTTTTTTAGTTGCATTTCAGACATAAATAACATTGGCTGTGTTCCGCATAAGACTGAAATAATTATTTTGCATGATGTGTTTCTGTGGGGTTAGCAAAAATGTAAATATTTCAGTTCTTTTTTTACAAATCACATTGTGAGGAAGTCGTAATTCAGGCAGTCTAAAGGTTGTTCCTTTCCTTTTTATGTTTTCAGGAGAAGGATTCCATGCTTTATGAAGATTCAAATCTTCTTTGAGATGATAAATTAAAATGAAATTGCTAATTATTTTGTCCTTACTTGGCATTTTTGTGTGCAAGAAATTATTCCTGAATGTCTTAATAAAATATGCAGTCTGTTCCAGTGAAGGCTAATAGAAAAGAAACAGAAGTGTGACAAATCAAGCAGGAAATATATTGGCAAAGCGATGTGACAAAGCTTGTGCAAGAGCCACCTGCTTTTTTCTTACCTTTCAGTCTCTCACTTTTTCCAAATTCAACACTAATCTACAAGCCCAGGAAGACAAAGATCCCTTAAAATTTCCCTGGCTTGCAGCTTGCAGGCTTCTCTTTACTCTCTGAATCTCTTGAGGGCCAGTGGCACTAGCCAGAACTGAACTGACGTCTAACCTGACTGTACATAGTCACTAAATTCCAGTAAAGCTGTCTTGGGCACTAGTTCATTCCCGGTAAGCTGTTTTTTGAAATTAAAATAATTAAATAAAAGTGAAACTGTTGGAGAAATGACAGCTTTGGGTAGAATTAAGTATTTTATTTTGTGTATAGCTGTGTTTTTAAATACACTTGTTCTGACTGATTATTTATGCAGGTGTTGACACTTGGATTTAAACCAGTACATTTTACTGCATGTGTTGTGTTAGGCTTTCTAGTGATCTGTCCCTTTGTTCCATTTGATATGGCAAAAGCAGATAGTGAAGCAGAATTCAATCTTGCTGAAAACAGTAATGAGCAAAACGGTTTATCTGATTTAAATGGGAATTTAATGTTTCATTTACTCTTTTTTGTCGTTGCTGTCACAGAAAGTCAGTGATTCGGCGGAGGAGGCCATAAGAATAGAAGTAACTTTTTATGTTCTCCTGTATCTTTCCATCCCTGGGGCTGTTAAACATCATTTCAGTACCATTTCACAAATCCAGCACTATTTCTTTTAAGGACGAAGACCGTGAAGATTTAGTATATGTCTGGTTGTGGTAGTCTTTTTCTTTTGATTTTAAGACCATAAATGGTATTTTGCTTCTGTCTTCCCCCCACCCCCCCTTATTATTATATATTTTTTTTTAACCTGTATTTGGTCCTGGAATTCCAGGAGGTATTGACAGAGGATGCATATGAGGAACAATTAACAAAAATTGACCAGAGTTTCTTCTAATCAAATGCAGGAACGTTAGGATAATGAATTGGTTACTGCCAAGAGATATTGATCCTTCCAGATGAGCTCATAATTAAGCAGCAGATCATTTGAGCAGGGAGAGAAAATTGTATGGATCTGGTAAACTAGCAAAGCAGACTGTAAGGTTGTAAAGGAGGGATGCTTTTTCTTCAGCCATTTTTGGAGAGGAGAGTGGATTTTACAAGCGTAAATACAGTAAGAAAGCTTCAGGACTGACTTGTAACCCAAGTGTCCTAGTGTAGCCTGCACAACAGAAGAGGGGTTTTGTTCACATGCTGTTGTCTTTACACCAACTGTACTTCTTTTCTTTCATTTTCACCATGTAAAGTGGGTGCATGTATGAAATCTCAGTGTCTGAGTGTTAATTGACTCCATTGTCATTTCATTGTCAGAGGTAAACGGTGAGCCAAAGAAGTCCACAGTGAAATCACCTTTGAGGACAGATGAGAAGAGTTTCTCCTGAAACAAGTGCGTGCACATTTGGATGATGGTGTCCTCCAAATAAGAGATTAAAGAGATGTTGGGCGTGCATTTGAATGTGTGCTTAAGGATTTGGACCCAGAGAGACAATATTAAAATTGGACCCGGCGAACCGAATGCTACTGAAACCCAGGCTTCGTTATGAAGTTCAGCATGTCTGTGAATATCCATCAGAACTGTATGGAAGATATCAGAGTTGTTGGCAGATTAATTCCTACTACCTATTAGGCAGGGTAACAGTGTTTTCTAGGATATTGATTTATTCTCTGATTCTGAGTCTTATTTTGATTTTGCAACTGACACCTCTTTACTCAAGGAAGCAAATATACATAAATGCCCATTGCTCATGAGTGGCTCAGTTCCAATATATGTTAGATCCTTAACTGGATAAAAAAAGATAAAAATAGGAGGGTCTAAAAATCTGTAGTCTTTAAGGATGTAATTAGAATAGATGTCCCATGATGGTACTGCAATTATAATATATTTTATCATTTATAGAGAACTTACAGAAAATATGAACGAGAAGCAGTAGTGGTGTGCTGGAGAGTTTCACGAGAAAGCTTTTCGGAAGGTGAGCAACAGCTGATTTTTCCAGAACAGGAGAGAGGCGGGACTAGATCATTATCGGATTGTTTCCGTTCCAAACCGCAGGTCTCAATAGTTGTAAAAATTCTTTCTACTGTGTGCCCTGCAATAGATGGATTTTTGTATTCCTCCTACATATTTCTCTTGTAAGTAAAAGTAATAATGGAAATCTTATATGGTATACGTGCATAAATAACATTTTGGGCTTTAACAGTTTAGAATTTAACTTTTTTTCCTCTTTGTCTCTTTGGACTAACATTTCAGAAAGTAGTACTTGTGCTACTTTGCTTTTGTTTTGATGTGAACAATTGATATTCTATGAGTATTTTGCAGCTGAATGCCTCAAGAACATGTCTGTAGGTGGAGATTTCAGGTTAAAGATACAGTACCAAGTCTAGCAAGTATTTAGTGCTGACTCATTTTTAAAATGTTTGCATATTCTTATGTAAAATACTTGTGTTCTTCTGTCCTTGCAATACAAATCCATGTCCTTGGGCTAAAAACTGTAGCACTAGCCATATCTCTCCCTCTATTTCATCTGTAACTCAGTGTCTTGCAATAGAGAAAAGAATCCTGAACCTAATATTGATGATTCATCATCTTTAATATTAGAAAATCAGACTGATTCTGTGACTAGATATCTTGATTAATTAATACTTCTTTCTCTTGTATTGTGAAAATATGTTTTTGTCTCTCCTGGTCAACTTGTCTTAGCTTCTTTTGTTCTTTCTCTAGACTCTCTCCCCCAGTATTTATTTCCTATCCCATTTGAGATGTCCCCCTTCTACATTAAATAAGAAATTACTTGACAAAAGAACTTTTTATTTAGATTAAAAAAAAATCTTATTTCTCAGCAGAATATTTTAATTGTGTCTTTAATTCAAAAAGAATTTCTGTAAGGCAAAAGGCAAGTATATTAATGGGAAGAGGTTTGCCAGGATTATTGGTTAATCACATCATGGTTTTCAAATTTTTTTGACTTTCAGTGGAATCTTTAAGGAACACTGTAAATCCGAAAGGTTTCCTGGGCATGAGGAAGCAAACCAGAAGCACGGCAAATGAAAAGAAAATTATTTTCATGACTTTTCTTTTTCTTGCCCATATTTTTTTTATCCTTTTAACTACTTATCTTAATTAAAACAATTTTTGAACCCCCTAACAGTGAGGGAACAGGGACTAATGACAAAATTTGTACCACAATGAGGTTATGTTGTGTTTTACCATTTTGCAAATACAGCATTAAGAAACTTATCCTACTCCATTGCACTTTCTGTCCTCAGAGGGAATGGCAGTTGTGTAGTGTCTTAAAATATCATGTAACCTGACACAGTAAGATACGTAGGATATGGCACAGCAGGGATTTAATGAGCCATTTTTTTGTTCATCACCAGAAGTTTCCTGCAAGGCATGCCCATAGCAGTGGTTTAAAATTGTTACATTTCTTCTCCTATTTTTCCTATCCTTAAACTTTGAGTATAAAGATATTTGCTGAAGGTCAAGGACAAAATACTGATGCAAGATGTGTATGTGTAGTTTTCAATAATTGTAAAAAATATTTGACATTTGTCAAAGGATGCTATCTCATCCTGTGAGGTAAATAGATGTATGTACAAATTGAATTTTATGTCGAGTTAGATGGGCCCCCAGAGATATACGATGGTGCAAAATGTACTATACTGTTTTGCTATTTGTAGACTCAGTGTTTGGCTGGCTATTCAAATGTTTCCTAAATTAACTGTATTGAAAGATGGTACAATAGGAAAAGTTGCGTTTTTAATGTTGTGACTAACACTTACATCAGAGCTAAGCATTACGAGCGACAGTTTGCAAGTGCCTCACTGATGCATCTGACTTGGAGGCAATATGCTGGGTGATAACCCCAGAAATAACCTAGAATTCTTTTATAGTAGTAGGAAATATTCCCTTGAATTCTTGTAGCTGTTTCAAGAGGAGCTAAGTGCTTCAGCCCTTAAAAACCTGATAATCTGGAGGAAAAGAATATCCATAAACACTTCTTCCCTCTGGAGTGCTATTAGACACTCTTGTGTGTCTTGCTACCCGTTATATCATAAATCAGTATGGGAGAGTACCTTTCAAATGCCCTGATGTTTGCCACCAAAAATGACTGTTTTGTTATAAGAGTTAATGGAATCTTGAAAAAAAATACACAGAAAACTATTAAAAATGCAAGCATGCATACAGGACTCTAATTAATAAAAGGCTGCTAGACCTATCTGCAGGAAATAGAATTCTGCTGCTATTGTCTTTATATTCAATACAAAGCTTCCCAGCATGATTGTGATCAGATCTGCAAATCCTTACCCTCCTGATTTGTGTGGGTAATCGCCATCGTGTATCGTACGTCTGTGCAGGAGAATGGTGACGTACAGAACCTTAGAGGGTCTGTATCTAAACCAGTAAAGGCAATCAATTTTGTCCTTGAATAGGGTGAGTAGAAAAAGAGTTATGTGTCATATAGATAGGAAATGACGTATAGTGGCAAAATAAATGAGGATCATTGTACGAGTTGGTTTTAATATTTTGATTACTATGATGACAGGACCAGAGAAAAAAGCGGGTAATATCCCTATACCAGTGTATAAATCCAAGGTCTACCCACATCTCTGGTCTTCTCTCCCCACCTCAGAAAGGGACAGTGGATGATAACAAGGTTATATGAAACAACCTCTGAATATCTAGGACTTTTCTTGTTCACCTCTTTTCCAAACACAGTTGTGACAGAAGTCTCTCAAATCATGAGTGATGTGAAGAAGAGAGCAACATATTTGCTAAATATCACAGGATAAGGAGTAGGGACATGTAATAAAATTACCAAACAGAAAATTTAAATCAGATGAAAGGAATATTTCCTCATTCAGCACAGTAGTTCTACAGTTTAGTTATTGCCATAGAATTTTTTTAGGTGCCATGAAGTATTGCTGAGTTCAGAAAGTGATAAATCTAACTCATAGCAGCAAAACATTAAGGGCCTGGGCCAATAGACATAAATTAGTATTGGGATTATTAGCTAAGGCAGCAGATTTGAAGTCATTCAAGGAGAGTAATAAAGGATTTGGAGAAGTAAAAAAATATGGGGAATGACCCATGACATAAGTTTCAACTTGTCTGGGTACAGACTAATTCATGAGGGTAAACCATCAAAAGAGAAATTTGTATGAGTCAGAGAAATTGTAGAATGGTATTGCTTAAAAAAATACTCTTGTTTCTAGAGTTTATAGTGGACAGCAAAATGACAGCATGCACACAGTGTAGTTTGATGACAGATGTAAGGTCATTTGATATATGACCTCGTGAACCAAATTCATAGGAGAGCTTATTTAGGTCACAGCCCTGCTTTCTACAGTGCTAGAAAAATGGGCTGTAAAGTATTATATCTGATTTTGTAGATTCCAGTGTTTAGACCAACTGAAAGAGAGACTTAAGCAGAAAAACCCTATAATAATTTATGCCCTAAAGGGACAGGGCCCCTTCACTTGTGCCCTTTCGTCTAGAGGGGGCACAAATCCTGTCATTTCTTTCAGGAACCGTTCATTAATATTGTAATGCATTTGGTAACGGCTATGAACTTTAGGGCAGATTTAAAATGATAGATGATGAGTTTATTGCTGGGCACTAGTTTACTGAAACTCAACTCATTTTACCATTTCTACATGTAGCTTTCATCGTGTTGAACAATGAGTATGCACGGCATGCTGGAGACACCAGTAAGAAGATCTTACAACAAACAACTTTCTGGTTGTTCTCTCTGATGTGACAGAGAGAAAAAAACCCCAGTAAACACCCTGAGGAGTAAGTCTCCTGTTTGTAATGACAGGCTCCCTGTAACTTGCTGCAGGAGACCTGAGTTTGCATACCACTGTCCCAGAGAGGTGGGCTGAACACCAAATTTCTATTTCCCTAGACCTAGAGATTTTAGAGGTAGTTTCCTGTTTGAATTGTCCTAGCAGGAAGGCACATTCCTCTGCACTAAAGGAATGAAAAGTCTGTGTATATAACTAGAAGTCACAAGAGTGATTGAGAAGCTGAAATTATAAGAAAATAATCAAAATCTGACATTAGAAAAATTGTATTGGCATAGGCTAGAAAGATAAAACCCTGAACAATGGTTACTGTATATGTCATGGGAAAAATGATCATCCAGTTTATTTTAATGCAAATTTTAGAAGGTCTTTTGGACTACGACATAAATTTGGCTTTAAAAAATAGCCCCCAAAAGGTTGTTCTACTGACTGGGCAAAACAGCTATTTCAGGTGAGGTTAAAAGAAGCACTGCTTCTAACCACTGAATATAAAGACCTATTTTATGCGTCTGAAGATTGGCTTATTCTCAAGGCTCAGGCATATGCTGCTGTTGTCATACCTTAACAAGTTACTGTGTGTTAGCTGCCATGAAGTAACTCTTAGCCTGTCATAAAATGTGAGATAAAACGTAGTTTGAACTGCTTTCACAGAGCAAAAATCACAGGGACAGAGAGTGTGACGATGGGAATGAGTGTCAACATGAGTGAGTGATGGTGTTGAAGCAAGGAGGAGCAGAGAAATTTTGGGCTTCAATCTCTGTTCCCAACATTGTTCAAATATTTAATCCAATTACTTGTTGCAGTAAAATAAGTTCTTCGGGGTTTAGGAACTGGATGTTGATTTAAAACGTTTTGGGCGTTGCTCTTTATGCGCAGGCAGGTGCTTTGTTATGAGATAAAGATGCTGACTTTTCTATACCGCCTCCGACCCTTTCTTAAAAGAAAAAAATCACTTGTGACCAGAAAACTGTTTAGGTTCCTAATCCAAGAAGGAAGGCTGTGAGTCCTTGTCTGCTGTAACAACCAGAGAACTGAAGGCAGCTACTTCACACTGGCATCCCTTTTCACTGATGCTCTTTAGATGTCAGTTCTGCTCAGTGTGTTGATAATATAAAGTACTTGATGTGTAACCCCCAATAACTATATTAAAAATGTAGCTGGGTCTTGGAATTCTAATCCTGAGCCCGAACGATTAAAATCAAGTATATGTTAATATACAGAGGAAAGAGTTTTTAAAATAGCGATCATGGGGAGTAATTTAGTCCAACACGGCAAATACAGAGAATGCATACCGAGAGAATGCATTCACGTCTTCGCAATTTTTTTAATCTTTCTTTCAGTATTTCTCCAACTAGACAATATTTTAACTTTTGATCTGGCAGGATGTTTAAGTATGAGAAATAATAAAAAAATCGGGAGACCACATACCCGTGATTTACTGTGTTGTCAGTAGTACTGGATGGAGTCCAGTAATGTTGGTTGTAATGCTGGTTGTTTGAAAGCGCTGGAGGACCTATATAATGCTCATCTGTTTGACCAGATGCATAAGCATTTTCTGTTTTATTGATTGCCAAATGTCTCAGCTGGCAAAATGTCTCCTTTCTGACATACTGTGGCTTGAAATTGTAACAACTAGTTCTTTTCAAACTCCCCAAATTTTAATTGTTTTTTCATACTTGATTTGGAAAATGTGGCATCAGTGGACTGCTGGTTATATCACATCTCCTAGATACCTTATGGATGTGTTTATTATCTTTTCCTGTTTCCACAGCCTCTCGTGGGCAAAAAGCTCTGAGAGCAGCCAGTCGTCACATCTGCTGAGTTTTGAAGGATTTCATGCGGTGTTGATGGTTCAGCTGCATAGCTTTACGGCACAACTCACTGTGTTATTCAGTCCTTCTCTTGTTCTTACAGCAAAATAGGCACACAGTTCTTGTATCTCATCTCGAAAATGTCTGAAGCCTCAGACGTCTAAATCAAGAAATGCCATGAGTACTTGAACTAATGAAGTCTTGTTTTGTATGAATTTGTGTCTTAGGGTGGTTGATGTTGATGCTAAAGAAAGTGAGAATGCTGCTGTTGAACTTTGTAAGGGTGCTCTGTCTTGTAGCTAAACTTGCTGTATAATAAAGTGTGAGCTTATGCTGAGGTCTTTTTGCCAGTTAGAGCACTTACGCAGGCTTGATCCTCTATCTGGTTGCTTGTTCATGCAATGGAAGTAAAAGGAGTTTAATTATTTTGAGATCTCTAGAAAACTATCAAATCTGGTTTGTTCACTGGGGTCACAATTTGTAAGGGTGGACAGACACATAGATTGTGTAAAACTTGGCATACCTGAATAGAGGCTATAGTGTGCTGTTGTTTTTAAAGCAGCTAAAAATTTAGGAATTCAAGATCCTTACTTTCAGTAGGATAAGAAATGTCTTTGGTCAGTTTTGAAAATCCCTGTAGCAGATTGTTTGGGATTTTTTGTTTCATAAAGATAACTGAACTGTATTCGTCCCTGGGCTAGCCCTGATCTCATCATAACTCAGAATATTCATTGCAGAACTTAAAGATTTTGAAGTAATATTATTAGCCTTGGATTGGACTGTGACCCATATGCTTAACTTCAAACTTACATTCATTAGACTTGATTAATCTTTTGTTTAAAAGATCTTTTAAAATCTTTTGCATGTAAGTTGGAACACTTGCTTGTTTCGTGTAGAATACTATGTGTCATTTTTTAGGTCAATTAATGACTTCTAGAATAATATAAGGGAGTATATTTACTTAATTTCAGCTTCTCACAAGTGAATAATGTATTTGGAACTAGCGGGAAGTTCATTCCAGAAATAAAAATGTTATGAATTTTCATATCATTACATATCTTAATGTCCTATCATAAAAATATTTTGTGCACCCTACTGTTGCTCAAGAAAAAATACTTCTAAAAAGGGAAAACAGTATTAAGAATAAAGACACTATTGATAATTCTTTCACTGTGTGATGTTTTCATAATGAAATAATAGCATAAGATCTAAACAAACAAATGTATTGTGTTACTGTAACAAATTTAACGCTTGTCTTCAGAATTACCCCCTAGTTTCACCACCGGCAACGAGTGCGCCATTGGGGTCCCATTTAACAATTATACTGTAGGTTGCCAACCCTTACTGAGAGTAAAATGAGATGACGCTGCAGTAAAAAACCTCAATGCTAATCTTCACAGGTCTATTGGTACTTCTCAGATCCTTTCTGATAAGTAGTTGACTGATCTTCAGGATGGATATTCTGATTTAATTTCGTTTTTAAAAAGCGTCTTTGCTAAGTATGGGTGTTGCTGTAAAACACAGTAAGTTGGCTTAGCTTGTCTACTTGAAATGTAATATTCAATCCGCTATATCTAGAAAAATATCAAACAATTTGAATGGCCTTACCCAACAAGATAAAGGAAAAAAAAATATATATAAAAAAAGTATTAAAAATAATCTGATGGGAAAAGCTGAGAAAAACTATAAGGTGCTTCTCAGTAATTATTTATGTACATGCTCACATCTAGCAGTACTCTGTGGTTAGTGTGAAGTAGATATTTTCCTTTTGTTGTGGGAGAGGGAAAGTGATCTCAATTTATTTTGTAGCTATTTCAGTATGCCTCGAGGTGAGAATGTGCCTGAGGATAGGTAGAGCAAAGCACTTGATATATGGTAAGTTATTATGCAAGGGTAACTTAGCCATTTGCCAGAGCTCTGTTTTTAACATCTATCATGCTGTTTAAAATTTGCCTTGTTATGTTTGCTGGTTTTTCAAATAGATTTGGGCAGCCATGCTTTGGTTCTCAATTAAACAGACAATTTCTTCAGGCATTTTTTTTGCTGCTTCACTGAAGTAAAGAAAATGTTTTATATCCATTTATTACATTCACTGGCAGTTTCATTACTCTGAGTATTCAAAACTCATAGGATGAGAATGGCAGCTTAGAAGCAACCCCAAATGCTCATGGTTAACGGTGTTTCAAAGAATCATATTCTGAATTAGCTGATAAAGGTTGCACTTCTTTATTAGATTTATTGATGTCTTTCCTGATGGGTTGGGGCATTGAGTGGAATTGCTAAAGGAAAACAGTAGATGTTTACTTCTAGAAAGAAGTTGCTTACATTGTAGTTTCAGGATGATACAGTTCTTGGTGTTAGCCTTCTAAATCTTGATTAATTCCAATTCTGTGTTGCAGCTCGTAGTTAGTTTCTAATAACTGAAACTTATGTAGCTGCCGTATTAGTGTTTTATGTAATATATAAGGGTTTTGTCCCGCTTACATTGTTGTTGTGGTTTAACCTCAGCTGGCAACTAAGCCCCACTCAGCTGCTCGCTCACTCCCCCCCGGTGGGATGGGGGAGAGAATTGGAAGGGTAAAAGTGAGAAAAATCGTGGGTTGAGATAAAGACAGTTTAATAGGTAAAGCAAAAGCCGCGCGCACAAGCAAAGCAAAACAAGGAATTCATTCACTCCTTCCCATGGGCAGGCAGGTGTTCAGCCATCTCCAGGAAAGCAGGGCTCCATCACGCCTAACGGTGACTCAGGAAGACAAACGCCATCACTCCAAACGTCCCCCCCTTCCTTCTTCTTCCTCCAGCTTTATATGCTGAGCATGACGTCCCATGGTATGGAATATCCCTTTGGCCAGTTTGGGTCAGCTGTCCTGGCTGTGCCCCCTCCCAGCTTCTTGTGCACCCCCAGCCTGCTCAGTCGGTAGAGCATGGGAAGCTGAAAAGTCCTTGGCTAGTGCAAGCACTGCTCAGCAACAACTAAAACATCGGTGTGTTATCAACATTGTTCTCACCCTAAATCCAAAATCCAGCACTGTACCAGCTCCTAGGAAGGAAATTAACTCTATCCCTGCTGAAACCAGGACAATTGTTTTGAGGGATGGGGAAGAAAGCCCTGTTTTGCTCTGGTTTCCAGGACCTCTGTATAAAGCACTTTCTATTACTTTGTGGCCTGCCCATTCTTTAAAGTCCCTGACAC
Organism: Pygoscelis adeliae; assembly: GCF_000699105.1. Taxonomy (NCBI): domain Eukaryota; kingdom Metazoa; phylum Chordata; class Aves; order Sphenisciformes; family Spheniscidae; genus Pygoscelis; species Pygoscelis adeliae. The sequence continues at coordinate 5,879,681 of NW_008824932.1, read as the reverse complement.
CCAGGGCTCAAACTGATGTAGTGCACAGCACACGGGTACTTTTTAGTATGAAATAGCACCATACTGGCACATTTATTTATTTTTTTTTTTCCCTTCTGACAAACTGTGACATTCCGATTCCTGCATGGACTGGCTGGTATCTGGTCAAGGTGCAGGTGGTCACTGCACCCTGCGAGGCAGTGTTTCACTATCACATAGCACTAGTTCTCCACGTGTGGTAGAAGAATTACTTTCCAAGAGCGTCCTTAAACGCATACGCAACAGTAATTGCAGGCAGCTTTCCAGTAACAGCCATTTGAGGTGGAGATACCTATGCGCACCACGGTGCTGATACTGGTTAATTTTTACATTCTCATGAGACAGAAATATCTCAGTCATCCTGACTCTCATAATTACAGTGTGTTAGCCGCTCTTTTTATTTCTGTTATGTTTGGTCACAGTTGGGAAATGAATGTATTCTTCAACCTACTTGTTTTCAAGCAGATCTTGTTTTGATGAAGAGTATAGTGACTAAACATGCAATATCAATATGATTTTGCTGTCTTTTATGGGTTAATTAGAAAAGAATATTATTTAGGAGTTTTTCCTAACTTTAAAGAATCTTTGCTGGATATTTCTCTGAACACTTCTGTTTATCTGAGCAAAGAAGTGTTCTGAAGAAACCTGAACAGCCACAGAAAGAGACAAAGAAAGAGAAAAAGACCAAGAGAAAGAGAGAAAGAAAGAATAAGAAAGAAACAATCCTGAATAGCCACAGGTTACAGATTTAGCCTTGCTGCACAGAGATTTATTTCTTTATTATATTTATTTGTATTTCACTGCTGCTTGAGAGTTCCTATCTACATCTGGCTCTGTGCTTCCCATCCTGAAAAAAATTGCTTTCTAACCAGACAACACAGGCAGTGTGAGAAAGGAAGTGTAATCTCCATTTTACAGTTAGGAAAGAGGCAGAGATAGAGTCTGACTGTTCTCAGGTCACACAGGATGTCTCTGGGAGAGCCAGAAATTGAACCCACATATGTTGCTTGAGTCCCACTGAGTCACAAGACAGTCTTTTCTCAAAATAGAAGAAAACGCATTTGTTCGATATACTCATCTCAATGCTTTTTCTGTGGACGTTTTTTGGAACATCTGTTTTTTTTTTCCTATTTCAATTCATCCTGTTTTCTTGTCTTTTGTTTCCTAGTTTGCACTGATACTTAATGTATGATAGAACGGGATTTAAAACTTCATTGTGTGAAGGATTAAATGAGGCTGAGTTTAAATAATAGTTTGAACATAATTAAACCATTCTTTCAAAGAGATTACATTTCTAGATAATCTTTATTGCCATTGCTATGTAAAAGATTTAAATCTGTTTCCATCTTTTTCATAAATTGATGCATATGCAAAGATATGATGATATTTCAGATGTGCTTATAAGAAAAAGCTTTATTTTTTTTTTATACTTCCTGTATTAAAAAACCCTGATAATAGCTTAGACTGTAGGTTTTAATTATTTTCTCTCTAAAGGATCCAGAAGTTGATAATTTTTAATGTACTGTGCTTTAAATTGGTGTGTCTGATCCCTTTTCTCTGCTGGTGATATGTGGTGGATCTTCCCATCATCTCCTCCTGGAGAACAGTTGTCTGCTTTTGTATTTGGGAATTTCTTCAGCAATGTAGGTGCAAAGCCAGTTTTACTGATTTAAATTCTCCTAAGATCTGTTTTTACCAGAACACATGAAGAAACTAGCTGCCTAAATCCCAACCAGCTAAAGTCACTTTGCATATTTGAAAGCCGCAACGTTTTATCCCATAACTGGAAAAATTATGTCAGGGAGCCGTTGAAGAGTTGGGAACTGTTGGACTATGTCGGCTTTTAATATCTGAAGACCGTTTCGGAGGTTGTGAGTGCTACTGGACACATACGTAAAATATCAGCCTTTGACATTGTTGTAGCAGCTTGGCTTTGTTAACAGGTTGACATTCACTATGTAGAATGGATTTAATCAATCCGCTGAATTCCTAATATGAGGACTGGATTTACTCTGTTTTTTCCACATTTTACTGAAGTTGCAAGCTGGTATAACGTTGTCTGTGATCGTAGGCAACAGCAATAAAAACTGAGCCAAACATTAGTTTTGTACTAACACATGTAAGAGGAGAGTCGCAGGTGGAAGACAGGTTTTGCATGGTGTTTAGGAGCTCACCTGTAGCCTTCTCTTTAGGCTTACCATTCTATTTTTTGAAGCTCTCTGGAGGATCTACCTGGACTGTCTCCAGGTAGAACAAGTATTTTTGAAGAGATGCTGAACGAGCATTAAATGACAAATTGGTGTCACCACAAGGGGTACCGGCAGGAAGATCTTGCAGATTTACATCTTACAGTGTTTTATCTTAAACCGAAACCTTAGGAAACAATTGGACTGGCTGACAAACAATCCATGTTTGTGAGTGTGATTCTTAAACAAGCCTGGTGTTTATACCATATTCAGTCTGCCTTTGGAAAATTCACTGCAATATGAAGGGCACCTTGGTATGCATCTATCTTAGGATTCTATTGGAAAAATACTCCAAAGATTACAACTGTCCAGGCATATGGAATAGTAATTGCATGCAAATACATTTTATGATTTTTAGCTCAGCTTTGTCAGCTGCAACTGCTGACTGTGCCTATTTAGTTAATGAATGTGTTATGAAAACAGACAGACTATTAAATGGTGAAATGGGGATGAGAACAAGAGACCCAGATACTAAATATACTTTCTTAATCAAGATTATTGAAATTCTACACCTAAAGAAAAATCTGGAATTTTTTTAGTCATGATTCTATTGTGTTCTTATTTAATCACAGGCTATATGGATACATATTACTTGCTTCCTCCTTTTCTCTGTGCAACAGTATTTTAAAATACTGTGCATTTCACAAGGAATGGCTAAAAAAGGGCTCTTTTAATTGTGTACTCACAGTATACTTACGTTCAGCTCTCAGTTATGAGACCAAGGATGTTTACTTTTTCCTGTGAGCTTCAAGTTTGTTGAAGGTTAAGCCTTGAAATTTTGCTACCTTTTAATTCTGATGTAGCCACGCTGTTCGCTGTGTCAAGATGTTTCTCGGAGTCCTTGCTAACCATCGCTGCCACCTTGGAGAGGACTAGAGGAACCATAGAAACATCACAACCAACACAAATTAATCAGTTTTATTTCCTCTCCTCTTTTTAGCTGCTAATTAAAATGAACTTTCTTTAGTTTAACAGGAAACTTAGGTGCACAAAGGGCATTGATTTGATTTGATAGACTTATTGAAAGAAAAATGAGCTTTAGAATTCATAGTAACTAAGAAAAGGGAGTGATAAGTTAAAATCTGGTGAAGTACTTCATAAAACTCAATTATGAGAAAGTGCCTGGCTGAAGTTCTACATCTACACTCATCTTTTTTTATTCTTCATCTAAACCAAACAGTCTTAATTATTTTCACTTCCACTGTGTGTGGAAGGTTAGTGGCGATTCATAAGGCACAAGGTGTTCTTCAGTGCATGGCATGGGCAGCAGTAAGCAGTGCTCGTCATTAAGCACATCTGTTTCCAGTCAAACAAGCTCAAAACAGTCTACAGCAAATAACATGTATCACAGAGCACCTATTATTTTGCTTGTGAAGTGAATGGATGTATTCACTAAGGGGAAAAAGTGCCCTTTGTGATTGTTTGAAGATGTTATTTTTTCTTTCTTGTTACTAGGTTTGCAAATAATAACATTTTAGGTGTGACGAGAACGATTAAATTTCCTCAGAACAGAATAAATGCTGATTTATTAATCAAAAATGGGTTAATGTGAATTTGGATTAATTGTGAAAGAATGAGTAAAGAGCTTATCGAACAATAGAATAGCTGCATGTCTTTGAAACTCAGATCTAGTCCAAGCAACTAGAACATGAAAAAACTGTTGCAAACAATTTTTGAACTGGGCTTTGTTCACGTGTCAACACTCTTTATCTTCAACACTCTTAAAGGAAAACAAAACTTCTGTGAAAATCTCTGCGGCTTGGCAGTGGGAGCAAGCTTAAAATGTGATTGACAAACCATAGAACAGAACTAGGCTGTGTTCCTTCTTTCCTGGGAATTGTTCTGTTCTTTTCTGTCACTTAAGTATTATTTTGTGGAGAAGTGATCTAGAAATTGTTCTTTGAGAACTTACCTATTCTGTTGATCTGCAGGAGAAAGAGACTTTAAGGAGATAAGCCCATCTGATCATAAAAATCCATACTTCCTTGATACTTGATGTATTGAGTATATATAAACTCGCTATATAGTTGAGTTTTAAAAAAGAAGAGTCAGAGCTTGACCCTGATGTCTAATGTATCGCCTGATATGTATGAGATGTGTCCCCCTGCAAAGTAAATGATGTTCAGAGCTGTAACTGAACCACAAGATGAATGAGTAGACCATGTATTTTGGACTGTCTTCCATGGTCTCTAACTCTTCTGCATCAGTCAGTACAAAACCTGACGTTCATTATTAACTGTCTCCAAAGTTAATTTTCATAATAATGTTTCTTCTGTTTTCTGTCCAAAAATGTTGCAGAGGCTGGGGTATACAAAAACTCCGGCCAAAGAAAGAATTCTAGCTGAGGTCAATAATAGTACTGTTTTATATAAGAAAGTGCAATATTAGGATTTGGTGTCCCTGACACCCTTGAACTGATGGAAAGGTAAAATTCCTAGTGTAGACTCAATACTTGTTTTTATGACATTAATGATATATAAAGCTTATGTAATTCTTATGATAATTGAAACAAATGTTTAATAATAAATAACTGTGGTGCTTTACTGAGAAATATAAGAAGCAGCATTGCTTATGCAGGGAAGGACTGGAATATCGTACAGGGAAGGACTGGGTAACCTTTAGGACTGGAGCACTTGGGTGAAATTTGCATTTAAAGACTGAGAACATGTCTGTTTCCAGTGATGGGTTATCACTCTGGTGCGAAGACAAATCGAGGGAACTGCCTGGCTGTCTTAGTTGGTCAAACGATGACGGTGAGTCAGCAGTGTGATTTAGCTCTGACTAAGGCAAACGTTTCTTAAGTAATATCAAGGAAGCTATTTCCAGGACAAACAAAAGTATCGATGCATTTGCCAAAGGGCAGTGCTAAACTTTGGAGTCCGGGGTGCAAAAATGAGCACGTGCATGGAGGGCTTGTCCTCCACAAGGAGACTGAGCGAGCATGGCTTATTCAGTCCATGAGATGAAACTTGAGAAGAGTTTGTAGATGTATTCTATAAATACATTATGGATGTAAACATCAGCGTAGAAGAGGGAAAAGACATTTAACCTGAAAGTCGATGATGATGTAAGAAACTGAGTACAAACTAGCTGTAGGTAAATTTAAGCTAGAAATTAGAAGAAGGCAGGCAAGCCTAGGACAGGACTTTTCCTACATCACTGAGCTCAGTCTTGTCCTATACTATTACAAACGCTGTTTTAAAGATAAGCACATTTTTGCCCCAACTTTCTAACTCCTGTTAGAAAGTTTTCAGCACCAGAATGAATCAGATTCTGAAACTGCTGTCCGCTAAACAAAGTGTGGGTAAAAGGCCCAGCCGTTTTAAAATGGAACTTGCGTCCACACATAGGATTGTGTGATGTGGTTAACTGATAACACAGGGCTGCTTCGTGACCTTGTGATCTGTGTGAGTTCTGTGCCCCATTCCTATTTCTGTTACCGCATTGAATTTCTAGATGTTTGTTGTTTTCCCTTGATAGGTTACTCTTTTAAGACTGTTTTTGAAAATTCCTGATTATGAACAGTGGCCATGTTCCTACTCCGTGTTTGTCACTTTGCTTGAATGTGTCAACAGTGAATTAGCGTTAAATGGTCTGGGAAAAGTGGTTAATATAGGTTAATCTATATTCTTCTTTAATCCTTTGAATTTACTTCCTTGAAGAGACATCAAAGATGAGCTTGGTTCATAAATATGTTTAGAAGATAAATACAGGAAGGGAAAAGAATCCTGTTTTATGGTCTTTGTAAAGCTCAGAAATAAATCCTTTATATGCAGTAATTGACCTATATGATATGTTTTTCCCAGTTTGTTTCAGATCCTTGTGCCAGCAACCCCTGTCACCATGGTAACTGCAGCACTAGCGGGGATGGCTACCTCTGTCTCTGTAGTGAAGGCTATGAGGGAACAAACTGTGAACGCTCATTTCACAGCCTTCCGGTCTCTGAACGGGCAGCGTCGACGTCGCCAAGACAGAACAGACCGGTCTCATCCACCTTGGAACCTGACATCGTTCTTCCTCGTTCAAGAGCAACCGTGACGTTACCTACGTGGCAGCCAAAAGCGGGACAGAAAGTTATAGATCTGAAATGGGATGAAACAGAGGTGAGAATATTCTGTCTAAATGAAGGTGCACAGAAAAGAACTTTTAAGTCTTATCACTGTTGGGTTGTCATTTGTGCATGATTTCATGGATGTCTACATGAGAAGACCGAAGATATGATCTCTGCCCTGAGTTAATACGCTAGTAAAAGTAAACGCAAAAAAAATTGATACTTGTTAAAAGTAATGGGCTTAAGTTGGCCAACATGTTGTATTGGGTATTTCTTTGGAATGGGATAATATTGTTTTTTCCAGTCATTTGTATGACACCATATCTCCAAACATCAAATAAATTTAGGAAAATCAAAAGGTTAAAGTAATACCTTTAATATATTTTTTGCTATTTGCAGTTATAACTGCATGTTGTTTTGAAAAATATGTGTCCCTGCAGTGTTAAGAAAACATAGCTATTTGAGGATTAAAAGTGGTAGTCAATATATTACACGGTGCATAACTCTAGAGATGCAATGATGGTGGAGGAAACTTTTTAAAAGATTTGTTGTATCTCTTAGTAAAATGACAAACTTAATATCTGGCAAAACTACAACTGGAAAGCACACAACATATGACCCTTAAGAAATGTGATCTTTGCTTTCGACTGTTTTGTACGCTGTTTTATTAGTAATTCTTAGATGTCTTGCATAGACTCTAATATCTGCGAAAATAAAAAGTATCAAACTCTTAACCTAGTTACCGTTGAACACTGATCTTTACATGTGAAAACCAAGTATAGATAGGAAGTATGTTTGCTCACAAACAAAGAAGAATTGATTCTTTATCTCTTGATAACTTTTTCATGTATGAAGTTCATTCTGTCACATGATCATCCTCCTCCCTTCTTCTTCGAAAGACTTCCCACTTCTTCGATGGACTTCGAAGTCCATCACTGCAAGGATGACTTGTAGTTCTCTTCGTTGTTGTTTTCTTACCTGGAGGTGCGAGACCACTCCTTCTGCTTGTGTTATTCCTACAGCAGTTGGTACTGGGAGTCTGCAACCTGATCCAGAGATCACCCACCTATAATAATAATAATAATAATAATAATAATAATAATACTACGTATGTGCAAAATGCATTCCAAAGAACAGTCTGCCATAGAAGTGAGCATCTGTTTTGGGAGTAATGGTAGTGCCTTTTTTTTGGTTTTGTTTGGATCAACTTAGTACCGAGCACTAGGGGTAACGAAGCTTGTTGGTGAAGAAATATTATAATTTCAATAGGCAAAGAATTAAAATCTTTGTGACATCTTTTTCTTAATGAAAAATGCATTGTAAAGTCATTTCCTTTGAGTTTATTCAGGAATAAATAGGTAAAATGTCAGCTGTATCTGTTTTTGAAGTGTTTCAAGGAGTGTGATTCTTCTGAGGTGTTTTCACACACTACATAATCAGAAAGTGAACAGGCATGAGTTTAATCCTGGAAAAAGTATATTTTTCATCATTCTTTGCTAGCCCAAACGAATTTGTTCATGTTTTTACTGTAACATTTATTTAAATCAAATTTTGAAAGTAAAATTAACCTACGTAAAATATATGTTTGATGTGTTATGGCTCTCAGATTATTTTTGAGGTACGAGTAGTTATAGGGCTGTATCCCATTTCAGTGGGAGTTCTGGTAGGCAATGTCTGGAGAACAGAGCTTTATTTCCCGGAATTCCATCTCCCATACCTATTATTTTACAGTAGAACATATGCCAGGCACCAAGGATGGAGTTTGAAGAGAGCACTGAAGCAGAAACAAACAATGACCTGCTTTTATTACTTAGTTTAAATGCAGTGTCATCTCTGCATGGGTGCTCCATATGTCCTGATCAATTAAGGGCACGCACTTCTCTGTACCAGATTTCCCTCGTGTGTCTTCCTTAATCTGTGGTCTGGTATTGTATAAGTAACGTTGCTGCCTGGTTTGCATTTTAAGTAGATTCACTAAGCATTTCAGCCAAACAGATCATTCACAAGCGGATATAGCTGAAATTCACCCTTCCGCGTGTCTTCTCTGACCTGAGAAATACATACAGGCTATCAATTGCGATTGCATTATTAGCACTGACATGGAAATTACTTGTTCACCTATTATGAAATTACTTGTGTTGGTATGTTTTTAATATATTGTGACGGGTCTTGTATTTTTCACAGTCTTTCTAGTGTAGCATAATGACCTGCTGTTCTTTGGAATTCACAGTGAGAGAGATGCTTATCCGAAAGAGAGAGATTTCAGTTGCTGATTCAAGACATTGTCTCTGATCTATATTAAACAAAAGAGAGTTGATTTGCCTGATCTGTGTTCCAAAGCCTCTTTGGTGGAGGCTTCAAGAGTAAGGAGTTAAGTGTTAAGCAGGAAAATGCTACCTTTCTTCATAGCTTTAAAAGCTTTGCAAAGCTCCGTCCTTTTTTGCCCTCTTAAAAGGAAAAAAATAAAGTAACTGTAGGTTTTGTATTGCAAAAATCTACTGTTTTGATCTTCCTTGAGATTCAGAGGAAACAAAGGCTGCTATTATTACGTTGTTGGGGTTTTGGTGTGTGGGTTTTTTGTTTTTTTTTTTTTTTTAAATCTTCCAAATCAGCCTGTTTGTCACATTATTCTATACTGATACTACAAGTGAACTAATGTTCTTCATACTCTTTTGTCTGTCTGCTCAGAGAGAAATTTTGCCAGCATCTCTCCAAATGAAGGCTCTTACTGTCTTGCAAGGGTGAAGTTTCCATGGAAGCTTTTTCAGGAAGTTTTGGAACTGAAAAAATGAACACCTGAGAGAAGTAAACTGTCTGAGGGAGACACGATGTATAGTTACAGTTGGACATTTTTTCTGCATTCCTTAGATACTAGGGATATACTTGGCAGTGCTTGCTTGACTGAACCTTCTCGGTAGTGTCTGCGCCAGTAGACAACATACAGATGTCTTTGGATACAGTTTCATCTCTTAGAGAGCTCTTGATATAAGAGATTAGTCTTCTCCTGATATGCGGATTAAGGGCTACAAACACAGATCATTGAGAGAAAAATATTCTTGTCTGTTGGTTTCTTTAGTATAATAGGAATTTATCTTTGTGCTCAGCTGTTGAAAGAGAACTTTTTTTCCTACTTTGGGCAACTAACTTGTTCCACTTGCAAGAGAGATACAACCAGCAATCCGCATTTCCCCAGTTCAATGATCTTTTGTGTTACAGTGTAGAAAAGGTATGTATTATCCAATAACAGAAGAAAAAAGAAGCCATCTCATTAATCCTACTCAACTAACAGATCCAACAAAGGTTTCTGTGTACAAAATCAACTGTAAGAATAGCAGTACCACACTCTTATATCTTACTTTTCCTTAATAGCTCTCAAATTTTTTTTCAAAGGAAGTCAGCAGCGTTATTCACGTTTTACAGATGGAGACACTGAAGCGCAGAGTAGTAAAGTGATTTGCCAGGTGCGCAGCCAGGAATTAGAATGCGAAGCATGTGAGTCCTACTCTAACGCTGTATTTATACTGCCATACCACTGCTCAGATTCAAGCTTCTGGAACTAGTGATTAGAGGCTACAATAAACTTGTAATTCCCCTTGCAATGGGGACAGCATTTGTTTTATGTGTGTTCTTAGTGAGTTATAAGCCTTTAAAAGGAGTATGGCTGGGTCAAGTGGAAAATCCTGAAAGAGAGTGCTCCTGCTCTGCAGCAGTGGAATATGCTTAAGGAATAATTCTGCTTGAAACAGAGACCTTTGAATCTTTGACTGCTTTATGTGTTGCTAAATGTTCATGCATTTTTTTGCCAAAGTATGCTATGAGTGCAGAAGGAGGCTGAACAGAATCATGGAGGAGAGATCCGTTTGACGTTGCTAAATACATAGAAACTCCACCCTTAGAAATGACAGCTTAGGAAAATCTTTGACATGGAAATGGGTGGAGGCTGGAGGAAATATGCTGGCCCTTTTCTTATCCTATTTTCTTGCCATTCCCTCTTATGATTGCTGTTGAAGTTAAAGTACTGGACTATGTATACTTTTGATTTGATGTAGGACGGCTCTTCTTATACCTGTACGTAAGTTCGTTTTGGAAGCCTTTATTATTTTTCTTTTGCTTTTAGAAAAAGATATCATACAAATAAATGAAGGAAACAGGTTTTGCTGGAATAATCTTAACTTTCTTCTAGGAAAAATCTGTAACTTCACTAAATCTCTCCTCTACAATATTTGTGTATGGAACTTTCTGTACAAACACCATCCTGATAGACAGCTTGGTGTAGAAGTATCTATGGCTGACTTGACAGACTTTGGTTGAAGTTTATGTCCTAGCTTGCTCTCCAGTGGCCTGAGCTCATACACTGCATGTAAAGATTTGAATATGGAATTTTTCCTCAATGAGCTTGTTTCCACAGTGTTTACCTTTATTATTCAGAACAGCTCTGTACACTCTGGAATAAGAAATGACCATTATTTGTTCAAGGAAGTAATATTTGTTGAATTACTGTGTCATGGTTTAACCAGGGGGTAGGCAGCTCAGCCCCACGCAGCTGCTTGCTTACTCCCCCTCCCAGTGGGATGGGGGAGAGAATTGGAAGGGTAGAAGTGTGAAAACTCGTGGGTTGAGATAAAGAGAGTTTAATAAATAAAAAAAGGGAGAAAAAGAAAAAACCCAAACAAAACAAAGAAAAACAAGTGATGCAAAAAAACCCAGTTGCTCACCACCAACTGACCGATGCCCAGCCAGTCTCTGAGCAGCAGCAGCCCTGGCCAACTTCCACATCCCCCCCCCCAGGTTTATTGCTGAGCATGATGTCATATGGTATGGGATGTCCCTTTGATCAGTTGGGGTCAGCTGTCCCACTGTGTCCCCCCAAACTTATTGTGCGCCCCCAGCCTACTTGCTGGCAGGGCAGTCTGAGAAGCAGAAAAGGCCTTGACTCTGTGTCAGCACTGCTCAGCAATAACTAAAACGTCCCTGTTATCAACACTGTTTTCATCACAAATCCGAAACAGAGCCCCATACAAGCTACTGTGAAGAAAATTAACTCTATCCCAGCCAAAACCAGTACAGACTGATTGTCAGATTTAAAGAAGTTGACATCAATTTTGGTGGCCAGCTTGAGACAAGAAGGCATCTGGCTAATACGATTACCCAGGTAATCTATCCGAGAAAGTGTCATTGTGTAAGATTAACCTACTGTGCCTGCTGAAGCATCTACCCCTTGCTGTAATGTTGGCACTGTTTAACCCGTGACAGAAATACAAAGTTTTGATAGTGTTATCTAGAGGATTGCCATGCATCAGAATGCACTGGATCCTCTCGGCAGTGTGATTGCTGACTCCACGAAGTGGCTTTTGCTCAGATGAGCAAAGAAACACAAACCGCCAGTGACAGAATTCGCTGGGTGGATATGCAGCCTTCCTTACATCATGTTTCAGTGCTACAATAACTGGCAAGCCTTCTTCATTTGATACTGTTTTTGGATGCAGTCTGTCAGTCTTCCCTTGGCGTTGTTCAGAGAGGCACTACGCCTACTCTAAACGCTTTTGCTTTTCTCTCCCACTGGTGAGATTTGTTAGAAGTAAGCCTTTATTTTCTTTCTGTTCTGGTTTTCTTTCAAGGATTGTCCCATATGAAACTCCGGAAGGTAGAAACAAAAACGCTCATGCGGAGGTTAAGCTATGTGACACTAGATTTTCAGAAGCAGTAGTTCCATGCTACAGGGCAAGGGAACTGCTTTTCTTTCTTTTATAATTTTGTTCTGTCTGAATGGGATTTCAGTGCCACAAATGATCCTGGTTTATTGCTTGGCATCTTGACTACAAGAAGATAGTAATTGATCCCTCTCTTACGGTTCTATTATATTGCCTTTTATGTTCCTACTTCTCTTTTCCCTTTTTAATTCTTTGCAGACTGCTGTACAAGATCTTATAGTCAGGTTCTAGCCTGTTTTATTTCTCTCACATATTATTTTTCCCTTGCATAAGGAAGGCTGACAAACATGTTATATTTCTTAGAAAATAAGAGATACCTCTTGCCACCCTTAGAGGGTTGGAAAAGAAGAAATCCTGCAGGCCTTATCCTGATGGAAAAGTAGTTATATGTTCAGAAAAGGCAAAACTGCATGTTATGAAACTTGCTTTATTGAATTGAAAGTTAATACGTAATCCCTTGGAAGAAGATTTGAAAGAGTTAGTGTTTGCAAGAGCATTCCTCATAAAGCATTCGTCGTGACAGCTTCTGTCCTACTTGAAGAAATGAAAGGTTATCTTTCTTAATGACCATGTCAGTTTTCATGGGAAACCACCCCAGAACATAGCCTTGTTTTTCTCAATGAACTCGTTTTCATACTCTTTCCGTTAACATGTCTTTTCAAATATGTTTACATTTTTAAGCATAGAGCTTTTTTTCTTTTAATCACCGATCTTTTCTGTAAGATGAGTTTGTATTTTTCTCTTTTATTTAGTTCAAGAATGATGTGTGCATTCGTGTATTCTGTTTAATTCCAGACTAACTTGCCCCACTTTGCTTTGGCTGCAAGACCGTGCAGATTTCTTTGTTGCCCCATTAGGAGGTAAAAACAGGAGAATGGCTTTTTGAAATGGAAAGGCGAGAGATTAACCAAAGAGAACCTTTACAACTAGCACAGGAGGAAGGCGTCAATTAAAAATACACAGGTGTCTGTGCGCACGTGAGTGTGCACACCCATGCGCACATACTTATTTGTGTAACCTTTGGGGATATTTTCAAAATGAAGCACTCTTATTGTAGGGTGGAGTGGGGTTTTGTGAAAGCTGTGATGTCACTGAAGTTACAATGGCAATTTACAGGAAAGACTTAGTAGGCAACTAAGGTTCATGGAGTGAATTTTTACTCACAGAATCACGGTGTAGGTGAGGTTGGAAGGGACCTCTGGAGATTGTCTAGTTCAACCCCCTTGCTCAAAGCAGGGTCAACCAAAGCGGATTGCTCAGAACTGCGTTCAGTTGAGTCTTAAATACCTCCAAGGATGGAGAGTCCACAAGATACCTGGGCAGCCTCTTCCAGTGTTTGGAAGTATCTGTTAGTTTTCAGAAATATTCATTAATATCTTTTTAACAGGGTAGTGAGGAATTGCTAAGACTAATGTGAATTTGGTCATTCCACGTACAGACCACTTTCAAGTTTGAGGAAGGTGTGGCATGTTTTGCAAGAAGTAAAAGCCTTCTGCAATTCTTTAAACCCAGGGGATTGAGATACAAAAGAAATGCAAACATGTATCACGGTAGCAGAATGGCTGTATTTTGCACTGCTCAGGATTAGTCTGCCCACGTTGATAAGGCCTTGTGGCATTACAAATGGCTGGTCAGCTTTCCAAGAAACATACTATGAAATTTCATATACAGCAAATATCTTCGGAGAACTACTTTCTAGTAGTGAGAGGCTGCGTATATGCATCCTAGCATAAATGTAGACTTGGAGTCTGTATGTTATTTTTTCTTAGCCTCGTTGAATTAAAGGCTAGTACACTTAATTTATCAAAGTAATGAAATCGCTCATGTAAAAATATTATCTTGGGATTTATGTGTGTATTTCAGCACTTGATGAATTAAGTGTATATCTCATTATTCTGGTTGGTGTGTAAGGCAGGAGAGTATCTGTACAATTCACACTACTTAATTTTTTCAGAAAAGTTGTGATATGGAAGAACAGTCTGTTGCTCTCTTCTCAGGTACCACACCTGATTTCCTTTGCAATCTCTTCCGTACTACCGCTATGACCTGGTAAGGTAATCTTCTAGCCAAGTCATTGCTGTCTTGTTAAGGTCCAGGTAGAGATTGTAGGAATTGGTACTCTTCTGGAGATGTCACTCTTGCTTTCTCAAATGATGCTCTTCCTTTACCCATGTAAAGACTTAGAAAGTTAGCGCTGTTAAAACGTTTGAAGCAGAAATGTAGTTTTTATATGTTACGTTCTCTTTTGAAAAACAAGAACATGACTTAGATGCAAACCTATGGAACATGTATGTAAAGAGGAATTCTGTATTTCCTATCAGCAACTTGGTATTTAAGCATTTTAAACTCAAAGTAATATATTGAAGTGCTGATGTAGGAGCTTATCTTTGTAAGCAGCACCTAAACATACTTTAGGCTCTGGCTGGTGCATGAAGATTTTCTTTTCTTTGGTGACTGTTTTTAAAGTAGCTGCATCATCTGTGTTTTATCTGTAAGTCTGTCCCCCAAGAAGCTTCCCTGCTGGCTTAAAGGTTCTGTGCTATTGAATGCTTCAGGGGAATTTTGGAAGAGTTTGATGCCATTGCATCATATGTAATGTTAATCATATGTAAGCATATGTAATTTTTTTTAAGCTTGTCTTTAAATGACTTTAGATGGTCTGTTTGTATTTTTACTTTATCCATCTCACTTTTTAAATTTTAAAGAGGAATTAGGATAAGAATGCTCTTTATTTTACCTTCTGAAAATCATTTAGGTATATTTTCCAGTGGGTTCTGGAAATCTCCTACCAGTTCTAGCAGCCTTTTTTTTTTTTTTTTTTTTTTGAGAGTGAGACTTACAGATTATTTTCCTCTTCTGAGTGTCCTTTCTTAGTGTAATATATCGGTGGTCTTTGCCCTCATTCTTCAATCTTCCAGTTTTGCAGAGAGCTCTGTTAAGACAGGAAAGAGACATACTTAAAAATCTTTATAGAAATTTCCCACAGCTGTGGAAAAACTGTGTAATTTGTTTCCTAATTCAGGTGTCAAAGCTGTTATTTTTGTCTCCATGGTGTTTCTCTGAAATAGGACACTGCTGGAACCATTTTTTGTTTCTTATGAGAGCTGCTGCTTCTTCCTGTGTTTTTTGTCTGATCCAAGTACCAGGTTTTTTAATATTAAAAAAAAAAAAATCAAATTTCAGCTTTTGTAAAATCCCATTTTTAGTGTCCTACTGGTTTAGATGATTGTTTGATAGATTCATAGAGCACTAAGTCAGGGCCAATTCCAAATGGAGTTCCTAGATAGAGAAAGACATCAAACATTACAGATCTCTTAATAGAAGAGTCAAAATCCTACATTTTGCATTTTGCTCTTCTGATTACCATTGAAATATTTCCTATGTGTGCTTTTCATGCTGAGTAATCCTTAATTCTGGTGCATTTGCAAACCAAAGTCTTTTTGGTTTGTTTTTTTCCATTTTCACAAGGTTAAATCTCAGCTTTTGTTATGTAGCCACTTTGTTCAACTCTTGCTTCTTTAATTTTTTGTCTTTTTTAATTTGAGTTTCAAAGAAATCAATACCCTTTACTTCACAAACTTCTAATATTGAATAGTAAGGTAAATGAAATGCTTAAATTACATTTCCCCCCCGCCTTGTGTTCCAAGATAATAGATGCATGAAATTGTAAAACTATATAAATACTTTAAAAGTGAGTGTATTTTTGGATGTAGTATAAGACTGTGTGAGAAAAGAGATGTTGATTTCATTTTTTTTCCTTTGTTCCAGCAGGCATATAGATTCTCAAAGAAAATGCAAGTCTAACTGTTGGCAAATATAAAAAGAAGAGTGTTAGCCAAACTAATTTTGCATTCATTGTGCTTTGAATGTTAGCTCCATAATTTCGACTTCCAAGATTGAAAAATTGTAATGGATGTATTATCTTTTTTCAAAATTTATTTGAACAAATACAATAAAATTGCATCTCACTTTATTTTCATAAACTACATGTATTCATATTATATGTGCCAGAGAATTCAACAATGAATCGAGTAATCTAGACGGTTTTGGGAAATGTGAATACTGAGTATTTGTCTTGCCTGAGTCAAAGTCAACTCTGAGTCTCCTAAAAATTATTACTTGCATCATATGCTGGACTTCTGTTGTTCATGTTTTCACAGGTGTTTCACAGTAATGTTTAAGATACGAATTTGAATTTTACTTAAATTTACAAATTAGATTCTGACTTTTTCTTTGATGGATGATTAATTCACAGAAGTGTGTCAGGTTGCATTTTCACTTTGCCAGTAAGGTTGACGTAAAAAGATGAAGATACCTGAGAACTACTTAATTAAAACTACTGATGATGTTAACGTAGGCAATAGAAAGACTCAATTATGCCACATAAAATATTACTTATTTGAACTAAAGGTATCATTGGAAACGCTAATGGTTTTCAAACTGCCTTTATGAAATTACTGCTTTACAAGATATGAATAATTAAGGAGTCCATCTGTGATTCCTCTGTGTTGTATGGCATCCTGTATGGTGTCTTGATCTAGTTAATACAGTAACTGATTTCTGTGCCTTCTAGGCATCACAGATTTGGCAAATGCATCCTTTCGCTCTCAACTGCGCACATATTTTTCCATCTGAAAGCACTGTTTGTCCAAGCAACTTTTACTTGGAAAGAATAGTAACGGGCAAGTGGGAGAGTATTATTTTAAAGTAATTTGTGTTTGGAAAAAAACATATTTTAATGTTTAGCAGAAAGGCAATATCAGTGTTTGCTATTAAAAATCCTCCAAGATCACCTAAATTAATGATGCAATATTTCTTGGATGTGGCAAACATTAGAGCTTTTAAAAGACCAGAAGTCTATTCATCTTTTTCTAAACATGATCACTTTTAAAGGAAGATGCCTTTAGAAGTTCACACTTACGTGCAGGAAGTTTTTGTTAAAACAAAAACCTAAAAGGATGGTTATGTCAATTTTCAGAACATTTGTTGATAGCGTAAGTATTTTGGTGAATGTTTTAGTCCATCCTGATGATTTTTAAAAGATGACTGCTGGACTACTAGTGTTATTTTTTTAAAAAAGTCTTTCATATTTTCTTTGGTCAGATTTTCTGGGTTAGAGTTAAATAAAACTATTTTTATTTTCAGATAACCCCAGATGTGGCTTGTGGAAATGCCAGTTCCAATACCTCTGCTGGAGGCCGGCTTATCTCCTTTGAAGTTCCACAGAATACATCAATAAAGTAAGAATATTTGTCATAAGTGATGAAATATAAAAATGCTTTTATTTTAATTTGTCTGGATGTTTTAGACAAGAGTTTTTCAGATAGGCAGATTTGTCAAATGGCTAGAAGTATATGAAAGAACTTCAGACAGGCTTCAGGCATCTAGCAGTGCCATGACAGCTCATTGCTTGGTATAATTTTTCCCACATATTTAATGTTTTAGGAGAGGTAAGCATGTAAACTGTCTCTGGGCTATCAGAATGTATTAGAAATTAGAGCAGACATGTTGAAGATGTCAGTTTGGAGAAGATACGACATTTGCTTTCTCCTTCATGCAGTGAACGCTTTTTTTCCCCCTTTAATCTCAAGATGCACTTGCTGGTAGAAAGTGTTATCGTTGACTATATAAATGCCTGTATTTTGTGCATTCGTATTTGGTTTCTGGATTATTGCTTTGGGTGTCATCATTAGCTGTGAAATCTTTGTGTATGTCCTACAAACCACATTTCTGAAAAATTTGCATTCATTCTGTTTTACTCACTTTTCCAACTCATACTTTTTCAATCAAATTGAAAAAACCAGAAGTTTTATTATTTTTAATTAACAGAACCTGACTTACTAGAAAGATCTGATTCTGTCAGCTGGGATGAGGCATTTTCTTACTGGAAACTTTATTTCAAATAAAAATCTGCCAACGTAGTTCTCTGGCTCACAGCTTTACTGCAATTTTAGACTTGGATTTTCCCAAAATAGCCTACTTTTCTCATACTGTCATCTTATCTTTCAGAATCCCAGCTTTCAGTTAAAAAAGGCCATGCTCGCGGGAAAAAACAAACTGATGCAAGCAGACAAGCTGCAGACAGTTTGGAGCAGTAACTGTTAAACGTGGGAGCTGTCCTACTCTTCCCACGGGACTTTGAATCGTGCTCATTCATGAGCGTTAAGCCTAAGTCAGGAAGAGATCTGTGAGTGTGGATGCTCTGGCTGGCTGGAATCTGTAAGCAAACAAGTGTCTTTTCTTGAAATCAGGAATAGGCTGGCGTTTGTGGATTCTACAGCTGTATTTAAGACCCTTGATGGAGGGACCCCATTTTAAAGGAGGTTGCAGAGTACACAGTCGTTTTTGGTCATTTTTTACACTATATATCTTTAGAAGTGTTTTATATCTGGGCAGATTAATGCAGGTCAATATCTATCTTTATTTTATTGTATTTCCTGTGTTGAAGGCCCAAGTAACATCTCTGGTTCAATGGCTACCTATGAAAGGAATATCATTTCAGTTTAATAATTCTATTTTGTTTTGATCGTCAGGTGTGACCTAAACCGTGAAACTAGTTGCTATCCTGTTCTAAAAGTGAGATGGTCAGCTTTGGGAGTAGCGATGGGGGTTGTCCTTAAAGAGGACCCAAAATACTGTCAAAAATGTGCTTCTTATGATGTCTAGTTGCAACATTTTTCCAACTTGTGTCAAACATAATAAAACTTTGCATTTCTTCTTTTGAACTCAAATAAGAAGTGACAAGGGAGAAACTGCCTTGTGTTTTTAGCAGGATTGAAACAATTTCAGTACAGGAAATTGTGGAACAGAACTTCATCTCTGGGTATGTGGAGGCCCGTTTTCATCAGGAGAGAATTATCAGTTCTCAGCAGTTGGATGCAGTTGTGTTTTGAATTTTTGGAGCATTGTTCAAACTCACTTGGGATTCCTTCAGAGGAAATTAATGCAAATATTTGGGAACTTGCCAGAAACATGGCAGGTTTTTATTTTTTCTTTGTGGAGGTGAGTAGGGAAAAAAGTATCCTGAGAGGAAAGAAACACTGACATAGATACAGTGCTCCCTAGCGGAGCCGACAGTATATATGCAGTTGTAGATACTACTTTACCCAATCTGTCAATATTCAGGAAGGCACGGTGGACTCAGTGACCTTGGGAGCATTACATGACTCATTTGATTTACAAGAATAAACTGTTCTGAACCTTTGATCTGGTATGTCAAACAAATGAGGATTTCTACCAGGATCCGTCTCCCTGTATTGAACGAACATTGAATGTTCTTCGGTAAAAGAGGGCTGGATGTACTTCAGCTGCAGAAAATGATGGCATTGTAGATGTAGAACGGAGGTACCATTCAAAAAGGCATAAATAGAAAGACTGAATAAGGATGCTTTACTATTATGCAATGTTTATGCTAAACTCTTCCTGGGCACTAAGATGGTGTCCATTCAAGTATTAGAAATTGAAACTCTATGATTCAATCTGCTATTACACATGCTGTTATGCAAATCTTACTATTGAAGCATTTTTTATTTTTGTGGACATGCTAAAAACCTTCAGGCCTTTTCCTGATTCCATACTTGCTACATTTAAGTTTTCCTTCTTTGTTGATAAGCTCTTGCTCTGCGGTGATGTACTTCCTAATAACACCAATTTCCCTCAGTGTAAATATTCTTATCATTTCTTTTCTTAGAATAAGGCAAGATGCTACTGCTTCTCTTATCCTGCTATGGAAGGTCACAACCACTGGATTTAAACAGTGTTCACTTATTGATGGCAGAAGTGTCACTCTTCTCCAGGCACTGGGTGGACTTGTTCTTTCTGAAGAAATGCTTGCGTTAGGAAACAACTACTTCATTGGTGAGTAACATGCTGACTTTCTGTTTATCACCTCTAGGTGACAGCCGATGGTTTACCCAACATTTAGAGAAACAAAGAGGTAATTCCCTTAATTTAAGTGCTGCTGAAAGATCCAGATGTGATATTGGGACCATGTTTTAGATGTTGGTTCATTCAAAGCAGACAAGAGGTACACTGAATTCTTACACAGATGGCCCCATTCAGTTTAAAATCTAGATGGTGATTTTTGCCCGATACCTTTAGGGTGATGCAAGGTTATTGTGTATGTTCTATTTTTAGTCAACTGTAAAGCTTTTGGTAAATGCTACAGTAAATAACTCTGTTTGAGGTGTTTCTCTGTCAGACATTGTATCATGGGGTACTTTGTAAAGAAGCTTAAGCCTGCGTACAGTAAACTTGAAAAAATATATTAAAATATAATAGGAAATCTGATCTTCTAACAGTTTACTTGCACTACTCTTTCTCTTCTAGTTTTGTCTCTGTGAATATGAAACCTTAGAAATATATTGTATGTTTCATTGGGCAATTAAAAGTTAAGCATCTTTGTGGAAGGGGTGTAACGAAAATAGGCTGATATGTTATTTTTAAGTGTATGGGAAATAATACTGATTTAATGCAGTATTTATGCATAGGCACAATAGACTTAATTAAATTGAGCTTTCTGGGCAGATGGTTTATTATACCAATGACATGAAACCAAAGTCATTGTAATAACAGCATTTATTGTAATCTGCTTGAAATGCTGTATATCTTATAATGAAGTATAAGCTGCCACAAATTGTTATTTGGCAACTTATCATGCTAATAAATGTAAAATTAAAAGCATTCTGATGCAGAAACATTGGGCCAAATTCTAAGTATGTAGCTAATACAGACCCCCCCCCCTCCCCGAATGCAGAAGTAGTGCCACGTTCTCTCCTTTTTGAGCTCTCACTTAGCAAAGATACTGCTTGAAGGTTGTTAGTATAATCATTTAATTACCATCAGCAGTGGTTTCTTCTAGTGATACTTATTTTCTTCAAATAATTTTCCAGTTCCTTACATTTTCTTCATTATTTACTTCCAAGATACTTAGTTTTAGCTTTTTTCTCTTTTAATCTAGTTTTGCATTTAATTTATCAGAGTTAAAACTCTCCTCATGTGTCTTCCTCAGGAATAAATTTTTGCATTTGCCTTGTGGTAGTTACTGTACAATAAAAGTAAGTAAAAACTTGCTGAAGACAGGATAATTTGTAACTTTTATGCATTCATGAAAGTACCTAAAGGCATACCTTGGTCTATAAGCTCCCAAATAGAGGGCCTGAGTTGCTCTGTGAAGGCTCCACTTGACTGTACATGCCGTACAGCACAGGCTATTAATTTAGATAACTAAACCGAATATTGTCGTACCCTTTCATAGTTTGTCTTGTCGCACTTGTCTCTCTGTAGCTGTCTTTCTGTCACTGGGATTTTTACTTTGAATTGTTTACTGTGTGCTAGGTAATGAGGTGAAAATACACCTTTTCCTTCATGAAAATAAACCAAGGTTTAGCGCATAAAAATTGTATTAATGATCTTGCTTATTTCATGCAGTACAAGTTTTCTGAGACCTCTTATTTTACTTCCATCTGTTTGTTGATACTTTCTTTGGTCTTTCTTCTTAGTTTCCTAATAGTGAAATTCTTTCTTGAATTTTCCAGTTGTTGTAGTGTAATTTGATTTATGTAAAGAACATGAATCGTAAATGCGTATGCATGGAGCAGCAGGGAGACTCCAATAATACGGTGATACATTCATGAATAGGAGCGTCTGAGTGCTTGGTAAAGATGAGTGCAGATAGAGTGCATTTGAATTTTTATAAATCCTATTTATTTTAGCAAATGAATGGATTACCTGTAGCACTTTGGATAGAAAATGAATATGAAACATTCCCTCTGCATATCTTTTAGTCCTGAGGCGTTGCAACTCTATACTATGATATAATCAAGTAATGAGATAACTCAACTCAACCGTTTTCTGGAGTAAATTATTTTATGTGGCCTTAATTTAGTTATAGCTTTTCCCAGAATAATTTCCATTTATTAAAACACTTGAGCAGAAAAAGGGTGAAATACTGAAGGAACAGGGAAACTGAAACATGAATTTGTTAGTTTAAGTGGGTGTGTGACCTATCAACATTTATTGTAAGAAAGAGAAAACAGAGTAGCCTCTGGATTTTCTTCTCAATTGTATGGAAATATTGTGCTTACTTTCCCTCATCAGTTCTCGTCCAATAAAGTGTAAGTCTTGGGTGTAAAACTTAAAAACAAACTCAGTCATTTGGCGTGAAAAATGCTGAATTTTATCTGAATCCAACTGAAATCCATAATTCAATTAAGGTCTATATAAAAATAATTAAATCTTTACTTCAGATTTGATCCAGATGTATGGAAATGGTCTGTGAATCTGCCACACCTCACTTACGCTTTTAGTTTTCAATAGTTTAGTTTTCAATAGGATCAGATGAATAAAGTTTTTCTTATAGACAACTTCCCATGTTTCTTGATATACATGACAAACTTATTCTAAGGTACAATAAATTAAAATGGATGATTTTATATAAAAAAGCAATAATGTATCATGTGCTTTTATTGATGATATTTAAGCTAGAACAATCATGAGGACACAAGATACTGTAGGATGATGTAAGCATAGAATCACACGGTAAGGCTGTGGACCATGCCAGCTGATATATTTACTTTGTATAACTTCCCCCTTCTTCCCCCACTCTTTTTCTGTTTATTCAAATGAGTTTTTAAAGGATTCTTCTCTTAATTGGTCAATTCTGCACAATGCAATTTTTTTGACCTTTATAAAATTTCTAATTAGACCTGTAAAAGAAAAATGGGGAAGATCTGAGTGGGTTTTGGTGGGTTTTTTTTTTGTGTGTGTCTTTTGATCTACATCTCATTTGAGTCACTTCTCACTGTGTTGCCTCCAAGTTTTGTTACTCAGCAAGGTACTTTAATTACCTCTTGCAAATCTTTCTGAATAAGATGGTTATGTCAAAGAAAAAAACATTTAGGGAAATATTATTTGTCTTGTGTTGCCTTGTGGCGACACAAGTTCAAAGTTGTTTAGACAAGATTGAAAAGACTCAAAAGTCGGCAGTAAGGTACTGGTTTGCTGACCACGTGGTTCAGGGCACAACGTCTAGAGGTTGGAAAGAATGCTGTCTCTGAGATCTAAAAATAGACACCTTGATCATAGTGCTGTTTACCCCAGAGACGGTGCCTGCACTGTGTGAGAATGCGGGGTTGGAGGGAAGGAGAAGAGTGTAACACAACTAAACAAAAAAAGAGCAGTCTGTTTTCTATAATGTGATTTATAAAATGGCTGCTGCATCTGCGAACAGTCTTTTGCGGTGCAGGAAGAGAGTTGTTATGCTGTGATTATGCAGCATGATTATATTGTTAAATTATAGCATTTACCCCATT
>NW_008824932.1:5852511-5856312 GCF_000699105.1 Pygoscelis adeliae | reverse complement strand
AGAGTACTGACTTGAGGACTGGCTTGTAGCTTCTGTGACACATTCTTACCATGATGGCTTTGCTTAGAGTATTTTTAACGAGGTCGTCTGTGAGATTTGATACTACACGTGTGCCAGTCTTCTAAAATAATTTATTATGTTTTATTAGAAAGTATACTCATTAGCCAATGGGAAAAAAGACCGATATGGTTCAGGTTTTGAAGTGAAAAAGCCCCTGAAAGTACTGATTTGCTCAGTAGGTTAGGCGGGTTCGGTGTAGGATGAAGCGCGCAGCATATCCCAAGGTGCTGGTGGCTTTTAATGCCAAGTTACTACTAGACAAAGGTAATCGCTAGATGGTTGATCTGTAGTACAAGCCAGCTGAACTGTTGATCTCTGCTCACTGTTTGCGACAAAAATGCTTCATCTGATGCCAAGAGAATTTCAAAAGTTTTGTGCCCAAATTCAGGACTTAAAAAAAAAAAAAACCAAACCCCCAAACCAAAAAAACCTTTATTGGGGGCATTTCTGAATAGCAAATATTTTTAATATCTATACAGAAAAATATCTATTCTGTGGAGTGCTATGGGTGGATATTGAGATTTGCCAAAGAGATAGTTGGGAAGTGAAAGAGGAGGGAATTAATCATATTTCTTACATAAGACGTGGCAGTATAGGGATCAACATTTAAAACATATTAATTCATTGAAAGTCTGCCTTTTACTTCAATAGATTTATAGCTTCATACTATTTGTCCTGATGTTCTTTGAAGTTAATGAGTGATTCTTGTATAAACTATAAAATGTCTCATCTGTATTTGTTTTAATTCAGGATCTTCATATCTTCATGCTAGCAATAATGGTACTAGAATATGTGAAAATGAGGAACTGCAAACCTTTACCTTGTTACAGTCACAGTCACACACCTATTCTTCATTGTAATATATCTTGAAAAATTGAAATCAGATGAAATACATTTTACAAGTCTGAAAAAATGAGATAAGAGTACCCTGATGCACCGTCGGTTTGTGCATGAGTCTTTCAGACTCAAGTTCTCATGAATGTTAATAGGTTACAGCTAAGGATCTCTGTGGTGAGCTGCAAGTGCTGCTCGTTACGTGTTTCAGGGGGAATCTAATCCACTCAACATTGTGCACTTCTCTCTTTCAGGGAATAATATACCGGATTTGGGAACGTGTACAGGAACGTGTATATCTTTTTTCTATACAAGTTTGTTGCAAGTGCATAAGATTTACTAAATTGATTGAATAATATCTCTCTTGAGAAAATAATGCATTAACATTTTCCTTTAGAAAATAAAAAAGAACTTCCTGAAGGACTTTGAAGGACATTTTCAGCTTGCATGGCAACTCTCTCAAAAATCTTCTATGATTTGTTGCATGCATCTTTTTTACCCAAATGTGCAATCACACTCTGATTGAAAACTGGAACATTTATTCTGAAAACACAGTCTGCTATTGAAATAGTGAAAAAAACCCAAACCCAACACATAATAAAAGCATTAAAATCTTTATTTTTTTAATACTCACATTTTAGAAGTTTTACAGTGATTATATACCATCTGTTTCTTCATGAGTCAGTTAATTTACTGTGGCGCTAAATTAATATATCTGTTCACTGAGGCAAGAATTCTGTGCTTCATGACTCAAAATATACACCTGTGGATGTGAGACTTAGTCAGTTGTAATTTCGTACAGTTTCCAGTCTACTTGGTAAACTAGTATAGGTATACCTATACTGGTATACAGTAGCAAATTATATTTAACAGTCCAATTCTGCTAGTAATCAAAACCATCATAGGAGTGTATTTTGTTGGATGAATTTGGAAATTAGGTAATAAAATTGCATATTGAATGGTTATCGCTTCAGTTTTAAGAAGTGTTTAGTTTGAGGTTTTGGGCATAATGTAGAGCATGGAGTTGGCAGCGCTGACTCTGTGTACGTGCAACCTATTTCCTTCCTTTCTCCCGACAACATAAAAAAAACGCAGTTATGTTTTCAGGTCTTTATCGTGGTTATTAGGATATTAACTCTGTTGACAAAACCTGCTTCTCATCAGCTTCCATGATGAAACGTTGGAAAAATTGCTTTTCTGCCTCGGTGTGCCCACTGCTGAAGCTGCAGTGATGGGACCTGTTTCAGAAAAATAGTAAAACAGACAGTTGGGCGTTAGTATTTTGCCTCCATTTCCCCATAGGTAAATGATAGAAAAGTTTGTATATCTGTAGTTGTTAAAAATGCTTGCAAATAGCTTGAAATTACTTGCTTTTTGACTTTGTGCTTTATTTAGCGCTTCCATGATGCAGCTTAAAAAGCAGCTTTCATGAGATATTGCTACGGTAGTTTTGTAGTTCATTGCCCACTTACACAATAAGAGGAAGAAATTTATAAGCAAAATTGCTATTTCTCAGGTAAGACCTTACAGATAATAAAGCAGAAGGTTTAACATTTAATATGAATTAATATTTTTATCTGAATAAAAAATAAATCCTCCAGCACAATCTTTAAATTAGAATGCTTATTTTCATCACAGCAAGAAAAACTGATGTAAGGTGTGTAATCTGGTTTTCTGCAAGATGCCCGGCCTTTTAGATCAATGCAATTTAACTAACTGGTTTGAACTATAATTATAAAGTATTTCAAAAGTATTTCCTTAAATAAAATTGGTAGCTGTACAAAGTCACTTGACAATGGATGCTATAGCATCTTTATGGTGAGAAGAAGAATACTGATGCTATTCAAATGCCAGCACCTAAAAGGCAGCTTGCTTGAATTCCATGAAACTTTCTGAGGTTCTGCTTAAAAAGGAAAATTAATGCTTGGCTCCTCAAGCACTGTTGCATTTTAAAAAGTGTGTGAACCGTATGTATGTATGTATGTACAGAAAAGATAATATTTTCCTATCCAAAATGCTGTCCTGCCTTTCTAATGCAACAAAGTATTTTCTTTAATACCTCTGCCCTGAGCAGTTATTTGCTCTCTTGATGCTCTCTGGGTTATTTAATGAATCTCCTTGCAACATCTCATCATACGTTAACGAGCGGTCACCGCTAATATGACTGCAGGTATATCGAATAGGCAAAATGAAATTTAATGTACAAAATACTATATTAAAAATAAATAATCTAGAAGGATATTTTGAAACAAAGTCTGATTTTCTAGCTCTCTTTATCTGGCTATAGAATTTCAGATTAGGAGGCAAGTTGTAACTGTGTCTTTTGGATGGCGTGTTTTGTGTTGTTACATGTCTTTTAAAACACGCGCGTTATTTCCATCCAAGGAAAGCAGTTTGCTGCGTGTTGAAATTGTTTTTACTTCAGCGACAATGAAATAGGACAATTTTATTTCATAATAAGAGACGTGTGAATTGAATTCCCTGAAAGCCGCGTCATCAGGTTACTCTAGCTTTAACAAGTTACCGTGTGTCAGCTGAGCATCTGCGTGAGCTCCTAGCCCGTGGCATACGTGCAGTCATTTGACTTAACCCTCTTTCGCTCTGGACTGAATTAAATCGCGTTGCCTTGCCCATGCCGCAGTTGGAGCGTTCACGCAGTTCTGCGGCTCAGCCGACCTGCAGCGACGTGTGTGTGTGTGACTATTCAGTTACTTTTGTGCAAGTCAGCCTTGCTGGGGGGCGGGAATTTGGTGGCAAGCTGCTCCAGTTAATGGGGTTTTCATTTTTATGTGTGCAAATTGCCTGGAAGGGCCCTATTGTAGACAGTATTGAGCTTTGTGCTCAACTGTGAACGTTTCCCTGGGGTTCTGGGCATAAGAGCTAACCTTGCAGAAAATGGCCTTTTGA
>NW_008824932.1:5831137-5852449 GCF_000699105.1 Pygoscelis adeliae | reverse complement strand
AAAGTTCAATGAAGTGTTAATTTCAGTGACTTTTTAAAAGAGGTGGCCTTTAAAAGAGGTATAAGGCAAGAAGTTAAGCATTCAGCTAAAATCCAAACCGTTCTGAAGAATGCCGTTAGGCTATATAAGAAAGGGTATCTTTATAAATATGATAAAAATCAATAGCCTGCCCTGCCCTTCATGATCAAGTTACGTTTACCTCATCTCACATATAAGTAGATGTAAACATTAGACTATTTACTTTTTTTAATATGTTGTATTATGTTTTAAGCTAGCATCTAAATAATTTTTACTCTTTAGAGTCGTCTTTAATCAGTAAATTATTCAAAATTAATTTTCATTTACTGCTACTTCTAGCAAGTAACAGTGGGAAATTATTTTTCTAGTCTGTCTTTGGAGGTTCATCTGCTCAAATTTGTAGCGCTTGGCGAAATACCTTTTGTTCGTTTGTTTATTTTTAAGATTTCTCTTTCTTCAAATATGACTTTTGTGACCAATTCACAGTCAAGATATTTACATTCGCTTGGTCACATGGTTGTTTGCACTGTGAGATCTTGGACAGACTGCTTAACCTGACCTGTAAAATAAGGATACTAATGCATAATTTAAAGGAAAACGTGAGACACGTTTTAATAACGCTTGTGAAATGCTTCGAGATCTTCAGCTAGTAGTGTAACATACTGTACGGTGTATTTAAAAGTCGGTAGCCACCCAAAAGTCTTTAAGTTGAACCGGTCACTATAGATAAATCCTAGATAACCTTTCCATCCAATCTACTGCAGCTCCCCATTATCACAGTCCCAGTTATGTCATTTGTATTCCACCACACTTAACTGCTTCTGTGAAGTGTGGTATCGGAGATTCTGGTGGTCTACATTTGTGCCCAAAATAGTTCACTGCCAGCTTGGTAGCACTGTGGAGATGCTGATAAAGAAGCACATAACGGGGAAATTGTGATACAGGAAATCTATTAGAAGATTAGTCTTGTCACCCTTTGCTAGGCTTTCACCATTAATTTGGACAGTAAGCAGAGTCCTTGAAGCCGCGACAGAAGGTCACAATCTAAGCTACTGTCACATCTCCTTAATAAGCTGTATGCAAGTGGTTTCATAAGCGTAAGTGTACTCTTGCTAGCTGTTTCATAATCCTATCATGGGTTTTGGTCCAGTCAAGCTATTAAGTTGGGATAATTGTTTAGTAACAGTGAAATTCAGAAATTGCCATTTGTTATAAAGGAAATGTAATGGAACATGCGTTTGGGGATTTTTGTATGCAAAGTGAATCCAACTGGTTTGCTCGGGTCATAAATGTATTTTAACTGTCAGTCCTACCAAACAGAGCTCTGGCTTGAAAGCCAAGCTGTGTGCTGTTTCTTCCCCAAGTTTTGGTAATAATTTTCTGACA
The DNA here is from genome assembly GCF_000699105.1 of Pygoscelis adeliae. Taxonomy (NCBI): domain Eukaryota; kingdom Metazoa; phylum Chordata; class Aves; order Sphenisciformes; family Spheniscidae; genus Pygoscelis; species Pygoscelis adeliae. The sequence goes on along the minus strand of NW_008824932.1, from coordinate 5,851,045 downwards.
CCCAAATTTTGCTTTCTGTTATACCTGTGTAACCCTATCATTGTCAATCTGCCTCTGATAGCGTTGCAGAAATGTTACTGAGAATATAACTTGACCAGCAGCACATTTATCTCTATCACCGTAATGGTGATTATGTCTGAGAAGAAAGTATATATTTGATTTTCAGAGCCCAGGATGGGTTTTCAGTGTTGGTGGTGAAGGAAGAAAGCATATCTATTTTTAAACTGACTATGATATCAATTTGGAGAAGAAAAAAAATGCAATGAGAAGTTTTAAAGTCACTTATCAACAACAAAAAAATTTTCTTTAAATTGCTGTTTCATGTGAGTTTTTGAAAAATAAAGTATTTGAAACAGTTCTTGAACTGATTCTCATTAAAATCTATACATACTTTCAAAAGCAGGATCTGACCAAAGCTTCTGTGACAAAGCACAGTAAGCATGCTGATCTATATAGAATTTGGGAGAGTTGTACCACTTATAAATAGTGCTATTTGTGGGCAAAATAGCAGTTTTGTTATTGCAGCTGTATTTTTGTATCCCCAGATGCTATGTTGCCTAGCAGTATCATTAGAGAATGATCTCAGATGTTCTGTACAAGCATCCTATGGTACTGATGTCACAGAAGTACTGCATCAGAGATTGTGAATGTCATCGACTACCTGTTTCTCACTTCTTGTTTTCTGCTTATGTATGATAATCATCCTAAGGCAAACTGGGAAAGGATTCCTGACCCATTTTTTCAAATTCAGTAGAACAGTATTAGCATCAGGGCCCTGAGGGTACTGATAGGCGTTAATGACCCTGACCATTAGGGTCATGGAAAAGGCGATAAATGATTGTCTACTTGCAAATCAAAAGCACGCCTCTACTATTTCAACAGGTAAAGGTAAATTTTCACAATCAAGTGTATCATGAGAACATCTTGTTATGCTTTTTCATTTGTTAGGTCTCTAAAATGAGTTGAACATGACTTCCATGAATGAGTGGAAGGCTTGAGTTCTCTTAAATTTGCTAGATGAATAACCACTATTTGAGATTGTAATATACAATGCCATAGGAGAGGGAAATTGGTTTGTATAGTTAAACTGAATTTAGTACTTTATGCTTAGATCCAAAAAGGCACTTCAGCATGGTGGTGATTAGTATAGACCCCTGTGGTGGTCTTCATAGTCTTGAATGTTAGCTATACCATATGATACATGGACAGTGGGAGTGTTATGGACATGAAATAATCTTTGGATAGAATTTGGACATAAAATAATTTAGGAGAAAGGACTAGAATTCAAGTCTTCCTTTGTCTTTTTTTCCGGTGAGTACTGTAATCAAAATTTGGTTCTCTTTTTTTCCTAGCTTCCTTTCTTTAAATTATTCTTATCTCTGCGAAGTTCAATGGCCGCAAAAGAAAAGGTTGAGCATATTGAGCACTCCTGTTTAGCTCACTGGATAACATTTTCTCCTGTGATGTGAGAGATGTGGTCAAACAGAAAATTCCTCTTGGAACTTTTACACTTTAGGTTGATTCTATAACTTTCCATTATCTGTGGATGAACTAGCAGAGATACTTAGGTAGCTTCTATCCTGGACCACTAAGGCTTATAAACGATGGTTTAATATGCTCTGGTAGCAGCCATATTGTTTCTGGAAGCTGAAATCAGGTCTGGAAGTATTATAGCTTCGTTGTGTTACTACATGACATGAACTGAAGGTTTGGTGCAGGCACACCCCATACCACTGCTTTGCTCCTGAAGGACCGATATTATCTGGTTTTCTTCCATTTGTATATATCCCAGTTTCCCATTTTCCAAATAATGAATAACTGACTGAACTGTACGCCAGGAATGGGGCAGAGAAATGACATCACCTTATTCTGGGGCCCTTTTTTGGTTTCCTAAATGGAATGGTAGGAAATGCCCTTGGTGCTGGGGCTACATACTGTGCAGGGAAGCTGTAGGCACTTAGTGTCTTTGAGAACTCCACTGCTTTGCAAAATGTTAAGTTGGCTGCTGACCCCAAAAGCTTTTGGTGTGGGAAAGTGTTGAGAGAGAAAAAGAGAACAGATGGAAACTGATAGACATCCCACTGCTGTCTCATTTCCTTGGGAAACCAGGCTAAAAATAAGTTGAAAACTTGGGGACTGATGCTTCATTGTAAGTGAGTGCCCAAACCCCTCGGCAGACATTCTCTCTCAACCAAGAAACGTTTAGGTGGACTCAAAGACCTATACTTTTGTGAATTGGAACTTTAATGTAGGCAACTATTACAGTATTTCTGCTGTAAAATGGCAATCTGTTGTTTCAACCATAGGTGAATATATGTTGGAATACATGTATTCACTGTGTGGAATACAGAGAAATACATTTGAGCCAGTTGCAATAGGCAAAAGTGTTTGTGCGTGTAATAGCATTGAGTGCATACCAAGAGTTAGTTACGATTTGTAGTTCAGTCTTATGCCTTCCATTAGCATAATATGCAGTAGGATAATGTTTTGAGTTGGTGGCCTCTTAGCTTCAGTCTTCCTTATTTTGGCAGTCCACTATGGACCAGCTTGCTGACCTCACTCTGCCGTGCACAGAAGGAAGGTTCAGAAATGGGGCTTGCGAAGGAAGCAAATCAGTTTGTGTAGTCTAGGAAATCTACAGTCAATTAACGTTTGAGTAGTGGTAATCTGAATGGCACGATATGATCTTGCTGAAAGCACCTGGACACAATGGTGACACCTGTCATCTTTTATTTTGACTTATTCCTAATTTTTCATTCTTAGCTTTCTTGATGTGAGAGAAACAGGAGCATACATACTTTGTGCTCCTAGGCGTAAGTAGGTGAAGCTACCAGGGTGGAATGAGCTGTAGTGTATTTTACCACACGTACTGCCAATGAAATCATGCAGGCATTTCTCAGACTATCAAATGTGTGTGCACAGAGCTTGAAAACGCCTCCTCTGCAATCTAAATGACTACTCACATCATATTGTGATATATTAGGCTTTAAAATTGTTTCTGTAATATTATTGTAAATAGCTCAACCCTGAATTCTTCAACTTAAAATGCTCTGATGTCATGATGTTTTAACTAGCTTTGGAAAACCAGCAAGGTTAAACTGAACAAAACTACCTTTTTGATATAAACAGCGGAAATGTTTTTCTCCAGACCTTAGATGAAGGGAGCTGTAAACATGCTTCTGAAATTATTCTCCTACCTAGAAGTTAAGAATAGAACTTAAAACTCACTCTAGTTCAGTTGCTGTTATGGGAATTGGAGAAGGAATTAATTGAAGTGCTATGACCTGAGTTGAGCAGAGTCATATTTAGATGATCAGACAAGCTTCTTCTAGCCTTAAAACCTAGAGATCTCGGAAAGTTGTATGCAACTTCTATAGAGTGAAAATAAATAGCCGTGTTTTCATTCTTCTAGTCTTTGGAAATTAGATGAGATAATTAGAAATGACAGGAACATGTGTGGCATTCCAGTGAGAATAATGATTTTTTTCAGTGGTTTGCCTAAGGGCTTTTGATACCGAAATAGTAACAAGATTGAAAAGTACAAAGAAGTTTGATTTAATATTCCTTTAGTGAACTGTCCTGAAGAATATGTAACAATCGGCTTCAGACAAGCAAATGTGAACCCAAAGACATTTTCTAAATACCACATTCTTCCAAGCATTCACGTATAATTGCATGGCTGCCAGTGACAATCGCATTCAATTGGTAAAGGAAATAATTCTGGCTGCAACTTTGAACAGGTGGGTAAAAATGGGATGTGTATTAAGGGCAGAATAAATTGGCTTGCTTTGAAGAGGTCACCAGATTACAATAATCTTCACTAGCCAAAACAGATCATTAGACATTTGGAACTATAGTCAATAAATTTTTTTTTTTTTTTTTAATCTGATCTTTTAGAATATTTAGCTAACTTGCAGAGGCTATACTCAAGCTGATGACATCTGTATTGGACATGAGGTTTTTCTGCTTTGAAGTTATGGTTCAGGGATCATTGTTTCTAGCATAAACAAGTAATTGTTCCAAGGATGCAGCATTTTAAAAAGGGAAGTTGAAAAATGAAGAACAAAGAATGGAAATCTTCAATATGATTTTCTGTGGCATTTGTAGAATTAGTCATGCTTGACACTTTCATATGCAGAATGTAAGTAATGTTTAGCAGCTGTTCTGGAAAGAGAATTTACTTGAAGTTCAGAGTGTTTCCTGAAACTTTGGTTTATTACTGCTCATTATAAATATTATCTTGTACTAATTCTTTTCTACTTGACTAAATATTGTGCTATCTCCATTCTGTAATGCAAGAAGCTGGACTGCATCTTTGAAGTACCTTTGAGGTTTAGGCTGTAAATGGATTCTAGGATTTTAGAAAAAACATTCTATGTCATATACTTCCTGCATCCATTTACAGCCATTCTTTTTAACATTAAGGATATTTAGATTTAAAAAAGCATCCGTTTTTACTTAAATTCTCTCTCTATTAATGTCTAAAGAAAAGTATAATCCTGCAATGGTTCTATGTCTGTAACTTTCCATTCTGATACTACAAACAGTCTTAGACCCTTAGGAGTCTACCTACATTAAAGATAGTGAAGTCAAATTTAAGTTTGACAATTTATCAAGGATCTTTGGGGTTTTTTAATGCATATATTCTGCATACAGTGTATACACTATACCAAACCCAGGCCTTTTATGTCACTGCACATTTATTCTGCCACAAGCTCCCAGAACAGAGCACCTAACTGATGCCACACACGGAAGGGCTGTAACCCCGGAGTCTAATCGCTGTGGTGGAACAATGCAGTTCGAGCACAAGTGAAGGATAGGAGCAGGCTATATGTATTTTGACATGAACTCTGACTTAATTGTGTATGTCACGGGCTCTGTATGTGCCTCATTTTATCTTTCCTGCTGTCCTTTATTTTATTTTCCAGGTGTATCTGTTAGAAATATGGGTGATAGGGATGTCGTTATGCTCCAGTATGCTTTAATAGCTTCCGACCAACCATTTTTTTAATTCCATGCAATTACAGGTGCTAGCCAGAGATTCATGAATTTTCGTCTTCCTTGTCAAATGTTCCCATTTTCATGTTTTGTTCGTCTATACCTGGTATGTCACCTTATAGAGTGATCAGATCAGATGTTTAATAATACTTGTATTGTAAATATACAAAGAAATGCTGTCAAGCTGTGTATGTCTGTTCTTGCAAACTTCATAAAAAATGCAGCCAAAGGGATTGTCCATCTGTTACCAGCGTATTGCAGTTTATGATCTGTATGCTTTTTGGCTCCGAAGTAACTTTGAGAAATGAATTTAAACATTTTTCTCCACTGAATTTGATTTTAATATTCCTTGTCATTAAAAAACTTAAGGAAATATTTTTTTACCTTATCAAAAAGATAGCAGGCAAAAGCATTTGATTATTAGAGACCTGAAAAATGATAGCAGATTAGAGCTCTGGAGGTAGATCTGTTTCACCAGCCTGCCTGCCTTTTGTTAATCAATATAATGAGTGGTTGTTTCCAAACTATATCCTAATTTGTGTTTACATGCATTAAATTTAGATAGGCGTGTATGAAATATGAGCAATGATGTTCTTAGTTCACAGTTTCTTTCAATTTAGTTTTATTTATTTGTCTAGCAGTAGAGTGTTAATATGTATTAGCCTATTTTCTTATGTAGTAAGAATAATTTTTTTTTTTTTAAGGTTTTTTGAATGATTCGGTTACTAAATGCATTGTGGCTCTACGCTTGACTGTGATAGTGAAAGTCAGTACCTGCATGCCTGTGGGAAGCCATTCAGATAACTTCCAGTGTTCGGGGAAAGGAAAATGTATCACCAAACCAGATGAGGTAAGGTGAACTTATCAAGACCTCCCTGTAGTGTGGAAATTCCATGATAATATAAACGCAGTGTAAATTGTACTTGGTCCTCTGAGTGTGTGCATACCTTGCTGCTGTGTAATAGGCTTCAAAAGCTCACAGATGTTACTAAATAATAATGTATTTATTTGCTATTCCTAAAAATCAAGCACTTAAAAGCAAGAAAATGACTGATAGGAGATGCAAAGATTCATACCCTGCCCCGGCAGTAAAAACAATTATTCAAATTAAGTATAAGGTAATGCGTACTGCATCTCACTGTCGCTATACAAGACTATTTCTTTGCGCGATGAGAAGCACGTGGTGGGCACGTGGGATCCCCAGTCTACAGACCAGCGTGTTCCAGTTTGTTACAGTCTTCAACGTTCTTTTGGTTTTAGGTCTGATTTAATCTAGCACTTATCTCTCCACGTCTCAATAATTGCTTGCTCAGAAATCACTGATCAGGGCGATGGAATTGTCTGAGCATAATTATGAGAAGAAGCAGAATGCAGTAATTTGGTAACGTTTGGAAGTTTTCCTGTACGGCTTCCTCCTGTGCGTAATACTACATTGAGAGATTACAAGGGCGCCAGCAATTCCACTGGCCGCTGTGAATTTTTTGTGCGATCTACTAACGTGAGAAAATAAGAGCCAAATGTGTTAAACTTGCAGTCTGTATACTGCTTTTACAGAAATAGACTGGCCTTCTGTGAATGAGGTCCTGTACTCTCTGTTACCTTCTATACGTGTTGATTTTATTTCATGGATTAAAAGTCATTTACAGCACAAATATGCGCAATTAATCTTTGGTTTTATTAATATTCATTTGGAAGATAAAAGCAATAGTAACTGTTGAGTAAATATTAACAGCTGTGAGCCTGCTGTGAGCGCAGAAAATTTGGCATATTTAGGGAATTCACTGTTAGTTCATCTGCTACCATTTTCTGATTTAAATTCTCAATAAGCATGTTTGATAGAAAAATGACGTTTTGAATTGTAACAACAATAATTAAATTGCTACAGTAATCTATATATGCATTGCAGTGCTAACATCTGGAAAAATTAAACATCTACTTTATTTCTCAAAAATGAAATTTTAAAATGCTTGAGGTAATGTGTGAACACAATTATTGCAAGACGCTTCTAGAAGTAAGTGCTACTCTACCATACCAGCTGGCTGGTATCCAAATAAATTATTCATTTAGATACAGTGTCCTATTTCATAGTCCAGTTTAGTTTTTCTGCTTTACTATATTTAACATTTTTACTTCATAAATTCAGCATCCTGAATTTTTACTTTATAAATTCAACATCTTGAAATTGATTTATGTAAATATGTTCAAATTTACTATATATAACAGCATATCAAAATGTCTTCTTTTTCCATTTTTTGTCAAGTTGAGAGTTAAAGCCTTTGATAAATAGTCTTATTTTCTATTTTTTCATGTTGTTTGTCCATTTTTATGACTCTAATTTCTTTCTCTTATTGCATGTCATATGTCACAAAATAAAAATAAATTACCTCCTATATCTATGCAGAAGCATTAATGCTTTTCTGTATTAAGGAAAAAGCATATATGGCCTTTAATAATTACCGTGTTTTATAAATCTTTGAGACGTGGCAAGTAAAATAAAATAATCTTTAAAAAGGAAGACAAATGGGATTCATGGCAAGAAAGAGGAGCTATTATGTCACTCAAAAAAAGAGAAATCAGTACCTGTGTCCCCCCCCTGTAATCTTGACACTGAAAGTTTTATATGTTAGAACTAGAAGGGTTAGTGATAGATGACCCCCTCTCATACACATGTAGTGTGTTGCTTTCCCTGGAAAATGAATAGAAAAATTTAGGATTGTTCATATCTTTCCACCTATTCTTTCTTTGAACCCAAGAGTAATAACAGGAAAATTTATTAAGGTAGTGTTTTTGATGTAACGTGCACCAGGCTGTCGTTGACTGACACCCCTGTGGCTGAAGCTGTGGGACGTAGAAATCATGTTGAAGCCTGTTTCTGAAGAGGCGTCTATCAATTCGTGGTAGTCAGAGAACTAGAATTAGCAGGATTGTCAATATCTCTTTTCTTCAAATAAAATTTTAACTTCAGAAATGTAATTGCTTTTATTTTCACCGTCACAAAGAGCTCCTGAATTTTCTAGAACTTGAACAAATGAGAAATGTCCCCAGTAATCCTCTCAAGTGCCATCAAACCTATGCCAGGTAGCCTGCTGGGCTGGGGTAACTCACTAAAACCTCAGGTACAGTGTTTCCAAATGTAGATTATTTATGTCCAGCTTCCTACTCCAGGGAGAATAAATATGTCGTGATGTCTGTTTGTCCATAGCATTTTTTTAAAATTGTCAGTTTTCCTTACGCTTTAGCCTATTAGTTGCATTGTACCACTTCAGCCAGGAATCTGATTCAGGCCCAGCATAAGCAACATAGGTAAAAATAGAATATTTCATAAAGCAGGGTGTTTTTGCTATTGTTTAACTCATTTTAGGTGAGATAAGCCCTAAAAGGTCTTGGTGATTTCCCTAACGATGGAGCAAACGACTACCAAAATTACATGCTTGACATGTACCAACCGTTGTGTCCGTTTCCCACAGGACGCATCTTCTGCGCTTCTTTTTGCAGAACTGAAACTTTAATTTTCTTCAGGTTTACAACATGCCCTTTGTGATTTGCTGTTTGTTTTTGTCTATAATTCATTATGTGTTGCACAATCTAGTCTTGCGGGATGCAAAGCCACTTCTTAGAAGAAAGCTTATTCATGGTACTAGGCCTTTTATGCAAAGAGCTCTGCTGGCTGTAGTCATTGCTTCCAGTGCCAAGAAGATTAATGATTGTCTTTGCGTTTTGATGTACTTCATAGTTTTATTCCAAATCCAGTTTAATGTAAAAGAATGTAGTAGCACATCTGCTTAATGGGAAAGTTAAATGTAATTAACAATCTGCAGTGGTGTAAGTGCAGTGGCATACTATTATCTATGGAGTGCATAAAACCGAAAACAAATGAATTCTGGTCTAACCTGGAAGTCTTGGCCAGCTTTTACTCATTCCTTACTGATACATAACTTAGCTTCTACTCAGCTAGATGCTTTTTATAGAGCGTGGATATGAAATGGAAAGCTTTTAATGGCAGAGTTTCTTTTTCAATTATTGTTGCTTTTGAAAGGAACGCAAAATTCACCACTCTGAACAAAGTTCTGTGAAGTGAGGTGATGCTGAGTCAAAGCGGTGCCTTTTCCTTCCTTTGCATGAGCTTTGTACCCCTGCTTTGCTGCCATGCTGGCCTTGCCGTTCTTCCACGATGGAAGCGGGAATGTGTCAGGAGGATAATACTGGTCTTGGCATTATCACAATATAAATACCGCTTTCACGTTTATATACTCAGTTTTACACTAGAATAAGTTGTCCACAAACCAGTTAGCTGTGAATGGAAGAGAAAAATCTTGGCATTAACCCAAAGAGAGGGATTTGTTTGGTGTGAATCTCCGATTCCGCGTAGGATTTTAAAGTGAACTTTGGCCATCCGTTGGATTTGAGAGCCACAATTTTGCTTACGTACGGGGATAAAATGATTTCTTTCACAGATTGTGCTGTTCCGTAACTTTGGCTCTCCCATGTAAAATATGGAAGAGCTGACTGTGTAAATATGAAATTTTATTGCTAGAATTAGAACCCTTGAGATTTACACAAAAATAACTGGCCTCTGCCTGCACCGAGAAATAACGTATTGAACTGAATAGCAATGATTTCCATGTCTTCTATATGGGCTAGAAGCTTTGAGGTAGATCCACTTGATTATATTTGTAGAAAGGTTAATTATAAAAAAGCCTCATGTATACCTAAAGGCATGCTTTTCTGCATATGGACTTAGTTTCCTAAGTAAAATATACTCCTAAATACAAAAGATGCAATTATCATACACCAATGTTTTGCTCAAATATTACAGCAACTCACTGTGAGTTGTAATAAATACTGAAATTCTTTCTCTGCAAGAGAGAGTAGACATTTGTTTTGTTCTGGTCATCTTAACAGCTTCTTTATTATAGTTTTAAAAAAAGCAAAAAGGCAACCTTTTATGGTCTCTCTAGTCTGAAATTTAGAATCTGATGAGCACGTTATTACTCTGCTTACTTAAAATAGGAAAAAAAGTACTATATTCCAACTCTATTTATAATATGATACTTACAGACAATTGGATTGGGTAATAACAAATTATTTTAAAGAATTTATTTTATCGCCATCCAAATTGATATATGGTAGATTTGCACTCCCATAATCAAGTAAAATACACCGATGAACTGTCTATTGATAGTAGATTGTTTTGGAATTCCTAGATAGTGACTTTAACACTAGCATTATGGCAGCGTGTAGTTTCTTCTTCACTTAGTTTTCCCCAAATATGCTAGTACATGTCATCTATTCAGGAAAAAAATTAATAGTATCATTTGGGAAAAGTGAAGGTGACATGCCTAATAGAAATGATGACACCTAATCTTCTCTATAGAATAACTTGTCTGCATCTCAGAACTGTTATCTGTCATTAGACATTTCAGTTTGAAGTGTTACAATGCTTTTCTGCTTTCAAAACCCATTTTGTTAACTACACTTTATGGTAAATTGATCCCTATATCATACTCCGAGAGAGATATCAATGTTATCTGAGCTTTTCTTGGCTTCCTATTTCATTAGTATTGTTGAGGCAATGGCTGATTGTTGCACTGTTTAAATACATTAATACTTACATTATAATAATCAGCTTCCATTGCTTCGAAATGAGATTGTAGCGCAGGCAGAGCCACGCTGTTTGTGTCTGCGTGGGCAGTGCAGACGTTCCCTTCCTCTCCGATGAATGGGTCAGGTAGGGATGTACTTTGCATCTTACTCTCAGATCTAGCACAAAATAACCATGAACCTGAGCCTACCTAACAAACATGGTACCTCTCTGTTCTGACAGAGTTAACTTTGATGGGATGGTGTACTTCTGGGCTTTCTTGTTTAGGGATGTCTTCAGCATCAGGTAGACGTAGATAAGCCTGTTCTCATTTTCAGTGCACACGCAAGGACCAGAAACACATTTAAATGAGATCAAGACTCTGATCTCTTCAAACAGGGTACAGAATCTAGGTACAGTGCCTGTATCTTTCCCCGTGCTCTATTCAAGTCTATTTTAAGAAAAAAAAATGCAGTTTTTTTTCATAGTATGGTATCTCACTTTGTTCATCCAGAACAGGTGAGCTACTGCGACAGGCAGCAACCTTGATTTTGTATTAAGTCTAAACTCAACACTCCATTCCAGGAACGATGAAAACCACTTTAAGTCAATAACATAATTTAGTATCAGTAAGAGTTAGAACAGCTGTGAAGGATGCTGCAGGCAACATGTTTATGTGCACTCTTTACCTGGGTCCGGATCCTATATATGTGTGACCCAGATGGTATGAGACGTTGAGGACAACACTAACTTTGAACCACTGATCACTGTTGTCTTTAGGGACCAAAGTGATCCCGGTGCTGATGTGTTTTCCACCAATGCTATATGGAAATGTGGAAATACTTACTGTGTGTTTAGTTAATTGTTTAGTTCTTAAATAAAGGTGATTATCTGTTTCACTCTGTTAGCCGCTTCACGGTGTAGCTCATGAATTATCTTCAAAGTAAGCTACTGTGCTACCTGATTACAATAATTTTTGACTGTGTTTTGCTTCCTGTCTTTCCCTTCTGTTGAACTCTACAGCCTTGTAGTTCAACAACCTGTCATTGCTGATGTGTGAGATATTCAGAGCTGTTTTGTGAAGAGGCTTGGGCAAATATCAGAACATGTATAGACCGTACACTTAGCGGGGACTTCTGGCACTCCAGATAAATAACATACCCATCATTTTGAGTTTTGGAGATGTATAGTATTAATCCTTGTTTAAACTCTACCAGTGTAATATTTTTAAGGAAGAATGAAATCTGGGTTTTACTGGGTAAAGTTTTTTATTTGTATGAAGACGATTATTTTCTTTTCTACTTAGGCCACAGCTGTTTATTCATATGAAGCAAACCCAAGTGAAAAAGGGAAGATAAAATACTAACCCCATCTCTTTGTTTCTAGTTCCATGCACATTCTGTACTTTGCATTACAATGTTTGTGCACGGGACAGCTGCATTCCAGCCCTCATGATCTGGCTTTGAAACATATGAGAGTGAGTGATGTTGCCATCTAGTGTTTAATGAACAAAGAAAATAGGATATTTAACCTAAATGTATACTACAGATGAGAAAGCTTTCCTTGCTGCCATTCTTTGAGACTTCCTTGGCAATGTTAGTGGCCTAAACATTTTTTTTTACTCTCATCTTAATTATTTTATTACTAACAAAAATGTGCCATGTCATGCCTACTGTAGGTATTTAAGATCTTTAACAGGTGTAGTGTTCTTGATCTTTTATTAAGCGGCAAGGTTTGGAGAAAGCAACAAATACGTTCAGAAGAAGACCTATTTTAACAGAATTGAAGGGGTGTGTCCCTACTGAAGCACCACTGAAGTGAGCCTCCGGGACCCCGGCCCTGCCCCTCACATGAAGGGTGCATCTTTGTAGTAGGATTTTGTTGCGGTAAATCTGCACGTGACTTATTCTGACAATTATTCCAGTCTGTAAATGTAATTTCTGGAATGGAAGAACAAAATTTATAGTGATTTAGACATTATGGATCTGATCCCAGCCTCCTCATCTAGATGAAATTCCCTGACATCGTTAAAAATTTTAGCTGAAGAATTGGTGCAGGTTTAGTATTTCAAAGAGTAACTTTATGCAGTTGATGTATTTATGGCAGCTACTGCTGTTATGAACAGGAAAACAACAAAAACATCTTTGTTCAGTGTTCAATGAAAACATGATCTTTGCAAATTCATTGTGAAGTGCATATCCTGTTTGTTTTCAGGCAACTTTTTTCTGCGACTGTGAGGATGAGTATCGGGGTTCCCTGTGCGAAGAATTTGATGCGTGTCAGAGCCAGCCCTGTCAGAACAACGCAACCTGCACCGACGTAGCACAGAAACACGAGGGGAACAATTTCACCTGCAGCTGTCGGGCTGGTAGGGTTTTGTATTACGCTTCGAGTAATGCATTTTTGTTTTAACATTCGGTGCGTATCTTTTGCAGAGCAGTGAACTGTGCAACCTCAGATACTAGGAAAGGAGGAAAATACAAAAACAATGTTAAGGGCAGTTTTTAAAAGGCTCTGGAAGATTCTTCACCTGTGAACAATGCCATTGAAAGCACACGTCCGAACCATAACCTAATGAGTGAATTATTCATAACTAATAGAACTTTACGTACTAAGAAAAGATGACCAAAATTTAGTTTACATCAGCTTTTTCTTAATCCGTTTTTTTTCTTTTCAATATAGATTTTAAGTATGCATGATAATGAACCTTTCAATAAACATGCTTTCATTGTAAGTAGGAAACTCTTTTCTTCAGTTCCCCTAATGGAATGGAAGAAAATTCTCTCCCCACTATGCGGTTGTTGGATTGTTCCTCAGAATCAACTTAAATTTTGAAAACTTTTTAAAAATGCACAAACTAATCTGAGTAATTTGTGGGTTTGATTAATGAACAAGTGTCTGAGTTCTCTGAAGTTATTTTAAGAACATTTGCTTTCAAAATTTGATCAAATGAATATAGACGTCTTAATTGAAATAAAAATTAAACTAAATACAATGGTCATATGCTGGAGGGTAAATTAAACATACACGCTGATGGAAGAACCTTACAAAATGGCTGTTATAGAACACTGCTAACTGAACCTTACATTTTAAAGACAAACTCAATTATCATAATAGAACAGTTACTTCAATGTGTATTTTCTGAAATTATTTAAAAATAAAAGTTGGCTAAGATTAAGATCAGTAGGACGTAATTTATTTTGCTTTCTACAAACATTTTACTGCACATTTTCATTTCTGTAATGTATTGGCCAATAAATTATGAGATCATTTACCGGTCAGTTGATATTAGAGGTAGAGAGAAAGGGGACTTATCTGAAGGAAAAAAAGAAAAGAAAAGAAAAAGGAAGATGCGTCCAGAATAGGCCTTAAGATCTGAAGAATATAAAAGCTATATCGTAAAAAGCAGATGGAGAAGTGAATGATTTGGTCAGGTTTCTAGTGGTTGTGTCTAAATGGTTATTGAATGGCTTTAATGCTGGGTGGGTATTTGTGTGCATTAAATGTATATAAAAGGTACAGGTAGCAATACTTCCTTTATTCTGCCCCAAAGCGGGGTCATGGAGTGGGTGTTCTTATATTCCCTTAAAGATGGGAATATTCTTATTCCTTACCCTACACGTGTCAGCGCAGACTAGAGAAACTTCTAGCTGCTCTAGATTATGTGGAAGTACCAGCCTGAAAAGTGACTGAGCCAGAAGCAGGTGGATGCAAGTGATGCTTTGATGTGGCTGCCATGTGCTCCCCTCTGCACTGTTTCGTGAACGTTGCAGTTCAGAAAATCAGCAATGGCAAATTATTACGGCCCCTTCATTCTCTCCAAAGGCCGAGACGTTTCTTTTTAATTATACTTTTTCTGCCTCTAGGACTTCCGCTTTTTCTCTCTTTGCTGAAAGTCACTATAGCAAATGTGCAACAAGAAAAGGATTTATGTTTGGATTTTTAGATAATGACCTGGTTTTATACTGCTCTGAAAGTACGTTAGTATCCACGTGTACTCTATTCTATTTCATAAATTTGCCAAAGGATCTACTGTCACTTTAACAGGATATGTAAATACAGTGGAATAACGATTTAAATTTGAGAAGAGAAAGGTCAGAGTGGAACAAACTTCAAATGTTTGAACGATCCCTACCGTTACTGTCATGTTGAATATGGTTGATTCAGAATTCTTTTGGATTTTGACAAGTAGTTTCTAATTAGAAAAGAAAAAATGTATTTGTTATGTTTGTCGGTTTTTTACTTTTATCGACTTAGGTATTTTGGAAAATGTTCTACATCAAGTTCTATTCTTTTTTCAAATTCCCTACCTCAGAAGAAAGACAGGAATGATTCTAAAAAAACCCTGCCGAATTTCATGAAAACAGAATTTTTATCAGCATATAATTTGAATAAAAAATATTTTTCACATACTTCAGAATTCTTGGGTTTAGTTGTGTAAAAAAGCTTTAGGGGGAATATTTATGATAATTCTGATGTGCTTATTGTAAAGCCTAAGAGTGTTTCCACTAGGAAAACTTAGTATTTTGAAGCTGTACAGTGAAGTTTTTTGCAGAGTAACATAAATATACTTCCTACTTACGTACAAGACTCCAAAGGTGAGCGTTACTGCCGTTGTTACATTCAGATCATGTCTGTGGTATTTCCTCCTTCTACTGTGGAGTTACAAATGATAGTGCCTTGATAAAGCAAATGTTGTTTTATTTGCGTAATAATATAGAATCCTAAGGGTTTTTTTGGTTTCTATGATCCCAGATATCTGCATCGAGTCCTTATTTTTTTAAAATTTGGCCTCTCCATTTTCTTTAAAAGCTCCCTATAACGGACAGGCATTTCAATTGCTTGCTTCAGAAAGTGTTAACACGACTGTAGAAAAATTGATACCATGAGATGCCAGGAAATAATGACTAAAATAATGACAATGTCTTGAACAAAATGTATTTCTCTTACATATTCTGGAAATATAAGATATTTCCGTTGACGTCTTTATTGTCTTTTAACTTTGGATTTTATCCTCTCCCTTTAAAAACTATTTCTCTAAAATATAATTTATGCCTTGCTATTTTCATAATTGTTTCTTCTCCTTGTCTCTAGAACAATTGTTAGCTCCGGGGGGGGGGGGGGGGAGAGAAAATTAAAAATTCTAAATATTTCCTTCTACAAAACTCCTCCTGCTTCTCATGGTATAAAACAAAGCTTACAATAGATGGAATGAAGTTATTTGGTTTCCATATGTGAAGGCATATGAAATATGTGAAGGCTTCTGAATGACAGCGTGATCAAGTCCCTCTGTAAATCCTCAGTAAGCCAAATATAGTTAACTTCATTTATTACACTCTGGAACTTGCAAGGTGTGCTTTATGGCCTCAACACTTATGTTTAGGTTTAGCTTTTAAGTTTTTTATAATAATTTTCCTTATTTTTTTTAATAGCAAATGTCTAATGTTCAGATGGGTTAATCATTGTTAACATAAGTGGCTTCTGTTTCTACGCATAATTTTTCCCCCCCAAATTTGTGCCCACACATCAAAAAATAGTCAGGAAAACTAGTTGTTTTCATATAATTATGAATTTCTAAAAAATATTCATCGCATATGGAAAAATATTAAAGAAAATGGTAAAGAAGAGTTTAATTATCGTAAATGTCTCCATATGCAAGTTTCAGAAACATTTGTATGTGAACAGGATCATGTTTCCCAAATCTTGATAGAAGGAAACGTTATGGAAATAAGTATCAGCACAAAATGAATACGTGTAATGATTCTTAAAGTCTATCTCACCAGGAAACTGCTTCCCCCCCGCCACGGTGATTGCTTAGCACCTCTTAATTTGTAGCGCTTGCGACATATTTGCTATGAAATTCCCGAATCGTATTCTCTTTCAGATGGACAAAGCATTCCCTATAGATAATAATAAGATGGGACATATTTATCTTCATAAAGCTGACAACAAATATTATCTCTGAGTTTTCCCGCAAGCTATAGTGACGATTGCAGGAAGTCAGATTCTTGTAGCAAGCTTCAGAGCAGCACAATGGTTTCTGCCTTTCAATGCCAACATTCTTTTGGATACACGTTGAATTCCAGTGTAATTTTTAGCTTTCGCAAACTTGGTAACAGTTTGAAGATGGAAAAATATTTAAATGAGTTAAGCATATTCAATGCTGTATTATGATTCATAAAAATAATCAGCTGAATGTGAGGACTTGAAAAAATATGAAGCCTATAGATGAAAAAAATCAGTTGATGTAGTCTTCTATAATACTTCATTGCTGTTTTTGTAAGTTTTATGTTAATTTGAGACCGATTACAATTACAGAATATCGCTAGTTATCCAGAGCGAGGCTGACATCCCTCCAAGTGCCTCAATCCTGTCCAGAGGAGCTACCTCACAAGAGCACAGTTCTGGTTTTCAACCTCATTATTTTTCTCCAGTTTAGGTGATTTATGGGCATTAATCCAGATACAACATACAACAAAGTTTCTTTTTCCAGGTTTTGCATTGCAGAAAATGGGATCATAGTTTAGCTCTCTGTAGCATATAAAAGCAGTAAGGTACACAGAGAGGAAAGTCTTATACATCCTCTTCTATAGCAGTGCTCTAGCAACTCCAAATATAACAATCTATGTTGAGAGCTATTTTATGGTGACATCGATAGATTTGAACAGGCATAAGTATTAGCCTGCCCAAAAGACTTATAAATGTTAATTTTGATTTCATTAAAAAGAATTATTTGATCAAAATAAGAATATTTTTTTCTTTTCCTTTCTTTTTCCTTTTTCTCCCCTACATAAGCAAAATCCTAGTCCAGGCACGTCCTCTATCTCACCTCGGGGTCTTTGTCTTGGATACCTGTCGATAGCAGTGTATTAACAGTGTCACCTAGTCATAGCTTACTGGTCTTTAACACCAGCCGTTGTGTTAAGCATGCTTGTTATGGAAGATATTTACAATTTTATGGAGGGCTCCTTCTAAAAAATAAAATGTTTCTGTGTGTAGTTTCTTCTTCAGTCATGCATCCAAGATAGTTTCTTGGAGGTAAATAAAAATTAGAAAGGGGAATGTGTGGTATTTGTTAAGGAATTTAAGTTTGGAGTCTTTCATCATTTAGATTGTATTTTGTAAGTTTGTTCATTTTTTGGGGATGTGTTATAGACATCAGACATATGGAACAAAGCAAACTTATGGTCAAATAGTACAGTACACACAATCTGTAGCTTGTGAACTTATAGGAGCTTATTTGGAAGAGTTAGCAACTGTGCTGAGCAGTTCTTCACAGCTCCCACTTAAAACAAACACTCCTTTTGAAGCCCAGAAGTAGGAGCAAATGACAGTCATTCAGCATATGCACAAATAATTCATAATGTCAAGTCTTGTTTAAAGTCTTGCTAAAGATTATTGACTTGAGATTCAAGATGCGTTTGAAAGCCGTTCAAAAATGACTTCTTTTTTGGTTATATGGGTGCTGATGAGGACCCAGCACCAACGTCCATTATACTAGTGCTGTCAGAATATTGCTGCTGGTAAAATACAATTGATATAATCTCTAGATTTCCACTACTTATTTATGTTTCTCCAGTGAAGTATAAGTTCTAATTAAAAATCCCATTTTATAAGTAATTAGAAGACTGTCCTGGATTCTATTTCTTACTTTGGTTAATTTTATTCAAGAAAACTAATGGTACTCTTTGAATGCCCTAGTAATACATTTAGTGATAACACCTCGTTTTCGCTATATTTTCTGACTGTTGCGTGCTGTTTTGTAGGTTACACCGGAGAGCTATGCCAGTCAGAGATTGATCATTGCGTCCAGCAGCCATGCCAAAATGGAGGTACCTGCTCATCCAACATCAATGGATTCAGCTGTCAGTGCCCAGAAGGTAAACAGCAAAGACCTATCTAGTACCGCATACAAATTTTGCGGGGGTGTATTTAGTCTGAATTTTCGGTTTGTATTTATATGTATATATAAATATTTTTTAAATTGTGCCTTAGGCCATAATTGTAAGCAGAAAAAAGAATCCAGATGAGAAATCTTTGTATAATCAGCAGTAGTATATGAGGTATGGTAGGAGCTTAGTGTTTCAGTGTGTATGTGGCGCAGAAATGTTCTCTCATTCTTTGGCACCTCTACAGTAGAAATGGGGCTCCAGCACCGTGAGAAAGGTGAATCTGAGGAGACTTAGGGTGTGGCCTGATTTCTGTCTTGTCCAGTAAATGTGTGAGAAAAAGATGCCTTCCTTGTAGTATTTGCCTATTTCTGCATATGGGTCAGTTGGCTAAACTGTGTGTAAGAGCAATAATTCAAAACGAAAGGAATGGTTTCAATCCCCCAAAGTTTTAATTCATTCTCCTTTCTGTTTGGACTTATTCCTTTCTCTACGTGAAAGCCTTTCAGTGATTCTCATTGGTAAACATTGTAAATGTAACTACGTGAAATGAGGACACCACAGTGCTAAAGTGTATGCTTTCGTAACCATTTGCTGACTGGTATGGCAGATGCCTAAATTGCTCATTAAAAAATTACCAGGAGTGAAAGCTCTCAATTCTGAAGCCATCTATTAGTTATTTATAATTAAGATTAGAACCTTGAACTAATTATATTTCTGTTCTTACTTGATCTGTGGATGTTGTTATTCTGCCAGCACCTTATGCTTGCTCTAAGGGTACAAGTCTTCGATAACTGCTCCGGTAATATATACTTGCTTAATAATGAAGATTATTTGGAATTTCTGTAGACTGATTCCTTGCTTTTCTAGAGTGTTATGCTTTAATGAGTGACCCACTTAATATCTGTGTTAAAACACAGACACTGACATTTTGACAGCAGTGCAGATCTTGCATTTGGAAGAATTTTGAAAATTGTTTGCTTTAATAACTAGTAGCAAAATTCAATGAGAAAATTGTTAGATGTTAGACTTGGTTAATAATTTACTTGCATTTTTCTTAGGAAATCTGTTCAAGGATCTTTAAGGATGCTTTGCAGGAAATGATCTTTCCAATAATAGATGGTTGGAAAAATAGCTACTGGGATTTTTGGTTGGTTTAGACCTGCCATATTTGTTTCTCTGTGTGGCACACCTTAATTGCTTGCTCCTGATGGCCTGTTACTGAATATGCTGACCATCTCTCAACTTCTCTCCTACTGCCATTTGAGGCGCCGGCCATGGGACGGGGTCGCCGGTGGGCTGAGGTCCCTAGACGGCCACACCACCCATCCCCTGCTGCGGGTGTGCCGCGGTGCTGCGGCTGGGATAGGGTGCTGGTAGCATAGCTCTTCAGCGCCCTGCTAAAAGGCATTTACGCCTTGGTTGCTGCGCTTGGTTGCG
>NW_008824932.1:5800789-5831011 GCF_000699105.1 Pygoscelis adeliae | reverse complement strand
GGCCCGGCCCCCTTCCCCCTGTGCCCTGTGGGAGACCTGGAGCACAGGAGAGGAAAACCTTCCCTTCGTCTCCCTCCAGAGCTGTTCTCCCCAAAGGGAGCGATGGAGAGGTTAGCTGATGGGCCACTGCTTGGTGGGCGGCGTTGTTATTGACCGCGGATTTTCTGCTGCAGCAGAACCAAGTTACTAGCGCTTCTCTTTTCTCAGTTTTACTCGTATTTGGCTATCTCTGTGTTATGCCACTTGGTCCTACAGTCTTGTTGCCTGCTTTGTTTCTTGATTATTTGTCTTCTGCTCCTTTCTTTGCCACTGATCCGTATTTGTGTTTGATAAGTTTCCAATTGTTTCTGTTGCGTGCTCTGCTTTAAGTAGGCTTATTTTGGCGCTGCCATTGTAGTGTCTTAGTATTCAGGCTATATGCTTTGCTCTTTTTCCTTCTGGCTGCTTTGGTACCATTTTCTCAGTATTCTGGTATTTTTGTTTGCTGGTGCTTCTGTTCTTATTGTGTGTTACAAACCTGTGCTCCTTTTCTGCTTGGAGTCTTGCGTGTTTCTATGGTTTCTAGACTTTCCTTAAAGATGCAATGTGCTTTTTGACCCTTCCAGAGGAAAGAAAAAAAAAAAATTACAATTACTTAGCAACTTCAAGAAGTACCTCTCTGTTCATAGACTTTGTTGATAGGCAAACATGCTTTTTGGGTCACCTGTCTGAAACGTGCTGTGCAGAGTTACCAGTTCTAGTCTCCCAGTGTCATTTCCATGTTTCCAAGAACAGCAGTGTTATAGAGCGAGGACAGAATTGGGGAAAGAGCTGTTACTCTGATTGCTTATTTATATGTCTAACATGCTCACATGGTATAAATGTTTTCAAAAAGCACTGGGGCAACACAAGAAAATAACTTCACTGAAATACACTTACAACCCTTGTTAAAATCAGTTTTTGTACATTGACCTGTATTATTTCCAATGTAGAAAAAGCCTTTGGAGGGGATAGAAAGTTTCAGGAATCACTTTCTGGACCACCCAGGGTTATTTCCCTTCGAAAGAATAGTCTTGTGTGCACCGTGTCTGATTCTCAGTCCCTTGGACATGAGAAAATCATTCTTAGGCTTGCAGGAACAAATGCCATCTTGTGTGCATGGTTGCTCTCCTTGAGCGAGCCTGTGATAACTCAACAGCAGCCCCAAAGGTTCTCCCTGACTCCCTAATAACGACCGTTGTTTCAAAGAGCGAATGCTTCCCATGAAGTTACGTAGCTGTGCTTCCTACCTACGCCCTCGCCAGAAAGAGGGGAGAGCGTTGGCGCAGAAGTGACGCGGTCTGTCTGCAAGGGCCAGTGCTATTGCTCCGGAGGAGCCTAATGGGCGTATTCGGTAATGAAAGTGTTGCTTTTCCATCTTGTTCTGGAAGTTCTACTAACGCCAACGAGCTCAGGAGTTCAGATGTTTTGTGGAGGGAAAGCAAGGGTTGATTTAACAAAATCTGTTGTCTAAATTTACTAATGACTGCCTTTCCCATGATTCTTCTTTCTTCTTTTGAGGTATTATCCTCTCATAGAGGTGCATTTTGAGAGGCTTTTGTTTGGGTTTTGAAGAGATTTGGTTATTTTTGTAAATACAACAAAGGATAGTTAATTGAAAATTGCAGATGCAATAACTTGCAGATCTGGTATTTTTAGCATGTCCTCAAATTTTCCATTTAAGAAAACCCTACCAAAACCCCATGATAGGTTTCTAATTTAAGTGAGGTCTCTTGCTCTGCTGCTATTCTCCTGCTGTGCTTAACAGTAATTGCTTGTTGAGAAGAGGCCTTTCTTTCTGTAGTGCTAATTCAGCACAGTGGGGGAAAGGTAGCCAAGGAGCTTATATATGTGTAGAAACTAAAAGACTGGAGATATAATGTGGTTAGGCGGAAAAGGATAAGAGAAGATGGAAAGTATCACAAAGGGAAAAGAAAAAGATGGCAGAAAAAGGAATGAGATGGAAACAATGAGGAATGATTTTGAGATTGTGCATTTCTTTTACAAATGAGATCTGTGGTTCATGAAAGAAGCATGTGGTAACTTACAGAAGGTGAGATCTGAGGCGCTGAAAAAGCATCCTGGATCAGATATGAACATTTCATGAGTATTGTTTAGACAATTTTACTGTCTTGGGTCCTCTAATAAAGAAAATTTCTTTATGCTTGCAGATTCCATTTTCTGTGTGATGCATTGTAGATTTTAATGTCCAAAATATGTCAGAAAATAAATGGCTATCTGAAAGTGTTGAGTCACCTGTACTAAAAAGGAAATTGGATTTTATACTCAAATTTGTAGTGAAGAAGCTTAAGCAATACTAAAAACTGAAGAATTTGTTCAAAATTTTGACTCCCTATTATTGTGAAAAGGATGTTTGGGATGTTGTACTTATTTACAATGGGGTAAGGATCTTTGATCATCTTCTTTAAAGTTTCATGATGATAAACATACATTTAGCAAATATTACCTTCAAATGATCATGCAAAGAAATCTCTAGACATTCTAAAACCCTACATGTAGTAAACATCTGCCAACCTGAATATGGATATTTGAAATTTATATTCAAAATGATTCCATAAATACCCATATCACTCTTAAATATCTCCTCTGATTTTCTTCCAATTATTGTAATGTATAACATACTACTGTATTGACGGTAATATTAATTCATTTTATTTGAGTCGAATGGGGTACTGCTCATCAATTTATAAATTTGGTTACTTAATTTTCTTTAAGTCACTGAGAAGTTATGTAAATTCCCAAAGGACCCTGAAGGGGAATTCAATATACAAATAATAATTAGAAACACAAAAAAAGCTGGCTGGAGTAAGCAAATGTAATTACAATAAATGTTTCAGTGATAGAGAAGCTAGTTATCCTTACTTATGTAGCTATTAAATTCATTGAAATCCTTGTCAAAAGTTTTAAAAAAAAAAAAAAGGTGTATGGAAATTGTCTGATCGTGTGGTGAAGAAATACAAGTGTCACTAATCTGTTCCTTACACGTGCAGATTTTGTAAAGCTGATAGAAGGAGAGACTTGGTACTTGTGTGTATATGTATATTTTACATATTTTAAACATTTGGAGAGCCTTTGTTAATTTTGCTCTTAAGATAATATTAAAATAAATTAGCAGTGGAATATGGTTTTGAACAAAGCTAGATAATAATGAGCAAAGCGCCGATCAGTTGTTACAACAAAGAAATAAACTTCTGTTGTGAGGTGTTTCTGAAGTTCTGTTACATGCGATTTTAATGTCCTGAGGATGTGTACAGATGAACTGCATTCAGTGTTATAGGAAAACATTAATCTTTGATAAAAACAGCAAGTATTCAGCTGGCCAACCACATGAAACTGGCTTGGGTTCTTGGGATTTTTCTACTTTCTCTATGCGGAGGTCACCTGCTCTGACAGAAGTGGCAGAAATCTTTTAATTCAGATTAATACATTTTTGAAAAATGTAGCAATAATGGATTTCATAGCCATCCTGTAGAAGGAGATAGAGAGAAAACAGTATCATGATTTGGAGTTCAACATATCGATTACTTGAAATTCACATTTCAGGACTGATATTATTTTACTGTTGACGATTTGACTAGCTGCAGGTAACTACAGCTGGGCAACACACTGAGCAACAGTGCCCTGAAATACCTGCAGGTATTTCTGGAAATACTGAAAAGCAGCAAATTTATGAATCCTCTTATTGTGGTTTCTGTGGTTTAAAAAAATAGAGTTTGACAGCTACAGAAGATGCTAAGTTGTGATTCATACGTGTTGATTTGCAATAGCAGCTAGAAAATGTACCTTGTCACCACGAATTTTAATTGACTGACAGAAGAGAATTTATTTGCCTAGATTAAGAATAGTTTAAGTGTCCAGGTCTTCACTTTTTCTGGGCTTCATTTTTCATGTAAAAGCCTTTTTCTATATTATATCTTGCAGATGTGATTCTAACTTCTTTAGGTTTATGTACAATAAACCTGTTTATTATCTTGATTCCAGGAAACTAGGTCACACAGCTGTTGCATATGGAAGATTTCCCAAGGTTACTGGTGATTAGAGAATGCAGAATTCTTCATATTACCATAAGAGAGTTTAATTTACCTGGAGAACGTTTTGTTGTTAATTAAAAATTTTTTATGGCTGTTTAGTTTCTGTTTCTTTCTGCTAATCTAATTTTTTTACCCGGCATCTTCCCAAATTGCTGCTATTTTTAATAGACTTCTCCTTAATGCTTTAACGGGTTTAGCCTCTGTTCATCTTTATCTGTTAAGACTTAGCTAGGGTGAATCTTAATAAAAATCTTACAACTACATTTTAATGATTTCTTTTTTCCTTATGATGAGTATCTTTTTACCCTTTACAGAATCCTGGTGAAATTCCATCAGACATCTTGTATTTCCTCATAAAACAATTTTCTATAGGGAAAACAATAAATTGCTTGTATTTCTTTTAATATTTATCCCTGTATTTAAAATCTAAAGATTTTGTAATCCCTAGTCCTAGCAATTCACCGATTTAATTTTTCACATTTGTGTAATTCTTGGAATTAGGTCTAACAATCAGGCAAGTTGGTTGTTCCACAGACTGTATAAAAAGCAGTTGTACAGTATCTTCAGATAATGTTTAGCTTCCTTGATTTGTACATGGCTCTTTTGCTTTCAATAGCCAAGTAATTAAAATCCCACTGTGAGGAGAAATCTGGCTTTTATCCAGAGCTTTTCTATCTCTGAAAACATTTTCTGATCTAGTTTCTATCATTGCCCTGGAGGACTATGGCAATATATGAAGTATATCACCTGATTTACTACTTCTTTTCTTCTTGACAACTAGCCAAATGGTCTGATCTGTAGAAGCACAAATATTGTATTGTGGTTTTTGGCAGTATAAATCTTTTCTAATATTGCTTTTCCCCTTTACCTTCCGTGTTATTCCTTTGGACAATTTTGCATTCAGATCTTTCAAATCACCAGTAGTCTTTACATTTCACTCATGTCCCTGTTACACCAATAATGACCTAGATGCAGGGTTGGGGTTGTGTTAGCTGGCTGAAAAGCAATTCAGGGGACATTTATCCGCACATAAATAACCCTAATTTTTTTTTCCTACAGTGTTTTATTCTGCTTTGAATCAGTGCACCTCTAAATTTGATTTTTAAGTTTATTATTTGCATTATTTGTTTTCAAGAATTTTATTGACATGGACTTAAATTTACATTTAGAAATGCCAGAATAGCAATTTAGATGTGTAACTACTGCTGCTTTGAGTATTTTTGGATATTTCACTCATACATAAGATTTAAACTTCCAGAATCAACCAAACACATTTCACAGCGCAGGCAAAGATAGCGCGAGGGCAATGTGTTTTAGTATATTTTAAACCTGCATATGTTCGTGAAGTGCTTTGTCACTTGAAACATTAGCCATCTGCCAGTAAGCTTCTCTTTGTAGGGAAGATTATTGCAAAGGTTGTAGTGAAGCAGCATTAGTGTCATTGTGTGACCTCAGATCTCCTTGATCTTTTTAAATCCGGTTTCAGAGTTAGTGTAGAGATTTCGCCGGACTCATTGGCGGATCTCCTCCTGGTAATGGTTAAAAGTCCTTGCAGATTCTTTTAAATCTGTCCAGGATTTTATGATAACAGTACAGGCTTTTTGAATTTGTCAGCAAACCCTTGCTGGAATTAGATTCTTGGTTTTACAGTTTCCGTTCTTTTCGGTTTCTGATGGTTATGCAGTTATCATCTACAGGAGGGACCTGTAATATAGTATTCGACAATATCTGTTTTTAAGCTCTCCCTCTTCAACACTGGTGTGCAGGTGGTCCTGATAAAGCCCATGAAGCAATCTGAGCCGTAGGATAGAAAAATGGAGAGGGCAGAAGGCTCTTGCCTCTGTTCTTTGCCTGTGCCCTGCCAGACTTGCTTTTCTTTCCTGGTCTGCTGCTGAGTTACTTATGACTAAACTGTTAAAAGTTCAATCTGTAGGTTGTTTCTTTTTTTTTATTAGCTTTTTTTTTTTAAATTGGATTACTTTTTCTTTGTTTTTCATTCTATGGGTCTGGCATAAGATTTATGAACATATGAGGGCAACATGGCTTTTTAAGTCATTTGTCCAGGACCTAATATTATGAGGGTTGCTACTAAAATCCTGCTGCTAACAGTGCCCAAGAATATCCTAATTCTGTCTGGAACTCACAGGGCAGTTGTGGCCTTTCCATCTTTTTCTTAGTTACAATAATCTAAGTACGCTCTGTGTGGGTTACTCACCTGTGTTTAATATCCATTTCCCCCTCTTTCTGATGCAGTTCACTGAGCTTTTGTGGATCTATAAAACTTGGAGTGTGTCTCCTTGAGGAAGCCCTCAGGATATTAATTTTTTTTTAATTTTATTTTATTTTTGGTGCTATTAATTTTTTTTTAAATTTTATTTTATTTTTGGTGCATGCTGGAAACATCAACATCTTTAGGCTGATTATCTCAGCCCTCACTCTTCAAGTCTTGGAGCTCAGTCAAGTTGACAGACTATGCTCAGTTCACTCAATCTTTCTGGCCCAGGTTTCCAACAAATCTAATCGATCAAGAACAAACTGTAGAATTTGAACCTTTTAGTAAATGTTTGGGGTTTTTTGTTATGCTTTAAAATGTAAATTAATCTATTTCCTATGCGCTTGTTTTCAGAAATGCCAACTCCTGACTTGCTGCCCATGATTACAGCGCTAGAACTGCAGTTAAACAAAGTTACAGTTTAACTCACCTGAATGTGAATCATGAATAATTAGAAAAGAAAGAAAATCAAAATGCCCCGAAAGTAACACATCTGTCAAAATTAACTGAAACTTATTTCCTGATGAATTGTACCTTGCTTGAAATGTGGAATGACATTGTTTATAACAAAAACATTTAATGAGTCAGTAAAACATAATGAGATGCTGTAAAGTACGTATTGAATGTGGTATTTGGTCTCAATTTTGGTATTCATCATAAGCTTTATACAATATAGGGGTTCAGTTCTAATACATCAACTGCTTTTAATCCAGCAGCAAAACTTTATAGATACCAAAACTATAGAAGTAAGGTCAAAAATCTGCTTCATTCCATCAGGGATAAGATTTCAATATTGACTGTTAATCCAAAGTGTCCCCTGTCTTTATTTGGTTTCATGCTCCGAGCCGTTGGCAGGCTGCTATACAACAGAGACATCTCCTCCGTCTTGGTCCTTTCTCTCACCATCAGGCATGTTTTGTGGTTTGCTGCTTTTTTTTTTGGTAAATTTGTTTTTCTTTCTTTCTGATTAAATATTTTTCAAATCCTAGAATAGTTTTTCATGCGTTTACTTATTTTCTTTGGTGCCTGAAATGTGGCTAGTGTCTCCTGGGTAGCAGCAGCAATGTGGCCTGTTTTTTGTCTTTTAGACTGGCACAACTGCAGTGGTTTACACTTTCTGTTAGAGTAGATTGGTAAAGCTGGCTTGACGGGTTTTGAGTGGAGGCTGGCCTGATTTGCTCCTAATTTCTCATTCCAGGTGATTAGTGTATTGTAATATTAAGAGCTGTTCTACAACGTAAGATATTCCGGGGAATTTTGAGCCTGAAAAGTGGTGGTCTGTACGAATGGATGAAATACTCATAAAAAAATATTAGAGTTGAATGGAAAGGACAGTTTGCTCTTTTATTTGGAGGGGTGCTAGAATTTAAGTATTCTTTTCTGACTTGCTTTCAGGTACAATAACCACGCCTCACATTGCTATGTATGTGATATATGTGTATGTGATTAAAAACTATAGTTAGTATACCGCAATTTGTTCAAATGTTATTATTTCCTACATCTGATGAAAACAACTCCCTTGCGAGGATATCCTTTTCTTTATGTCTCCTTTTGACATGGTGTTGCTTCCAGAAATCATTGTCTCTCCTGCTAATAAGAAGTACGTTCTTGTAAAAGTTAATCTTTCAAATTATTGACGCTCAGGTGAATTCATGTGCTGCTTTAGAGGTTGTTATTCTTAACAAATGCATTAACAGAAATGAAAAAAAGGTCAGTTTTGGCTTTTCTTTTTTTCCAGGCTAGTCTGTTCCTGCTCTTTAGAAAATGTCTTCTGCTTTTCTAGCCAGATACACTTCATAAAGTGGATAAGCACTCTCAGATTCAACAAATATTTTTGCACTTTACTGCCTTAATCATATGATAGTGTGATTCTACCTGAAACATCTTACATCATACCATGTTATGGGTAAAATCAGAGTTTAATATATATAGGAAGCCTGTATTTTTGTAATTTTCATAGAATAAAAAAATGGTATAGATATGTCAATGGCTTACTTTTAACTTGCTTTAGTTATTAAAATTGTATGCATACCAGAATGTTTACTTATCAAAACCATTTATTTCTTTTAGGGTTTTTAGGAACCTCTTGTGAAGAAAAAATAGACCCTTGTGCATCGTCTCCCTGCCAGAACAATGGAACCTGTTATGCAGACAGACTTGCCTTCTCCTGCAGTTGTAGTCCTGGATTTACAGGACCTACATGTGCTCAGCTGATTGACTTCTGCGCTCTGAATCCTTGTGCACATGGCATTTGTCGCAGTGTTGGAACCAGCTACAAATGCCTCTGTATCCCTGGTTTGTACCAGTTACATGTTTTGTGAATCTTCTAATGTTTTTATATGTAGATTCCAATATATAGTTTAAAATCACTTCCTCTTTTCTTTTCAGTATATAAAACATTGAGCAGATGTTCTATCTGTTTAGAATAATGATAGGAATCTACACATTACATTTGGAAAATCAAAAATTGCAGAGTGAGCACTGAAAATACCCACTGAGATCCATATGGCTTGGTTGATATCTACAGCTGTATTATAAACCGTAGTCTGCAGGATAAATCTTTTTAAGGTGAGGTATCAGTGTCATTGAAATTACAAAATTTGGTAGAGAGAATGCAAAATGTGACACTGATGATTTGGGAAGGAGTGGAAACGAACAAGGTAGCTGAACAAAGGTAGAGAAGGAAAAAAAATTGGTTACCCCAAAGGGTTTAGTTCTACTATCCATGTTTACATAAAGTATCTCTTTTCCGAAGTTCCAGTGATACTGCTTTAGGTGAGTATAGCTAGTAGACTCAGCTGGTAACTGTTTGATAATATAGCCTAACAGTGCAATGGTGTCTGGGTTGCATTTGCTTAGCTCTAGATTTTTTTGCATCCTTGTACCAATGTAACACAATATTGGAGTGCTTATGGCTCCCTTTATACGTTTTAGCAATCATAATTAATAGGTGAAGTAGCAGTTAAAATGACTGATACCACGTGCTGCACACCCACTACCAATAATCTTTGTTTTCATTTGAATAATTCTGGCACTTTTTTTTTTAAAAGTCTGTTCCTATAGAGCTATAAAGTGGAAAACTGCAGAAGTTAAGGGGGAAATAAATCCCCAGTGTACAAGGGATAAGCTAAGGAGTGTTATTGGGTAGTTAAGTAGCTCTGCATATACATAGTGCTGTGACATGCACGCTGTTCTCCAAAGTTCCTTTCAGAGGAATACCTTCTCTCTGCTGCATTGCCTTGCCTTGTGGGAACCCAGGCGCAATTCTTCAGCTCTCTTTCCTTCCTTCTGAGTTAGCAGGATGTGGAGGTGTCCTACCAATCCCAAAGGTTTTGCCTGAAGTAGGCAAGTACTCCTATGGGTGGTGAGTCTGAACGTTAGTATATGCCACATCCAGATGTTTTCTTTTTAGCCTGTGCATAGAAAGAAGTCAGCTTCTTTCTCTTCCAAAAAGAAGCTTCTCCTTTTTTTTTCCCAAGACAGAAGCCCACAATCCGTTCCTAGAACATTTCAGGTTAGGATAGCGAGGCTTAGGACAAAAAGAAAGTAAAGTAACTGTTTAATTTGACTTTCATGTATTATTGGCATTTTGAGGAAGAAAGATGTCACTGCTTGCTGCTTCTGCTTCTTATGGCTTTAGAGCAAGGTGAAACGTAGAGAACTCTCCTATTTTCCTTGTAGAGTGAGCTTTTATCTAAGATTCTGTAGCTCATAAAACTGCTATCTCATCTGAAGAGCGATCCCTGAAGACACAAGAATTACCAGCTAATGTCTTTGTCTTGGACGGTATATTGAGCGCACACTTCAAAGTGTTGCTTTCAGTAACTGATGCATGCGATCTTCAAGGAAATTCCAGATGTTGAGAGTGAAGTTTGAAACTGCTTCAGGATGAAAGCTTTCATCACTCTGTAGGAATAATGGATTGATTTTTGAAAATAAGCCACCACTCCTTAAATCAATAAATGTGGTAAGAACAGGTTTCAGCGTTATGAATACCTCAGCGTAAGGCATCGTGTTGTGTGGCAAGATTCTCACCGATGTATGCTATCCTGAGAGGGAGGCCACAACGTGGTTGTGTTGCTTCACAGTTTTATCGCTGAAATTTTCTTCTTGCAGTGTGTTTTGATTTTTTGGAATGAAGATACTTTTAGTAATAGGCTAGACAACTGGCTAGTGCAGTTACAAAGTTTGTGCATATATAATACAGTTGTCCTGATCCAGAGCATGATATAACAGCGAAATCTGTTTTGATTAAATTTTATAAAGCCTGTTGAAAAAAGGTAATTTTAGGAACTCGGCTCAATGAGCAGTCCTAACTTTTCTAGACTGTCTAGTTTTCTTACGTTGATTCCGATAGGTCTGAATTTAACTGGTATAGAAAACACTAACCTTCTGTGCATTTTGTGTTGAGTTGTTTCTCCACCAGAATGGATTAGTTTTATTTGTGGATATGGGGAGTTTGCAATGAAATCTACTAATGCAGCATTTTTAGAAGGTGTGAGGATTAATCACTGCTATTTAGAGACAAGGAAAGGACCATCAGAAGTTGGTTTTTGAAGAGGTACTCAGAAATGAACAGAAGCTGGTGGAAATTTGTAGTTTGGATTTGACTGATTTATAATCAAAGTACATACCTCTTTATTAAGGAGAAAAATACGAAAGTGAAATGCAGACAATACCATAGTAGTGTTATCTCATAATTCATTTGTCGTCCAGCAGATGTGAGTTTATACATGCAGGATTATAAGAATCTCATGTAAGAGCTTTAACCATTGAGATGTATTAACTTATTTAACAAAAAAATCCCAGAAGCCTCCGTTTTATGGACAGTTTTTCAGGAAGCATCCTCAATTCTTCTGCTTGCAACTTTTCAGAAACCAGAGGGTGGGTAGATTTTTGTGGCAAGAGAGGTCCAGATGTTTATGTGGCCTCAAATGTTTTCAGCTCAGATGTTTCTGTGAATGGTGTGGGCAGTTTTCATCTGAACAGAAGAATGGCGTTATGTAATGAAGAAGAGTATTTCCCAACATCTGGTTTGTTTTATATATCTCAGGAGGTGAAGATGATAATTCTTTCATTACAAATTTTCAGTCTTCCTTTTTGAAGTGTTTAATTGCTTTTCTGTTCATTTGCATAATAGAGGAATCCTTAGAGAAAAGAATTGGGTATTGAGATGAAGAGCAACAGGCCTAATCACATTTAAATAGAGCTAGCATATCCTCTCTTATCGAGAGCACAAACTACAATTCATATCAGTTGATAACTAGTTCCGTGTCTAACAAAAATATCTTTTTGATTGCAGGTAGTTGAAATTGCTAGGTGCTGTTTTCATAAATTCATTTTTAGAACTGAGAATTTAATAGTTTAATATTTAGCCCTTCATTTTGGATAGTATTCTCCTCACCCAGCCCCCAGAAGGACTAAATAGCAGAGGGAGTGCACAGGAAAAAAAGGTTTGAAGTTAAAAAAAAATAAATCTGGAAAAACAGGAAAAAAAGTGCTCAGCAAGTAGGAATATGAGAGTTACTTGGTAGCATCAACTATTCCTTGATTGGCTAGCGAGTGTTTTGTTAACTTGTTCGGATTCGTAACAGAAAACTGCTGTTTTTCTAGCTATTGAACGGTACAAGCAGTTAGGGCATGGTCAAGAAAAATCTCTGCAGAGGATGGAGAAGCTATTGAGATGAGGAGCTGCCTAACTCTGGGCAACAAGGAAAGTGATCAAAATGTATCAATATGTTTTGAGCTTTAAGTGGTTTTTAATGTATGACTGAAAAATGTAAAAAAACTTTCTTCTAAACTTCTGGTATAAAAAGGGATCTGATTTCCAAACTGGAGTATCGGGAGCTGTCCAGCATGAGTGACCTTTCCGGAGTCGTCCATGGTAGGAAAAACTAGGCATTTCTTCTTCCAGGGAAACGGGAGGAGTTTTAATCTTCTTCAGAACGTTCTTTGCCTGTGGTTCAAACAACAGAAAGCTAGTTAGATATTCTTGGACAGATAAAAGCTTTTTTTCTGCAATTTGTCACCTACACCTGATGAGAAGTTGTTGGTTAGGTTTGTTCAAATTAATTGTATGTCGCACAGGACTTAAAAGCAGTCTGACACGTCTCATGTTATGCAAAATTATTTTTATTTAAATAATATTTGTGCATTTAAAAGTTAGCCAGATGAGAAGCCATAGAGGCTGCGTTCAAGACCATATATGGTACTTCTTTAATTGAACTCTTTTGTGTTGCTCCATGTGTGAAATTTAATGGGAAGTATTTAAAAAAACAGTTTCTTTTTTCCAAAAATTTTGTAGACTGCTGTAAACTTCACTTTTAAAAATGACAACTTGTTTTAGAAGGACTTCCCTCTACAAATAATATTACTTGCTTCATATCAAGGTGGAACTAAAGGCCAAATTACGAGAGTTTGTCATTAATCTGTCAATAATTTAAAATCTTGGATAACTTATTTCAAAAGATCATTAAAGAACTGCACCTAAGTGGTAGCAAGGTAGGAATAGTCAGGATTGTTTGTTTTCTTCTGGTATGCCTTTTCATTGTTACGAAGGTACCATCATGGGGTTTTTAAATTTTTTTTTTTTTAATCTTACTAGTAGCATTTGAACCAATTGCCTTCAGAGATTTTTCCTCATGAGTTAAAGGCACTGTAGATAAAAGGGAGTCAACTTCTTTGTAGATCAGCATTTGGAAGGCATCATAATACACGCTTTGCCAGTGGTTTGAGTAATTACTGAGTGTAAGGCAGATGAGCAATTAAATTTGAGGATTCCTATGTACCAATTCCTAAAAAAACCCCCTAAAGTAGTGACTATAGAGCACGGCCTAACACATTTTTTGTATCTTCATCAAAAAGCAGTTTGATAGAGTGGATGAGTTACATCTCTGGTATATTAAAAAGCTGGATTCTATTTACAATTTTGCCTGCAGAGACTTTGACGGTCTCTGTCACAATTACTTGTAAAGTGGATGAATAAAATTTGTGTGCAGCTTAGTAGCATTATCAAGGGTTAATAATAAACATACTGAACTACATAAAGGTATTACCGTACATTAATAGGAAAGAAATGATCTCTGCCTCTTGGCCCTGAGGCTTTCTGGCTTGCAGGCTCTCAGTGTCAGTGTGCCAGCTCCTAGACTACTGACTTCTTTGTACAAGAGTCTTTCACTTTCAGGCATGTCCCTGAATTCATATACGTTATTTTTTTTTAGATATATTAATGGTAAGTTTATTAAATGACATTTTAGAGCACTCTTCTGTATTGGTTATATGGTATATCTGAAACATACTGTTTCAAAAACTTTAGAACCTGCCCCTTATTTTTTTGTGTTCAGTTCTAGGTGCCACGTTCTTTTTTTTGAGGTATTTGACAGAGGATATAATTACTTATTACAGAAGCAAAGCGCTGCAGAGTTTTGCTTGTATGTGTGACCGGAATGCCATCCTTCCTTTATGCACTGTTTCTACTAGCAGGCATAGTGTCAGCTGGATTTTCATCTGTGTTACTTCTGCCTCAAAAATTAAACAAGAGAGGAATTTTAAACAGTTCCAATTAGCCCAAGGTCTGTGAAAGTCTCCTTGCTCGGTAGGCAGTTTGGTTTCCATGCTTTTTTTGGCCAGTGTACAGATTTGAAGAATGACAAAGGATAGTTATTATACTTGCACGTCTGCACAATTTGCGGAACACACACAACCAGGCATTTACTACCAATTTTTTTGTGTGTTGGCTTTCATTGTGCGCGTTGTTATGTATAACCTACAACGTCTAATGGCTTGTGTAGAAAAGCTAATTTGTGTAAGTTAACTTGGAACGCAGTCTAATAATTTAGAATGTTCCCATTTCCAGAATGGAGGGAAAAAAAATGTGTAAGTTATTTCTAAGTTGAATATACTTGTTTTTCAAATGTCTGCCGAGAGGGCTCTGTGGAATTCAAAAGTCTATGCAACAATACCTACTCTGTATTATATGTGTGACTTTTCAATTGCCCATGAAACTTTACCTTTAAATCTTTAATTATATGCTTACACACCCAAATTATTAATACTTATCACCTGTCCCTTTACAGGTCACAAAGAAACACCCAGTGTTTGGACATTAGATCTGTAGTTTGTGTTGTGTTTTCATGCTTACCCCATGTTAAAGAACTAATCTTGATAAAAATTCTTGTGCTCATTTGTCGGATTTCTCATCTAGAGCCGGGTTCATGAAACCAGTGGGATCCCATTGTGTCTGTTCAGAGAACGTTTATTTAGTCCCTGAATCCCAAAGCAGTTTCTTTCTCCTCTTTAAACCTTTTCCCCTCTTTACACTCCATTATTTTAATAGAACTGCTGTTATCAATTTCAAATGCAAATATTTAATATATTCTTTTTAATTTTGTCTGGCCCAAAGCAAAGAAATCTATCTAGAAATTTGAATAAATATCGCAGCAAAGTTTTGCATTCAGCTTTCTTAAAGACATAGGGGTATGGAGTTTGAAACTGCAAAGCTCGTGTACAGACCTTAACACCTGTCCTCTACTTTATAAATATATATGATAGCACATATAGAACTTTTGGGGAAAAAAAAAAAGAGTGTCGGAAAAAATTCCACAGGGTATGAAGAGTGGTGGCAACTTCAGAAGAAGTACCATGGAGTATGTTTCCTCTGCACTTGATTTTTTGCTCGTGTAGCTTAATAGATGGTTATAGGACAGTAGGTTTATCTCAGTGCCTTTGCAGAGGCAAGTGCAACATTAGTCTGTAGCAGTACCAATTTTTCTTTTCTCTGTCTTTTCCCTTCCCACGTTTTGGAACTGGGTGGGAAATGCAAGCTCTGGCAGAATTGATTTTAGGTTGATTGGCTAATTGACTTTAGTTCCAGACTGTCTGAGAGCCCTTTATTGCCTCTGTTTCCTCATCTTGTTTCCACTTCTACATTAAGACAACCCTCCACGCAATCTGGCCATGGCTGGTAAGCACACCTTCCTACCGTCCTGCCATCTGCAGCGGCAATTCTCTCTTTCTCTTATTTAATTGCTATATAAGCTCAGGCTTTACCTGAACACATGCAGCTGTGTTGGTGAGTGGCCATAGATGAACAACTGATGCTATTCCCTGCAAAACAGAGCTCTCTTGCATTGTATTCCATTAGGCCTTCCCATAAAGATGGGATTTTTGTCCTGCTGCCTCGATTTGCTGAAGTGTTAAGTGTGGATAAGCCCAGGCAATCACTGTTGAGGAGCTAGTGTCTAAGAAAGCCTCAAAAGCTTTCAGCTTTGTTTTTTATTGATTTGTAAAGGGAATAGTAAGCTTTCCCCTCTCTCTTGTGTTCACCTGATAGTGCAGATATTCTCCAGACGTTGACAAGCACTGCTGTATCTTTTGCTGTGCTGTGCTCGTCAAAGCTCTCGAAGGCTTTGACAAAACCCATGGCTTCTCCTCATCAGCCTGTGGGACACAGGTTGTGCATTCCCTTTCACGTTTTGTCCCTTTGCGGTTTTTAACATAGCCATGTGCAAAGAGAGCACACCTCGGCATGTAGCTGTCTGAAGACCATGCCAGAGAGCATCAGGCAAATATCCTGGCCTCTTCAAGGCAGCCTCCCTGTTGCTTGAGAAAGAAAGATTTGGGAATCTGGAGGAGAGTGGCAACAGATCTGTTCCTGCCTTTGTAAAGACCAGTAGCAGGACAGTCATGTAGAGGGAGAAGAGGTAATGTAAGGACGTCTTTATTTCAGGGGTTTTTTTAGGTTCCCTGTCCATTCCCCAGCCTCTGAAGAGTCCCATCAGAATGGAACCATCATGGGCCAGTTCTGCTTGAGTTCATGAAGGTGCTGTTATTGAAGGCGTATCCAGTTTCTGTTGACCTGGAAAAAAGTTGTTTAATAATATTAGTTGCACTTTTTGAAGCTGCAATGCCCCATGTGGTTTTTTTCCCTGCTCAGGACACAGCAGCTGGAGAAGTGTTGTTAATGTAGGTATTGTTTCTTTCTTTCTGAATATGTCCAGAGAAATGTTATACACCACAAAAGATGCAAATAGCTGTATTTGGCATTGCTTGTGAGCATAAAAGCAGCAGAATCGTAATGTTACTAGAAAGAGAGGAAGCAACTATCCTAGAGTCTGTTATTCTGAAGTTATCGATGAAAAAATTTACTGTTTCCATCTAAATTCTCTAATGAAAATATAGACATTATCTCTGTAGTCTTGAGGATATATGTATGAATTCAGTATAATACATGGTTTATATATCAGTATAATTGAAAAGCAGTAATACGGAGGGAAACGCTTGTTATAAATGATATGGGGCCTCTTAGCTCCATGAGAAGAAACACGCCTTTCCCTCGGGCGCCCGGTCCCACAGCAGAACTTTCTCCACTCACATCAGTTAACAGCAGAAGGAAGCTGCTGGCACCAGGGTGAGGATGATGAGGGTGAAATCGTGTGTGGGCGATATCTGCCCTCTCGTGGAGAGAGAAAATATCTTTCCCTCACTGCGTGCAGTGTCTGACAGCGTGGGCTGTCTTAATCCTAAGGAGGTGATACGATAGTTCATATTGATTTTGGAAACCAGACAACTATTCAGTCACAAATTTCCCTCTGCTGCCTTTGAAAGGTGAGAAGTGTGTAACACGTGGAAAACAATTTTTTTTTTCTTCCAAAATATCTAGTTACGTCTGTGTTCAACACAGGGAATTCCCATATGTTTTCCTTTTAAGTTTTCTGATTTTGGTGGTTTGTATGTTGGCTACAGATGTCACGACATAAGGATATTTCCCTTTATCATAAGCTAGACAAACTTCATCATAGGCTAATAAAAAACCCATAACATTTAGCATAATTAATTCTGTATTGCCTGGCTAACAGTTCGGAAATGTTTCTTAATAACCTACTGGCCCAACTAACTACTATGAAAAGACAATTCTGTGCGAAATCAAATGGGTAATATTGCGTATACATCTTGTGTGGTACTAACATCTGTTGTATCTTCATACGGTTTTATTTTTAATTATCTGTAAGAGGGAGGGGGGATGGAAATGGTGTCTGGAGGTGCCATTTGTCATATTTTCTACGGTTCTGTGAGAATTTGGGGGAAAACTTAGACCAATTTAGACCTTTTATAGCTATATGTGATAAGTAAATCAAGATTTTAAAAAGCCTATAAACACTGTTCCAATGCATGGTATTATCTTATAGATTACAAGTACATATTCATGGTATTATATTACACTAATAGGAGGTCGAGGGGAATATCGGCTATGATGAGTCAAGAAGGTTAAATGTTTAACTGATTTAACCAAAATTAATCCACGGTAGGGGTGTGGGAAGAGTGTCCTTATGTACTGTTAACATACCATGACGTATCTTCTCTGTATGACTGTTCTTTGTGAACCAATGTTTTTAACATGAAAGCATCTTTGAAACTGCTTTTTTAAATGTGTAATATAGACCTTCATCAGAACGAAATTTCAAGAACGTTGAGCAAAGTTGACGAACAAGAGGCAAGATTTTGTTTAAAACAAATAAAAAATTTCCCAGCCTACGTTGTTTTCAGTATCGGGCAAATATTACAAAATAACGAGCGTGTGGTAGCCACTGCGCACAAAGTGTCTCTGGGATTACGCTGTGGACGGTAGCACGGGCTAGAATGTCTCTCCTCACCTTTTCACGGATGGGTAAGGAAGAGATGGTGCCACGGTGTCGTGAAGCCAAACCGTTTACTTAAAACGTCGGAAAGCAGTAATTTGTGTTAATTACACAGTCGGTTCAGTTGATGTGAACCGCGTGGTCTGTGGTTTGCTTGCGAGGAAGGTAGGCTGCGTGATGCCTCGAGCCCGGTGCTGTGACTTGCAGTTATTAGCAGCACGTAACCAACGGTTGAGGAGATGCAGAAAATGCAAAAGTCTGGTCGCGCAATTATTTGCTGTAATTTCCAGGAAGGGGGTAAACGTTATGAAAGATGCACGTTTTAGTAGAAGTATTTGTACTATTTGTATTTGTACTTTCAAAAAGGTAAGAACATATTTTGTTTAATATATGAAATTCTGAACCTTCCCCTAAAGGTAATTTGGCTAATTATGAAGCACTCCCTGCGCCCCCAAAGAAGGGGGAAACTATTTAGAAAGACTCGAGCAAATTGCCCCACACTTTTTTCGTTGGTCAAACACACTAGCGCAGTTTTACAATTCTTCTGTGCTAATGCTTGTCTATCAGGGAGAAAGCAGTGCTTATGGTGCATTTAAATGCGTTATTTGTACTTACTAAGCATTATGACCAATCTATTTTCTTTTTTCTCTTGTTGATGTATTAATTGCCTATAAAACTAGACGTTGTTTCTGGAGTTGGAAAGCCCCTACCTTGAGAAAGAAAACGGAAAAAGAAAAAAAGAAAGAAAAGAAAAAAAAAAGTAAAAAGAAAGAAGAAAGGAAGCTTTTCATTAACAAAACTATAAACTGGGGCTATTAAAGAGGAATTAAATAAGCTTCTTGGTATCAAATATAATAGTCTTCAAAATGGCCAGGCTTATGATTCTTCATATTTAATACTAAGTAACCAATAGAATCAGGCAAACGTATTTTAGCATTACAGCTAGTTTATTTCCGCTGTTACACTATACTAGTTTATGCTGTTACTTAATAAGAGTAGGTACTACTTGGACCTGATACACTATATCTAGAAAGTCATTTCAACTACTGTTAAGACTGATGATGGTATGAGACACTAAATAATGAGGAAAAGTGCTATTTCAAGTGGATTAACTCCTTATTTCTTACCTCATGATACAAATGACTCGGTGGCCATTAGCAGGTCTCATAGCTTTTCTGCGCTCCTGCTTTCTTTGTCTGCATAATCAGACCATAACACCTGCCTACGGCTTGGGAAGGCTGTAAAAATTAAGTATCCTACTGCTTCTACAGTGTTTTGACATTGTACAGCATTAAAGTTAAAACACATGATCATGTAACTACTGTTATACAATTATCACCACTTTGATGAAAGGTGGCTTTGATGCAAGGATCCGAGAAAGCTGGGAGATACGTCCATATTAGTTTATTCCTTTTTTACAGTCGGAGCCTGGTTATTTGCGTTGTCCATCGTGGGCTTGGTCACCCGCCTCCGTGTTTACGGCCTCGCTGTGGTTTATCGCAGGGGCAGCGGCTGGGGCTTCTCTCAGAACATTGTGCTTCCAGGATTATTTTTTTTTTTTTTGTAATTTCACCTGGGGAGGAGATGTCCTTAAAATCATTGTCTTAACGTGTATCTGTCTGCACAGTATATTTCAATTAGCAAGCATCTGCCCAGAATCTATAGTTGCTTACCTGTTAATTTTTACTGGGAAGCGTTTCACAGCTTATTTTATGTCCTCTTTGTGCGATGTAGGTTACCATGGCCTTTACTGTGAAGAGGAATACAACGAATGCCTTTCTGCGCCCTGCCAGAACGGAGCCACCTGCAGGGACCTCGTCAATAGCTATGAGTGCGTGTGCCTCGCTGAGTACGAAGGTAGGATGGGGTTTGCCTCTCATTTTTGAATTGTTCTACGTATTTTTTGATGGTAGGTTCTGTTGCAAACAGAGATATACAATACCCTCCGCTGAGCTGAAATAAATCCCACATCTAAAATTAGCGGAAACAAACTTCAGTGTAGATCCTGATCCCGTAATCTTTATTCAAACGAGTAGTTCAGATTTAGCTGGTCTGTGAGAAATGTATATCCTTGTCTGGGGAGAAACGGCTTCTCTCTGTTCTTCTTAGGTGTACTTTTTTCTGCTGTTTTTAAGATATGTTAGAAAGTGATGGGTTTTTAAAAGAAAACACAACTGTTAAATAAAATTTTTCATCAGTTATTGCTAGGAGCCGTTACACGGCAGGCTTTCCAAATGATTTTATTTATTTTCTCCAGTGAAGTCAGTTAAAAACATAGTAACAAAAGATTAGTATTTGAAACAGATTAGCACAAAGGAGTAGAAATGAAAGTTTTATGTTGATTGTTCATTTAGAAGACCATAAAGCCCAGAGACAGTAGTAGGTTCATGACTGCTTTCCCATGTTAACTGCAGCTATTCCTAGATATGTTCGAATGGAATCGGTCTTTAGCATTTCTTAAGTAATTTATAAAATAAAGCAGAAAAGTATGTGTATTGCTAGACAAAAATCTTTTACCTTGCAGTGGATTTCAGCTTTACACAGAGCAGCACATATCAGCTGTCTGTGACATGTCCCTCTGTGGAGGGCTAAAATGATACTTTTTTTGTCTATTCTGTTTGGAATCACGCTGTGAGAACGTTTTGAATGCAATTTTATATGTTGTTAGTATTAAAATATAGATATATTTTACATAGAACGACTATGTTTTAAGGAACATTACCCCAGCATTTTCTCATTAAGCGTATCAATCCTTAACTGTGTTGATAAGTAATGCTCACTTAACAGCTGCTTGAGGCTAAATATGTATTTCATGCTGGTTATTGCGCTGCTCTGACAATAGATACAGAATTCATCATTTTAGAGGCTTAGTGAGGAAATGACCCTCAGCTTCTCATGACAGTTTAAAGGGCACTTAACCATAATGTTATGACTTCATGTTCTGTTCTCATCCGACCTGTACATGCAGCTGAAAGCACTGTGTGCGCGGCACATTGTGCTTTAAATGAAAGCAGGGGACCTGGTCCTGTAAGCAGTTTTTGCTGATTACTGAGCTTTCTTCAGTGACACTAATGAATAGAGCTGAGGTACCCAGCTCAAGATGCTATGTGGGCCGTTAGAGGCCCCAATTTTACCGCCACCAACCCAGACCCCCAGTCTGCAGCCCCCTCTTCTGCCTCCGTACCCCCCTGGCTGGCAAATGGGCGAGAGCTGCTGTCGCTCGTCTGGACCGTAGTATCTGCCAGCGCGTTCCCGTGGGCTTCTGGCTCTGCTGGCCGCTGCTGCTTAGCTGCAGGATGCTCAAACTCGAGTGCTCTGCCTTTTTGCTGCTGACAGACTGACCACATGATTTCAGCAGGTCTGCAGAGAGCGAGTACAGACCTGTACTCACATGTGTGAGTGTGTGTGTGTGTGTATGTATATATTAAAAAAAAATATAGTTTTTTTAATTACCGCTATTAACTTGAGATGTTTATTTTTATATCTCATGTAAGCTTGCATTGCTGTACATAACTGCAGTGTTGAACACTAGAGAACTAAGTTCATTCCTTTTAATCGGTCACTCATTAAATAAATGTGCTTGTATACATACATCTGATATATTATGTGTCCAATTTCTTCCTTTTTTTGTATTGATTTTTCTTTCTCATATTCTTTTCTCTAAAAACTCTATTTTCTCACTGATTTTACCTCTG
Source organism: Pygoscelis adeliae (assembly GCF_000699105.1). Classification (NCBI taxonomy): domain Eukaryota; kingdom Metazoa; phylum Chordata; class Aves; order Sphenisciformes; family Spheniscidae; genus Pygoscelis; species Pygoscelis adeliae. Next base: position 5,809,338 of record NW_008824932.1, on the reverse strand, counting down.
TATAGTTCTACATCTCAAACTCTCCAAATTCAAATTCACAAACTGCCCAATTCCAGTGCAACACCATTGGTATTCAAGAAAGAGGCTGGGAAGGAGTAAGGCAGGATCAGCTGCATGTCCACTTTTCACATGTATTTGTCTAACCTCTTCTAGTCCTCCATCATTGTAGGTTCTGTAATCTCCACAAGCAACATAATTCCTTCACTGTCGTTCGCTACCTCATGATTAGAAACATCTTCCTGATGCCGAAGCTGTGTTGCAGTTTTTATACATAATAAACAATATGAGTTTGTGCTTCGATTGACAATGCCTCTTTGCAGTTTGCAGGACAGTAAGGATTTAGAAACATGAACCACCTTAAAAAGTGAAAAATGTATTTGTAATTTGTAAGTGTTATCACATGGAAGCATTCAGAATCCTGTCTTGCTCTTCAATTTGTTGACATTCTTGTAAAAAGTATAAGAATTGGAAAACTTGAAGATAACTTAGGATTTCAGTGGTCACTTTGGATTCATTCCCAAGCAAAGAATGGTAATAAGACTTAGATTTAGACTTAAAACTTACATTAATGGATAAATTTAAACAGGTCTTTTAAATGCAAGCTAATTTCACTGTATTAGATACATTATAAATGAAGTCCCACCAATCATTCATTATTCACATACGCACATTTATTTTTTTTCGTGTTTCAGTGCCATTCATGCACTGATTAGATCATTCATGTATTGATTTTTCTAGTTTTATCTGAAAAGTAGATCCAGAGAAAATGAAGCTTGTAGCAGTGGCAGCAGAGCCTCTGTCCCCATCCCCAGGTGGGAACCTGCTGTGCTTTATGTTCTGTATGCCAGATATGGCTTGCACTGTCTTCTGCAAGGCAAAGCTGCTGAATTCACATAGCCTGCACCTGAGAATGAAAGAGCGAAGGTAGTGGCATGAAGCTGAGCACCCCAATTATTTACTTTTAGCTATGCATTTGAATAAATTAATTTATCTTTTTATTGCTTTAGTTATACTCCTCAGCTTCCTGCAAAAGTCAATGAGAGGCATCAGAATGCTTATGTATACTATTAAAGAAGTTACTACGTAAAATTCTTACTGAAGACAATTATTGTTCACGTTTTATTGAAGAATATTAGATAGGCGATCAGATTATGCTTTATTATACCATTGGTTTTTCATAGACACTCCAGCAGTTCTTGTTAGCAGAAATTGCCCTACCTCTCTTACCCCAAAGCCTCAGCGGGTGGGAAGAGCAGAGAGGAGGCATGTATGTAAAAAGTTTAGTCACCATAAAATGTATGGCTTTAGTCTTACGGCATTAGCCTAATAGGACAGGTTTGGAGGTTGCACGTCATTGTGCTCATCCAGGTGAAGTTGAGTTATCACATGTGCCGATTTCATGCTGTCAGTATAGGTCATGTTAATGGCAATTACTAATTTTACCTTTTCAGGAAGGCACTGTGAATTGTACAAAGATCCTTGTGTTAACATCAACTGTCAGAACGGTGGCACTTGTGACAGCGAAGGTCTAAATGCTACGTGTATTTGTGCACCTGGATATACAGGTAAGTAATTTGTACGTTACACAGAACGTCTGGTTGTCTGTGTTCACTATGTCCAAAAGAAGACAAATACCAAGTAAGACTCTGTCTCTTCAAGGAAACAAATTCATTTGGACTTTGCTGAATTGTAATCAGTCTAGTGAGAATGAAAAGTTCTTGGTATTACTTGCAACTGCTTTGAACTTTAAAAATCTTGCAGCAAAAAAAGCCTGTTACTAAAGAGAATTCACTAAGCTGACAGCTATTTAACATGCCTTATGACCTTACTGCTTGAGACTGGATTGCATTTTAAAAACAACATTTTGAAGACTTCCAGGTAAGCCAATATACTAATTAGACACTGTTGAAACTGGAAAATGTTTTAACATTGACCTTAGTTACTGCGAGCTGAAGAAACAACTTATTCCATTACCTTAATATGCAATTGCTAAAAGCCCTAAAGTGCTTGTTCTGGATCAATTTACACTTTCAGAGTAATGGGAAGCAGCCCATTTAATCCTTTGGCCTTGTATTTAAACTGACATGTTTGGTGTAATCCAAATATCTGCTGTCAAGACAATTTACAACCTGATGCTCTGCTAGTCCTGTCAGGTAATGTCCAATGTGATAGTAATAGATAAACCCACTCATAGCTGTTTTGTAGATCAAATCGTGCTTTTTCATCTGTGCTAATTAAAGGGCTTTTTTTTTTTTTTTAAAGTGTTAGCTTTCCGTTGTACAGTGGCTGTTTCTCAGAGGCACTGATTATCTACATTATTGTATAGCACTTCAGAATACACATGATAAATTGTTATACCGCATTTTCTTGGGATGGAACTTGTATTTAAAGAAATGAGATACACATAATCTGGGTGAGGTTAGTCAAGTTACTTAGCCCTCAGACTTTGTTTTCACCTGCTTGAATGAGGATAATATTTCCTTCTGGGAGGCTATGTGAGACTTATTTCTTGAAACAGTTATAGAATACTTTTGATGTTCTGAGAATAAAGATGCTATTGAGCTATAAGGTGTTTTGCAGCTAGAGGAAAATTAAATGACTGATGTACCTGCTACGTGAGGCACCCACTATATAGAAGTTTGGTTTTTGTTGTTTTTTTTTTCTGATATAAGGTGAAGAATGTGAAATTGATGTAAATGACTGTGACAGCAACCCATGTCACCATGCTGGAACTTGCATAGATCAGCCTGGTGGTTACACCTGCCATTGTCCACATGGATGGGTCGGTGCAAACTGTGAAATACGTAAGTTTTGTAGTTTTCTAAAAATTTCTAAAAATGATACATTATAATAAAGAAATTTATATTTGTCTCTAAATACCTATCTGCACAAATACTCTGAATCATCTGTAAATTATCAAAATTCTGTTGCATGCATTTTATTTTAGGCCATAACATTTCAGAAGTGGCTATGCAAGTTAGAAACATCTGTTTCTGGGCACCCTACTTCGAGATGTGTTGGACTGGATTGTCAGAGATGCTGTCTCACAGCTGGGCACTAAGCAGTTTGCCTTTTAATTGCACTTACGCTTCAGAGCTTACTTCCATACTTACCTTGGGCAAAGTGTACTTCTCTAGTGCTATAAGCATGGTCCTAACAGACTTTTGTTGACTTCTGAGCACCCGCGGTTCTAGTGATGTTTCAGCAAAACCATTTTGAACTTGCTTACCTAAGGAAACAAGTCCTGTGTAACTGTGCTGTGACTTGCGTGTGCGTGCATTTACCAACTTTTTCAGGAATAACTTTTCCAACCATCGGCCGATTTCCACCAAATTTGTTAGAAAGGTAAAGGTCTCCAAAACAAAATATTTCCTAAGCATTTAGTAAGACTTAGAGAGGTTCCATTGGTGGGTCTTCTGAGGGAACAGCTTCGGTGTGATCTTGCTTCTTAGTATAGAGAAAAGCTTCAGTGTAAGTGCATCCTTATAGAGCAGAAGAGAGTCCATGAGAGGAAGGAAGTATGAAGCCCAACTGTGGAAGAGTTAAAACAGAAATAAGGCTTCAGTAGTTCTGCTGCTCATGGAGCTGCTTTGTATTTCCCTGATGTCTTGTTCTTGGGCTACAGATGTTGTCTTTACTAGGGAGTTTAGCCGTGTATTTAACTGCTTGAATGCTCAGGTACTGTGGTCATAGATCCCTTCAAGTCATTATACAGCTACACAAGTTTGTGTGAGGGCATTTATGCTGCTTAGCACAGCTCATGTTGCAGGGATAGGTGATAGATTAAAAAATAGACAGAAGGGACTCAGAAAGCTCCTATCGTACATTCATGAGAAAATACCTACACAAAAGCTGGAATAAAAAATGGTTTCTGTATCTCATTTAGGCAAGGAGCATATGAAGCTTCTCCTTTTTACTCTCTTTTACTTAAACTTTACTTAAACATATCAACTGCTTCTTAAGTTGATTTCTATTCTTGACGTTAGTCCTTACTTCAACCCAGAAGACAACTCTGTTCACATCTGGACTGACACAAAAGTTTTATCTTGACAGGTTTATGACCTTCTCTCCCTGTAATTATTGGTTGTGAATTCAGTTTCAGTGCTTTCTGTCGAAAGCAAAGACTGCAGAAGAGCATTGCTAGCTGGTCCAGAGGTGGTGACAGCCCTGCCTTTTTGTTGTCTCAGTGAATGGCGCACACGCTTCCCTGTGTGGTACAGAACCATCGTGACGTTGGGAGCACAATGTTGCGTGCTACCTGGATGCCATGTTGCTCACGCTAAAAGATGCTCAGATGAGCTTTTACTGACACGGCTGTTAGCGATACCTGAAACATGCGTGTCCAAGCAAGGCAGTGTAATTCTGCCTGCCTTAGCTAATAAGTAGCGGGCTGACAGACAGATGAGTTTAGTTCTCGGAGAAAGAAATAATCATCCTGGAAACGTACTTCCTGGGGTACCTCAGTGTAGTAACAATTACATTTCTGTTATGTTACGGAATGAATAGATGCCAAAGGGAAACAGACGGGCTTGCGAGCTTTCTGAGCCCTGCAGCTGTGCTCTATGAAATCAGTGATGCTTGTTCTGGAGTCCTCCTTTGGCTGTCATGCTCTAGTCACTAAGAGTTTGGCTGTTTGCACCACAGATACATATTGAAGTGCATATAAACACATGGGAAAATGAGAGAAGCAGAACAGAGGGTGGAAGGAGCCTTTTCTACTGTCCAGCTACTCAATTATTCCTGCTTCCCCCTGTGAGGGACGCATGCCCCTAAGCGCTATATATGATGGGTAGGTTCAAGCTTACCTCCGTGGTTGGTCAATATTAACTCCTTTCTGACCACGTTTGTAAGTGTACGAGAGAGAGAGAGTGGATAAAACTCTGCTTAAGCTTTGTTCTCTTGAGCCAAGGGGGTTGTCTCTGCTTAGTGTGTATTTCTCTACAGGTAGCATCTGTTTATAGTTGAACTGCAGTGGCCTTGCCTGCTGCTCAAGAACTTGGATTGCATTACACAATTGCAAACTGTGTGAGTTAAAATGATGGGAAGAAGCAACAGCACTTTGCTGTGGCTGTTTTAAGCCTTTTACTGCCTTTTATCTTGTGACTGCTATGACAGGAGGCAGGGAATTATCTGAGTGTTAACTGGCATTGATAACACCGCAAGGCTGTTTCTCAACGAGAAATATTAGACCTTTTCTTTCCATCTCAATATTTGGAGAGAATAATCATATAGTATTGTTCATGGCAATTGTTCTCAATTGAAGAGGTTGAAATTACTTTTTTTTTAATCCAAGAAATCAGGATAGCTAATAGTGTATATACGTAATAATAATAGTAATATAGGAGATACAAAAAAAATGCAATCTAGAACATTCTGGTTTGGGTTGGTCTTAAAGGAATGAAAGCAGGAAAAAAAAATCTTTACATAGTCACATAAAGATACATTTTGAAGAACAATTAAGTTTAAAATTTGAGGGTTACCCACAGTTTCTTCAATAAGCTTAACATCAGCAAACGTCTGATGTTCCCTTGCTATTAAAGTCACTTTGACACAGCATCAAAGTAAAATGATGTGTTGTTATGGGACTCCACGATACTTCACAATAGTCAGATATAAGTAAGGACATTCAGCCTCTCTAACCAACGCAGCAGCTTATATACAAAGCTGTGGAAGCTTTCCTAAAGTGCTTGGATTTTAACAGGTATATAAAGGATTATGCAAATAGAGAGGGATTGAGTTTTGAAGAAATCACTTTGCAGAAAGGATTTAAAAGCATTTTGATCTGCAGATTTGTTCTACAGAACTATGTATCCATGGGAAGATCTTTGCGCTCACTGTCTTCCCCTGAGCTACGAGTTGGCCAGCTGATGGGAACCCAATTCTAATCATATCTAGAAAGGCCATATCCAGCTCTTTTATAAACAGGTGCGGCGCTTCTGATCTCACTGGAGCTGAGCCAGTGGTGCAGTGGATTTCTGTTTAGCTCTGAAGATTGAATCTATTAGTAAATCTGTTTCAGTTCATCTTTCCGTATCTCCTTGTCATATTTATCATATTGTTTCAGCAGTTTGTACATAGTGGTTAAAAATGTATTGGAAATTAAATTTAAACACTGCACACTGACTTCCTTTGTATTGGACCATCCCTCCGAATGCTAGAAAAAGACATGATGAGGCCAGGCTTCAGGCTTCTCAAGGCGGGGACTGGTGCTCAGGAGTCGTTTGACTAAATAGATCACGTTATCTTTTGTGATTATCTGTTACTAGCCATGGAGGAGGCTGTTGGTATTTAATCTTTTTTGGAGAACAACTCTCTATTTACTATTAATAGTTCCCCTTTTTTTCACTAGCTCTTTTATCTGCTTGAAGTGACTACCCTAACAGGATTTCAGGGTTATCTTCTTGTCAAACCGTACTCTTTAATTTTCAAGTGCTGTATACACAGCGGACTAGACAAGATGTGTGTTGCCTGGATGAACTGTGATGTTTATTATATCATCTTACGGTCCTTACCAGCGTTAGCAATTCCAATTAAATAGGATTAAATCGGTCTTAATTATAAAGAGGATATTTTTCCTTTCAAAATGAAATGTATTTGCCTAAAAAGTTAATGGAGCATTCACTGCACAAATGCTTACAAAATGTCTCATATGAATTCTCTGATGCCTGCTGGTTATTTGTTAATATCATTACCTTTGCCACTTTTGTAATTAATGTAGTTACCAACGTAAGCCAAACCATGTGGTTACTCGAAAACTAACATTGTGAACAATTTCTAGTACAGACTCTGTGGTACGCATTGAAATCTAATTCTTAATTAATTTTATGAACATTACTATGACAACTAAGAATACTGTGATTTTGAGCTGTCTTGTGTTCTTTCTAATCTTTGGAATATAAGCTATTCTTCATCTTTTTATCTGGTGGGGAAGAAAGGAAGAAATTTCTCTCGTCCTTATCATCCAGAGATGGAAGACATGGAATCTAAATCAGAACTGTCTTGCCATATATCTGCGCACATTAGATCCGAATTTGGCCTAGTCTGACAACCTGACAGAAACCACCCTGTGTGACGAATGTGCCGCAGAACAGAAATAGAAACCCATCCCAAACTGCGCAGAGCACAGCTGTATTCTCCCCCTCATATCCCGGCTGGGCAAACTGCAGTAACAGCACTTTAGCAACATTAAATCGCTGAATGATGCAGGCTGATCAAAACTTTACCGATCTCTGAGGAAGATAACACAAACAAGCAGTCAGTCCTGCAAAATCAGCTCACATTTGTGGACAAAATGCCTAAGCAAGCCCGAGCTCAGAGGTGCTCTGGGACAACCTTTACTATTGTAAACGAAGAGCAACCATTTCTTCAAACTCTGCCCAGGTGAATCCCACAGGTTACAGCTTCAGGCTTTCTCCCTACCTTCTTCTAAAATGGATTTTTTTCCCCCTGTACTTGTACATTCCCCTGTATTTCTACCATAGGTGGAGGTTATATCCACAGATGCTGCTAAATTTGTGAATTCAGCTCAGGTGGTCGAATCAGTTATCTGCCATCATCAACATCCTCGAGAGGTGGCTTCTAAGAGTATCTTAACATTCCCAAAGCATATGCTTGATAGCCCTGTTCCCAGACTGTTTGTCTGGGAAAGCAATGCAGAAGTCCGTTTGAAAAAGGAACAGTCACTTGCTAGAAATAACTTCTGCAGAGTGTCAGATTTCTGTAGTCGGAATGATTCAAGTCTGTTCCTGGTTTGAAATAATTTATGAGACCATAGGCTTAAAAGACTGCCAAAAATGAACCCTAGAGGCAAGTACAGGTTAATTAGAAATACTCTGACCCATACTAGAGAAAAACAGATCTGAGGACATAGGCAATTGAGAGACAATCTGTTTGGCATTGATAGACAATAGTTTGGGCGTCAAGAATATTTATAAAGAAGGTCTGGAATACATAAATACAAGAAGCCTCTTCCAGATTGGCTTTACTTTAAGGTCTGCTTTGAGGCCTCTCGGGGAAGTTATGCTTGAGAGAAGACTCTAGTGGGCTCAGTACTGTAGCACCTTGTGAGATGCCCTTTTTGTCCTTGAAATGCTGAAGTCTCTGCAGTCTGGTGGAGATAGGCATAACAAAAGCCTGTGTTTCAAATTAAAAACCAAGCATGTTTAATACATATTAAGTCACACACTTTAGTGGAAGGATTCACTATTAGAACAAGCTGCACAGAGAACTGGTGCATTACTAGAAGCTTTTACATAAAACCTGCCTTCCTTTAGAGACCCTATGGTATATTATAACATAATGCAAGAATAACTGGATGACTGTCTATGACTTGGGTTATACAGGAGATCAAACTAGATAAGTGTTCCTATATGACCTTAAAAATCTACAGAAAAGGTGGGTGAAGGATCAAGGTAGTGCTATTCAAATTTGTTGCATGTTAGGCATGGCGACGTATCCATAACAGAGCCTGGGAAGGTTCAAATTACCCCCCTAGCTTCAAAAGTCTCCACAGAAATATCGAACGTGAATATCATAAAAGATTCAATTCA
>NW_008824932.1:5799937-5800765 GCF_000699105.1 Pygoscelis adeliae | reverse complement strand
AGGAAGGATATAAATTACTAATTAATGATAACCTTTTATTTTTTTATCAACAGATCTGCAGTGGAAGTCCGGGCATATGGCAGAGAGTCTAACCAATATGCCTCGTCACTCCCTCTACATCATAATTGGGGCTCTCTGCGTAGCGTTTGTCCTGATGCTGATCATTCTGATTGTGGGAATATGTCGCATCAGCCGCATCGAATATCAAGGCTCTTCCAGGCCAGCCTATGAAGAATTTTACAACTGCAGAAGCATTGACAGTGAATTCAGTAGTGCAATTGCTTCTATCCGACATGCCAGGTTTGTTCTGGGGATGGTAATTTAAAAGAAGTCTGTTACGATACATAATTTCAGTCCATGCGTAGTGCATCTAACTGCTGTTGGCAGAGAATGGGCTGCTTTGCTGTGAAAAGACAGGATCACCGGCATTGCTCATTGTTTTTTTGATCCCTATTCTGTTCTCATCTGAAGTGTGATAATCCAGCACAACTCCTGGAAAACAGAGGGAGTTTAATTTTGAATTTATTTGGTATAACTGGTGAAGAGGGACAGATGCAGAGTTCTTCGCCTGTAAGATCTTCTGTTTGGGATGTAAATACTCTTTAACTGATACACACAAGTAATTTGATTAGATAGCAAAGGCACGTTTATTTTTGTGACAAATTTACCAGATTATTTAGTGAGACTCACCTCAGTAAGTTTGCAGATGACACCAAGTTGGGCGGCAGTGTTGATCTGCTCGAGGGTAGGAAGGCTCTGCAGAGGGACCTGGACAGGCTGGATCGATGGGCCGAGGCCAACTGTATGAGATTCAACAAGGCCAAGTGC
>NW_008824932.1:5794803-5799158 GCF_000699105.1 Pygoscelis adeliae | reverse complement strand
ATGATTCTATGATTCTATGATTCTGCTCTCTTCAAATCACTCATTTTTTTGCTCCTGTGCCCCGAAATTAGGATCTTTCTTACTTGCTTTCCTAGAGATAGTAATTTTTTTACTTTTAATTTTAATGGAGCACTTGCAAGCCAGGGCATTGGGTGTCAGAATAATACAGAAGTAGGACTGGAAGGGATTCAAGAGCTCAGGTGTAAACCATTGCACTGATATAGCATTAGTTATACCTAGCTCCCTGCCAACAATTGTGTTTAAAAACCTCCAAAGGAGTTCAGTAGGGTTAGAAAGGGCTTTCCTAAAATCCAACTTAGATTTTCTTTGATGTGAATTAGGCTGCTCCTTGCTTACTGCTCTTCAGGTTGTCATGAAGAATAATTTGTCACTGTTCCCTTTATAGTAATCAGGTACATCAGGTGTTGTGTCCCTCCCCTCTTTTTTATAATAAAAGCAAACAAAGCAAAACAACCTCTTTCTTCCCTATACTAAACTAACCCATTCTTCCAGTTTCTCCTCCTGGATCATGTCAGCTTCTTTATTGTCTCCCTGGGACACACTCCAGATTGTCTTTCTCTTTTTTTGAAGGGTGGTCCCTAAAGCTGGAAATAGTTGTCCAGCTGAAGCTTCACCTGTACCAAATGAACTGAGTGATCACCTCCTGCATCTTATTTATGGCATTGCTGTTCATACATCTGACAATGAAACCTGCTTGCTTTTTTTTTTAAAATTTACATTACACTAGCGACTGATTATTTAATTTTGTGACCTGCTAGATCTTTTCCTCACCCCAAGTTCCTCTGTGCCATTTTGCTTCCGAGCCAATATTGTTTCTTCTGTATTTGACATCTCTCTTAATAGGGTAGAACTTTCATTTTTGTTGTTTCTTTTTCCCATTTCTTCGATTTGTCAAGATCACTTCAAATTCCAACAAGAGCGTTCATGTGTGTTACCATTAAAATGCTTTTAAAAGAATGGAGGGAGGCGTGTTCCTGTACACCGACATGGAGAAATGCATGCATATTGGTTGGTGATTGCTGGGAATTCATTTTCCAAATACTCCAGTTCTGTTTCAGTGCAAATTAAATAGGTTAATTTGTACCACCGCTGAAGTCGTTGAAGTTATCTCAAATGGATGAGGAGTTCCCACAGACTCAGTTAATCACATCGCAGCTTTGGGCAGCAGCTCTTTAAACTGTTCCAACTAGATTTACAATAAAACATTTGTTCATTGTCAAAATATATTAGTCAGTAAATATTTTAAAAAGAAAGATGTGTATAGTTGATTTAACATAGCAATAAAATCAGCGTTCTTTTAAGTCTTCCCTTGAAGTCTCCTTTGCCACTTAGCCTTATCTCTTCTAGTAGGAGCTCAGCATCTCCACACGATATACACCGCGAGAAGTCCTTTTTCCTTTAGTAGTGTGTTGGGAGAGGAGGGAGCTGCTTTATGGCCCATAAAAAGCTTTATAGTTTTTTATTATTTGGCCTTCTGAATGTCTACTGTTACGTACTACACATCTCCAAGGGTGGAGAGCAAGGTGCAAAATGATACTGTTAATCTTTCAAATTAAACACCTCCCTCCTACTACTGCAGCAGTGATGAATGTGTCAACCCTGTTCAGTTACTACTCGCTGAAGCGGTACTTTGCAATTCCTCAAGGACCGGAATTGGTCTCCTGAGGAACAGTGTGAAACACCTGGGTTTTCTTACTTATTTCTTTAAGCAAATTTGGCAGCTTTCTATCTAAGGGTACCAAGGAAAGGTGTTCCAGCAAGGCAGGATCTTTTTAATCTGAATTTTCCCCGCCTTTTACAGTTTCACCGGCAGGTAATGGAAATGGTAAAAGACTTCCTGTATGAAACCTTTCAAATCTTGGAAGCTGGGCTAGTTCAGGTCTTTATCACTACTGGCTGGATTACTCTGAATGAATCAATGTTTATTACTGAAGGCAGAAGTTTAGAAAAACGAGTTTTCATCAGGGTTAAATAACTGCCAAAGAAGTTCTTAGGCTGGGATATATTCATGATGATTTTTCAGATCCATATTATGCAGTTAAAAATTACATTATTGGAACCTGTCAGTAAAGGGTTTCCCTATCTTGGGAAAGGTGTTTCTACTTAATGCAAATGAAAATAAATGTTTTCATTCCAAGTAATTCTCTGTGCCTCTCAGAGAATGGATGCCTTATAAAAATCCAAGCTAGAGCTGCCAAGTCAGGTGATTCACAGAGGTTTAGTGTGAAGATTATTGTGTTTGTTTTGGTTTCAGGAAGATATAAAACACTGCTTGGGTCATTTCAATCCAGGAAAAAGCAACAACTTTTGTAGTTATTTTTGCATAAACTCTGAAATCTGCGTATTAAAAATACCAAGGTCTGAATTTTCAGAATTGCTGTATCTAAGAGATCTGCTTCAAATAATAGATTCTCAGCATTTTCTGAAAATCATTCCCTTTCCCAGTTAGGTACCCAAACTTATTAGTAATTTTGGAAAATGGAGGCCTAAGGAAAAGTGAGTACATTATTTTCTTTAAATGTAAGGTTTCTGTTAAAGTCAGTAGGCGTCCAGGGAGTGTGGATGCCTGTTGCATATTCAGTAAATGATTTTAAAATTACTTGTTCATGTTTCTCAGCAGGTCTTTTTCTTGATCATTTTTAATAATTTGATCTTTACTAATCAAGGTACCTGCTGTAAGAGAAAACAAATGTGCTCAAGGATCATGACTAATAAATGTCTACTTCTAGTGAGTGTTCTTAGGATTAGCAGATCAGAGCTAGACAGTGTTCTAACCAGGTGAAGCACATCTCTCTTTAGTATTCATTATGCAGACAGTAAATAAATACTCCTTTTATGTTAAAGCCTATACATTTTAAAGCTACCAGAGAACACTGTAATGAAATGGTTGACCACTGGCTACTGCAGCCATAAGACTTCATTGAATTGGAACCAGGATCTGTTGTTGAAACTGGATCGTCCACTTTAGAAAAGCATCCACGCCGAATTCACAGATTTACCGTTACAGAGTCTGTACTACTGTAAGCTTTTTGCGTGTCTACATATCATTAGCAATAGACTTCATGCCCTACTTACAGTGTAGTTTCTTTAGTTTTTAGTTTCACGTGCTGACTCTTGTTCTGTCTATGTGTGGGTTGAAGACTCTGGTTCATCAGACTCTGATGAAGTCATCTTGTCACAGCAGGGTAAGCTTCTCTCCACTGCACATTCTCTACGTCCCTGTGTTCGAGCTGGCTGTGTTAGACTGCAACGTCCTAAGCTTCCTAAATCTGATGAGCTTCAGCACATGCTCGTTTCTCACGATTTCCTGACGTAGGTTTCAGTGATGAGTTTCAGTCAGCTACGTCTCTGTGAAAGTATGATCACATGCACAAGTACTCTGGTCTCCATAGCACGTGCCAATTGCTCGTGTACGTCCTCTGCCAGAGTCTCAACTTTGTGGGAACTCTAGGATTATAGTTCAATTATACTAAGGAACGCAAAATATCACTTGCGCACATGGCCTTTTCTCTGAATAATGCAGAGGAAATTAATCTTCTTATTCTCCTCCTGTGGAGGCAAAAATAATCCCTTCCTCCTGTGGGTATGCTTTTTAAAAAAAAAAAAAAAAATTCTGGTCTCTCTCTTTTCCTTCTCTTGTTTAAACTTTATTTGTGGGCTTCTTATACCGGTTGCTGTTTTTGAACAGAGTAGCGACACGTGGTTTCTTTCTTCTGCTTCTGGGGAAACTGAAGTCCAGCCTATCCCACAGAAGTTGGAGGATACCATTTCCTCGGGGTTCAGCCATCCAGTGTTCTCAAAAGTCTTCTACTTGAATGGAATTGTTGAGGTTAATGACTCTCTATGGATAGCCATCTTTTGAAATGTCCTTCTAAGGAAGTGGAGGGGCAACCCCATTCCATATGTGAAATAGAATTCGCAGTCTCTGTCACATACACACACCCATGTGTGGAGCTGCCTGTGCCAAGAAGAATTCCTACATTTGAATATATATTGTCCCCAAAATTGTCACAGAACCCTCCGTCTCTCTTTGTCAAGTTACACAGGTCGCTCTTGTTCAACATTTCATTGCAAAATATATTTTCTAATTCTCATGTCATTTACTTGACTTTGTGATGATCCCTACGCTGGTAAGTATCTCTGATACACACATCGGAACACTATCATCACTCATGAACGGACACGTCAATGCTAAATGTAGAGGCCATAGAACTTCCCTAGTCCTAGTGATACACTCTGTTTACAGATCTAAGCATGTAATTGTTCATCAGACACAGTATGGCATTAAAGCTAATGTTAAACTGATTATCCATCGTGTCCCTTCAGTCTTTTTC
>NW_008824932.1:5779286-5794722 GCF_000699105.1 Pygoscelis adeliae | reverse complement strand
CATTTGGTTGAATTGGAAGATGTCTTTATTCATTTGTTTGTATGTGCTTTCGTTGTAAGCAGCCTATTAATTGATCTGCCGCTCTGTAGCAGGGACCTGCATCTTTTCACTATTTATTACCCCTTGAATCGTTGTCTCTTGCAGATTGTATTGGTAATTGTTTTATGCTTTCTTTCATATCATCAATTAAACGATAAAATAGCATCCTTGTGCAATCCTACCAGATACACGCCCATTGAACTAAGGCTTCCCGCTTAACCATTCTGTTCTGAGACCTCTGAGGTTTGTGTTAACTCTGTTTACTGTTACGGGCAGGGACTGGCTTCTGAACCGCCTGATCAAAGCAATGTGGTCTACCAGCCAGATGGCTCAGCCAGGCCACAAACGACAAGCACATGTGCTGTGGTCTTTTCTCAGCGTTTTCTAATTAGGGGCACATGTCAACCCTGACCTACACAAGAGAACAGATTTTGTACTGCTTCACCGTGTGCAACAAGCCATGTGTTCTCTACCTGTCAGAAAGGGCAAAATTTGACTTAAATCACTGGAGAACGTTCATCATCATTTCTGTCTAGACAAAGCTCCATTTCCTTTAGACCTTTGAGAGTGATGGAGAAAAAGGGTGATTCGGAATTCATTGCTGCCTCTGATTTAGTAAGACGCCATGACTTGATTCCTTCATTCAATTCTGGGATTGTTATCTCATTTACAGAAAATCAGGTTTATCCACCATGATGCTGATGAGTGAACGTGGCCTGTCTGTATTTACTTTAATTCTGTAGTTTACTTTAATAAACTTACTTATTACTTTAATAAACTTACTTATCAAAGTAAACTTATCTCATTTACAGAAAATCAGGTTTATCCACCATGACACTGATGAGTGAACGTGTCCTGCCTGTATTTACTTTAATTCTGTAAGCTTACTTTAATAAACTTACTTATTAAAGTAAACTACTACTGTATTTATTAAAGTAAACTAAACCAAAGCAGACATTCACGCGTGGAAATGTATCTAGTGTGGCCTTATTGACAGCTGAAGTACTTTGAAAAATGAAATTTCCACCATATAGATCATAATGCTTCCAGCCATTTTAGTTTTGTCAACAATTTTAGATGTCTGAAAACAGCCAAGAATTAAATTGGAACAGTCAGGAACTTGCATAAAAATCTTAGAAGAAAATCAAGTTAATTTTAGTTTGGTCCAAATATTATGCTCAAAATCTGAATTTTCTGAATCTCACCTTCCAGTGTGCACAACTTTAATTAATATAGACTTAATATGGTTCATAAGAAGGGGATGAAAAGAATCCTTAGTGTGGATCACTACAGAAATAAGTCTTGCTGTTTCTGTGTTAATATTTTCTCTGCATCAGGTCCATGAGGAAAGCAGACTTGACCATTTTTAGCCTCATTTTCCTGTGATCCTTTTTGTTATTTAAAGCTCCTGTAATTGTAGTCAGAACACTTTAGTCGTTCTCCTGCTTTCAGGTTGCATTTTTAGCACTATTTTTGTATCTTAATAAATGATCAGAAGGGTGATAGACTGTCTGTGCAGTGCAAAGGCACCCAAAGGAGCTCTGGATACGCCAGCACTGGGGCCACAATGACACAGCCGCAGCGGCTCTCCGCACGGGCGGATGCAGCCTGGCTCTTAGCAGTGATGGTTGCCCAGGAGGAGCACGCTGCTGATGTGATTCTGTTGCTTGTGAACCTTTGCTAGATTAGTATCTTTACGTGGCATTGCAATATCCTACCTGCCATTAATTTTGCCGGTGTTGCAAATAGCCTGCAGCATGTTGATAAGTTAAACGTGCCTCTCGAGTGGACGTCAGGTGAGCAAAGACTTCAAGTTCATTTTCTAAATGCTTTGTCTATAGCTTATAACTCAATTCAGTGCACAACTATTGAATTTCCAAATGCAAATGTCACACAGTTGTCGATTATTTACTTTTCGTAAGTATATATGACCTGACCTTAATATTGGTTGTTAGAGCAGGCTCTAAAATAAAATTCTGGCCTCGCTGGAACTGTATCAGTTTCACTCTCGCCTTCCACAGTCTTCCCATATTCCGATACTGCTGAATTCCGCAGCAGAATCCCTGTAGCCTTTGATATGGAATCTGTTTCTTGTTTGCAAGAAGACTTTTTATTTTATTTGATACATAGATTTCAAAAGTCAGAGTTCAGATATTTAAACTTCTGTACTTCTGGCAGGTTGCAGTACCATTTAGAATTTATCTAGGCTCTCTGGGTTTGTTTCTGACCGCATACCATAACTCAGTGGGTTGTTGCCATTAACTCATTCATGCTTCTGTTTGTCACCAAAAGCTTTCTTTTGTTTCCAGGTTTGGCA
Source organism: Pygoscelis adeliae (assembly GCF_000699105.1). Classification (NCBI taxonomy): domain Eukaryota; kingdom Metazoa; phylum Chordata; class Aves; order Sphenisciformes; family Spheniscidae; genus Pygoscelis; species Pygoscelis adeliae. The sequence goes on along the minus strand of NW_008824932.1, from coordinate 5,792,366 downwards.
AGAAATCCCGACCTGCAATGTATGATGCAACCCCCATTGCCTATGAAGATTACAGCCCAGATGACAAACCTTTGGTTACACTGATTAAGACAAAAGATTTGTAATCTAGTGTATCTTTTTTTGGATTATTTTTCAAAAGGATGGGCTACTAACCTAATTTAAATATTTTTAAGAAGAAAGCATAAGTAATTTAAACCATTAGATGCTTCAGAATTTTCTGTAGAATATTTAAGAACCAATTTTCTGCAGCTTTTAGTTTGGAAAAATATTTTAAAACAGAATTTGTGATCTTCATGAATTACAATTTACTGTACCTTGAGCTCTATAAACTATAAGCTTATGATAGTGTGTGCTTTTTTTCTTGGTAGACACTATTACTAAACCCAGATGAGTTTCTTGTGGTTGTTACAGAACAGAAAACAATAATTAATGAGGAGTTCTTTATGACATGTCAGTGCCAGCTTTCTCAGTAGAGGTAGGAAAAATGTGAAGCATAATATGATATATAATATATCCATTAATTAAAAAAGTCTAAAATGTTTGTGTTGTGAAAAAGAAACTAGTAAAAATTATTATTCCTAATCTGAATGAATTAGCTTTTGCCTTTTTCCATGCATGGGTAGATAACCTATTTCTCCATTATTTCCTGAAAGTTGCTGAAACATATTCTTGAGTTGATGTTTGACATTTTTGTAATAGTATTCAGGCTAGGCCTTGTATAATAATTAAAGTGCCTCTTGAGGCAAAGTAAGGGCGTGATCCTTTAAACATTGAAATCAATGAGAGAACGTCCATTGACTTCAGTGGGCACGGGATTGGATCCTACAATTGGACTGAATCTATATTTTTCTTTAAAAGTTGAAGTTTTTTATATTGTGAGTAAACTAAGCATATGGTTTGGGTTGTTTGTTTCCTAAGGGTTGTTGATGTACAGTATCGTTTCATGAAATATTGTGTATTTCTCATAGTGCTTCTTATTTAGGATCAGTATGGGGTTTTTGTGGCTGTATTTGATTGCTTATGGGCTTCCTAAAATTCTTGCTTATTTCAGAAAATATTGAATAAATGTTATCAAGTGAAAATTGCAGCTGTTTCTTTGTTTTTCTTCATTTGAAAGTGCAGTGTTGTCTATAAAATTGAAAGGACATGAGCGTGTAATGTGCTATAAATAATGCCAAAAGAGGATATTCCAGCTGTTAATTAGAAAAGGAAAAAATGGGCTTTATTATCAAGGTAATCGCTCAAAAGTGAGACAAATACAGCACCGGAGTAAAGATGCAGTCCTGCAGTCCAGGCCATATGCACCACAGCCCGTTCCTGAGCGGATCTGACTGCAAATCTGGACTCAAAGTTACAGCAAGAGTAAGGTTTTGTCACAGAACAACCTGTTTACGTGAGTAGGCTTGAGCTGACTTTGTGTTTCGAAGAGGCCCGCTCCCGGGGAAGCCAAAACCGCATGGTATAGAGGCAAATTGCTGTAGCTACCTACAGATCCTGCTGCGTGGCGCTGTGCTACGTCCAGCCAGTGCCGTTGCGCTACGGGCCGCTAAGCGCCGAAGGGCTGAGCTCCGGTTGACCTCTTAATGTTGGGGAATCTTGGAATGCAGCCAAAATCTTCATCTTTCACATAAATAACATTTCCAGACGGGGGGAAAAAAAAAAATGCCACCGGGAAGTTTGATCATCTCTGTGTGAGGACAGCCGTTGTCTCAGGCAGCCCTTCCCTTTCCTTGCAACCGCTGACATCTCCAGACCTCAGATCAGCCACTAAAGACAAACGTAATTAAGAATTGTGAAGACAAAAAAGCTGCCACCGGTTTTACTGTCTTGTTTAGGTGGGCAGGGTGCATCCGGTATGTTACTTTTAATTTTGAATTTTGCTACTATTACGGCTTCTGGTTACAGTCATAGCAATTAAATTATTTTCCACATCTTGCACAATTAGTGCTATCAAGAGGTAGACAAATTATTGCAAATCAAGCTATTAGAGTTGCTAAAATGTAATTTTTGTTGTGAGGTTACATTCGAGTTCACCACCAAAAAAAAAAAAAAAGAAAAAAAGAAAAAAGAGCAGCGTTAAATGCAGCAGATACAGGCCAAATTTGAAATGTTGGAAAGGAAAGCAAATGAAAACATATTTTAGTAGAACTGTTAACTGTTAAAGGGAAGCACTGCTCAAAGGATTCTCTTACTGTTTGGAATGGCTGGATGGTGAATATACAGGTTAGTAACACCATGCTGTGTTTGAATTATGGAAACACCAAATCCTTTCAGAAATCCAGACATCCTGTATCTGCCACCATGGGCTTGCAATGATGTTGGCCGAAGACAATAATTACTACTAAGAGACATAAAGAAACTAGATTCAAGCCTCCCTTTAATTCTTCAGGCAGAGTTTTCTATGACAAAGGTTGAGCATTTACAGCCGGTGGCTGTCAGACTAGCTTTTTTAATTGGTGCAGTTTATTCTTTATTCTGCTGCTTTATTCTAGGTATGGAAGCTTTTGTTTATGGTGACTTCTAGGAACGTTTTAAGAACCCCGTAGAAGGGTCAAGAACATGCTACACCCTGTGCCACTTTTTGTAACTTGTGTGGAACAGGGACCAAATACATTGTTGTTATAATTGATTTGTTAATCAGATAGAAAATATTCATTCTTCAGAGTTTTTGGCCTTTTCAGTCGTAAAATATTGGTTTATCTTTGAAGAACTGCAAATCTATACAAAGTAGGGAAACAAGCAACTCTTGTTCTAGGGAACATACATATTCATAGTGCATATTTTACGAGAGAGATGTTGCAATGAGCAGCAGCCCTTCTGCATGCAAATCACACCTTGGTAGTGATTCTTGACCATCCTATATTTCTCTCAAGTGACTGACCTGAAAGATAAGTAATTTGTGAGGAGCTATTTTCCTGTCAGCTTGCAGCCTCTAGCTTCTGTAAATCATCCTGTGCTTCCTGTGAATTGTGCTTTGAAAATTACTTTTGCTCCTTCCAATTTATTTTATTGAGCTCTGATGGCATGTTATGCATGCACTATGCCTGAATCCGTGCACTTCTGAGATATTTGTGAGGCACGGCACTGCCTGCCAGATGGAGCAGCCCTCAGACCTGGAGGGAACAAACCCATCCTGAGTTTTTATCCCAGCTCTGAAGCTGCTAGAACAGGTTTTGTTACTGTCTTTATACGCCAGATCATGTCTTTGTGAGGATATACATGAATGCGGACAAAGGACACTGGTTATTCCGTATCCTTTTCCCAAACCAGACAAGGTTTATTCTGTATAGGGAGCAAATATAGACGTATAGCAAATACCACCTGCTGTTAATATACTACACATGGGTTTTTTTGCTGTAAATCATCCAGATGCAGAAAGGGGTGATTGTATGGGCTCTTCCCCCTGGCAATGGGCTAACAGCCAGCTCCTCCTGCAGATGGGGACAAGTCCCTGGGCTTGTCATTAACCTCCAGTACTTGTGCGCTCCCCAAGTTTGGCTCTTTTTTCTTCCTCTTCCCTCTGGAAATAGAAGAATGTCCCCGAGTCTTTTTCCCCCAGCAGCATAGGCATCTATTCTTGCATGCTTCTTGGGGTGGTGTGAAACTTGCAGTTACAGCTCAGAGTTGTGATACATGTGCTAGCAGGAAAATGTCATGATTTACATGGATTCTGGATGGAATCAGTCCAAAATGATGAAGACAGTGACCCTATCCATGTGGTTGGGCAGTATAATACAAATACAAGGCCCAAGGGAACAGCTGAGCACAACAGCTAGAAAACACGTCGACTAAAACCATACAGATTATCCCCATTAAAACCTACAGATGTAACCCTAACTTTAGTTGAGAAAAATCAGACCATCGCCACAGCTTCAGCCTCTCTTTGCATCTTGTCTCTAGCAGGTGCTTTGGGAATTTGCGTGCCACCTGTGTGGGCTCCAGAGGTGACATGTAGCCAAATCCTTGGGTGAGAAGCCTTGGTCCCCCACCAGGACCAGTTTTCAGTAGCAGACCTTGTACTTGGGAAGAAGCTGGCTCTCGAGCCTCCCTAACTTGAACACACTTCATCATCTTCCAAACACATGGTGAAAAACGATGTTGTTGTGGGGTGCAGGCAGCTCGTGAAGGCAGGCAGGGTTTCCCTGCCAGCGAGGAAGGCTCTGTCCCCATCATGGGGGCTCGTTGCAGCGTGCTGTGTGGCAGTGTGCTGCTCCTTGGGTGAGGGGGCCTGGCCTTTCTGTGGCCGGAGAAGGCTGCCGACCGCAGAGCCATCCGTCTGCTTTGGAGATCCATTTTAAAAACCCCAGGTGTGTCCCTGGGCCGGGCGTGCAGTGATGGCCGGGCCGGGCAGGCAGCAGCAGAGGCGCTGCCGTGAGCCCGCCCTGGGAGCAGGAGGTGACACTGCCATTCCCCGTGTCGCGGCCGTCAAGCCCCTTGGCTCTCGCCCGCCTGCTATTCGGGTGAAGGAGACAGAGGACGAAAGGCCTGGGGATGTGGTCCTGACCCGGCTGGGCCCCGGGCAAGCGGCCGGTGCAAGCCTGCAGGAACTCCATTTGTTCTCATCTTACCTTGTTTCTGTTAGCAGATTAATCAAACGGTGGGCTCGGAGGAAGCCTAATGGCCAGGGACACAGGGAGAGCTCAGGGGAGGCACAGGTGGTCTATGAGTAGTTGCAAGGAGACCTGAGGCACCCCCTGCCACGAGTAACCCTGTGCGTTGTCAATCCAGGCTGGGTAACATCCTGCACCAAAACCACCAGTCTGATTTTGCTGTTACTCCCTCCACTGCAAACGCAGCCATCTGCTGCCCTGGCGTGAGGGAAATGAGAACTGAGAGGAGATTTCAGCTCAGTAAAGTGCATCTTCAAATAGCAAAAGTCTCTATGTGGTTAATCCCTTTGAAAACAATGGGAGTTTGAAGATGATGTTTGTGACGTTTTGGAGAAAACTGGTTTGGTCTCTCCCCGCATCTAAAAATACAAAAAATCTGGCCATAGATGTATAGCACTAGAGTAAACATTGCTTGCTTCAGTGAAGTCTCACGCGGTGAAACTTCAATCACAACATTGATGTTTTCATCCTATCTCAGTTTTATTTCTGGAAGTGGCTTGGCTATTCTCCAGCAGGGCTTTGTTGAGAAATGTCTGAGCAGATATGACATTCCTGAAGATGTATAGTTTCTCTTTTGATCGCAATAGACACCTCATGAGGAGTAAATTCAACACCTCTGAATATTATTCTCTGTGTGGATGGCTGAGAGGAATTAAACAGCCCCTCCTCACTTGTGTTGCCCGAGTTATGCCTACAGGGAAATCCTTTGCCCCTTCATGTGGCTAAATCCTTCTGCGTCCAAAATTTCTCTGAGATTCCTTTCTCATTTTGCCCACAGCCTCTCAACTTTTGCAGAGCAGACTGGCACACTGCATCAGACCGAGCCGTGCCTCATCCTTACAGCTCAGCAAATCCAGCCCATCCTCCCTTTGGGTGCCTCCAGCCCAGTTTCTGTGTGAGCTCTTTGCTGCACGACCAGCTTTGGGAACTTACTGCCATGTTTCCAAGGTTCATGTGCTGCTCAGTGCTGGGTGGGCTGAAATTGCTATTTGTATGTTACTCTGCTCTCCTATTCCTGACCTCAGAGGGGGTGCAGAAGTACGGGCCTCCCATGGACCTCTTCTTCCTGCTTGAACATGGAAGGCAGATGAAAACCAGTTTAATTCAGGGAAGGGCTTAGTCTCTCAGGCCATTCCCTGCTATGAATAGTTAAAATAATGAGTGTATTATCAAGAGCTAATGAGTTCAGACACGGCCCTAACATCAGAAATGGGAGCGTCAGGGCAGTGCGGTGTGTGCCCAAACCCTCTCTTCAAACCTGTTGGCTACTTGAGAGCAAGCTGCCCTGGGTTACGGCTTTCAGGCACCTTTTATTTTATAACAAAAAAGTGAGTCTGAGGGATTGTTTGTTTGTTTAAAATACATTTTACCTCTCAGAGTCTATTACCTCAAGGGTATAGACTCTGAAATGCTCTGCACAAGGGCAAAGCACTTAGCCAGTGCCAAATGAGAGATATGGAGCTGACCTGCTTTATCTCCTCTTCGCAAGTTTGTCCTCCATTCCCTGAGACTTTGGCTGAGCATCCGCCAAAACACTGTAGTTGTGTGTGGTCAGGAGGGATGGCATAAGGCAAATTTGACTCTGAGCCACCTTTATGTCCGTCTTAAACGTCTCACCAGGGAGATGGGACCGGCCCGAGTCTGACATCAGAGCAGTCAGAATACTGCTGCTACCTGAAATAGCTGGAGATTGTTAAAAAGATGGGCAGAGTGCAGTGTGCTCTCGGCTCCCACCAGATCCTCCTCAGTCTGACGTGCTGGTCACTGGAGAGGCATTGCTCAGAAGTCGTCTTTGTACTTCTTGACTCTTTTCTCTCTGCTTGCACTAGAGGTGATCCCTCTTGTGCAAATTCTGTGCTGCAGAGCACCCTCTGTGGGACCCAGCATCTGAATCCTTTATATCCTTTTTTCCCCTCATGTTTTGGAAGAGCTCCAATTAGGTGAAGGTGATTCCTTCTGATGGGAAGTGGGTCATCCAGTGAAAACAAACAAAACTTCAAAGTGGTTATGCCACGTCCAGCCTCATCTGGGCTCCATTGGCTTCATTTCTTCTACAGTGCAAAATAGATAACAAAAATGACCTCTCTGGAAAAGTCACAGTTCTCCGTTATTATGAATTCCAGTTCCAAATCCTCCTTTTAAGAAGTTTATGATAAGATGATTATTGTAAATAAGCTTCCCCTTTAGCAAAGAATAAATCATCAAATAGGCTTTGTTTGGTGAGATCTTTGGCAGAGGAATGTAAATAAATAAGCTAACTGAATAAACTTCTTTATCTGATGTGCTGAGCAGAAAAGGCAGCAAAGTTAATCATTTAGGAAAATAAGCTGGTCTGCTGTGCTTTTTTCAATAACAGACCAGGAAGAGTCTAAGGGAAACAATCCGCTCTATCTCGCTGACCCTGGACTTTTTGCCAGAGTCCCGCAGACCAGGAGAGATCATGTTTATCACTCTGGAAGCAATGCTATCTCCTCAAGGAGATGCCCTTCAGTCTAGATTTTTGATTTGTTTCTTTTCCTGTGGACTGGTCTACTTCCCTTCAGAGGTAGCTCCTTGCAACAGAACAGAGTTCTCTTATGAAGCCAGCTGTGACTTTTCTTCCACCTCCTGGGAGTAGTACACACATGGACAATAATCTGAATTTGCAGTGTCTTAAACTTTGGGCTCCATTCATGTTTCCATATGAGCAAGTTCTTGTGCATATGCATGTGATCGTACATGGATGTCAGTCCACCACTGCTCAAAGAAATCAGAGTGCGACTGTTCTGATCTTCACCCCAGTTTTTTACTGACTTACGTGGATTTGAACTAATCTGAAGTAAATCTGCCTGGAATCTGAGCCTATAAGCCAGATACAAGTTGCACAAGTTAACAAAAATGTGTGTAGCTGCTGTGGAAAGAGAAAATAGCCTAACGCAATTTAGATGATTTTGGCACGTAGCAGCCACAATTACGATTAGTTTGTCAGCAGAAGACTTAGTTTTCACCCCCAATCGTAATCGTTTGCGGGATGATCATTGCTGAAATGTATCTCATCATCCTTTGCTTTCTCCCTTTGCTTGTGCTGTATCTTCCACCTTGCCACTCTAGGGCATTAGCATTGTATGAAGAAATTTAACCGTTGGCACCATAGATGAAGACAAGCAAGAAAAACAGATGAAAGTTGGTCAATGGAGAGTTCTCGGCTGTGAATCTCTTTGGCAAGCCAGACCAGGATGAACTTATGACACTCTCTTGACTCATCTATCTCTGTAAGTCTTTGATCGGTTAAATCTCTTCTTCCTCCCTTCCCATAAATCCTTTGGGTGATGAAAGACTGCATCTGGTATTGCATCAGGACAGCAATATCTCAGCTTGACATAGCTCAACCAGGACTGTAGTGTTTAGCACCTAAAGGATGCATTAATGGAGGCGGTGGTCTGTAGCCTATGTGAATGCCCTTGTTTGTCCTCATGCCGTGGCTTCCTATTGTTTCCTTGTTTCAAAGTCTCAGAATTTGGGATAGTTGCATTTTTGCCCCTTTTGGGGTGTTTGACATACGAATATAAAGTCAAGATTGCTTGGAACTCTTCCTGGGGGAAAGTATCTACGACTTCCCATAATAACAAAGACAGGACACGTTTATGTCAAAATATCAGCACAAGATGCTTCCGACGACAGTCAGACCACATGGATGGGACCTGTGTGAATGTATCCACAGGAAAAGCAGCTTAGCCTTGCTCCTCAGGCTGGTGGCTTGGGACACTTCCAAGGTTTGAGTAAAAGTTTTTGCAAATGTAGCAGTGGCACTGCGAGCCCTGTCCTACAGCCGTAGCTGGAGGAGACCACAAGAGATTCACGGGTTCTCACCATGAATCTCCCACTGACTCTCAGGACGGCCTTTAAATTCATCGGGTAGCGATTTATTCTAAATTCAAATAATTGCATGTAATTAAATTTGCCTCCTTTGCACTAGAGAGCTAATGAATGTCTCTGAAATGTTCTGAGATCTTTTCATGAAAGGCTTTTTTATGTCCATGATTCTAAAAAAAAAAGTTTCCCAGAACTTCCCGTTTAGCTAATGACTTACACTGTGTTTTAGTACATGTGAAATTTATGAATCTGTATAAAATCTAACAAATAAAATCTCAGTCAGGTTGAAAAATATGACCAACACCTTGTTGAATGTGGAAACAATGACAGACCTTCACTGCCAACTCTTGTACACCCTTCGCCTAGTGTATCTGCCTTTGGGCAACCGGCAATTTGTGAAAATACCATCAGGAAGGCTGCTTAAAAATAGCTGTCCCATCTGATTGCTTAGCATACATTCTTGTATTAGAAGAATTGAAATATAATAGTGTATTTACTAGCAATATCTTTCTGGGAATTGCATCTTATGCCCTCAGGCCTATGAGACCAAGACATAGAACCTCAGTTCTTACTCCCTTTCATCTGCACTTCTGACCACTACAAGCTTCAAGAAAACTCTTTGGTAATGAGTATGAGGGTCATGAGGGCAATTTCATGCATGGCAAAGCTTCATTTACCCCAGCCACCTTCCAGAAGGTTGGCTTTAGCTTCTTTTTGGAAAAAAAAGTGGCTCAAGTGTGCAGTTTCTTCGGTCTCCTAGAAGTCAGCTTATTTCCTATACTGTATTGAGACAGAGCACATACAATGGGTTCCAGTTCCGATTCTTTCTCCAAGAGGACAGTGCAACACATGGATAGGTTACAGAGAGCTGAAATCGGTATTAACTTGCTGAAAACTTTGTGTTTGTAGATGCCATTGTATGGCGTTGATATTTATTCTGCAGAGCAGCCTGTGGTTGTTCGACTCACTGTATTGCATCTGTCATGTGAAGAAGGCAACCAGGCAATAACTGTCATGATGCAGAATGATTTCTTTCAAGGATTTTGTACCTAAGATGTGCTGTCCATAATGTCTTATTTGTGGTCTGTACGTGACACCAGTACCTCCTATTAATTTAATTTAAAGATATATTTCAGCTGTTTTCCCTTTGTATGGCATTTGCTAGAATGGTCTGTCAAAACAAAACTGGCAAAACGTCATGTAAATAAGAAAGGCTCTGCTTTCGCTTGTGCCTATTATGCCATTCCACTTTCATCTTGCCATGAATTTGAAATTGAGATTGTTCTACATATAAAAGATGATGACCAGTTATTTTTATCTCCAGTACTCAGCACGCCGCTTCCCCTCTCCCCGTGCCCTGTGTTGTCCTGCGTGCGATAAGGACAAAGCCTGGAGGAGGTTTTTAGAGCGCTGAATTAGGTGCAGAGTTTATCAGTCTTCCTCTGTCTTTCACCCATTTCATTTCCACAGAGAGAATATTTTACAATTCCAGGGAGATGCCTTAATTCCTGACAGCTTTGAAGAGTTATTATATTTTAATACATGCAAGATTTAAAATAGGGTAGTAAGCTAGCAGTATTGACAGACAGGTTTAAATCAAAACGTCTCACAGCTGTGATTTACTTAGTGATATATGTTGCTGAATTTTGAAAGATTTCATTTGGAATAGATTATTGAATGGTAAATATGGTGATGCTTTGATGACATTTTAAAGTTTCATGCAATACACTACATAATTTCTGTACAAATTGGTTAATATTATCTAATTTTGCTCCACTTTAGGGGACTCCTGCCTGCAGAGAAACCCAAAATCTCTCAACAAAACCACTACCCTGCCCTGGCAGTAGGGCTGGCACTACTCATGGTTTTCCAACTGTTTTTCAGGAAGCCCTGATTTTGCATAAGCAATATAGTCGTCTTCTCTTTTTCCATCTGGCAGTACCTCTCAAGAAGGGCAGAAATTGCGGGCAGAGAAATAATATCAGACTTCAAATTAACAGTTAAATGTGCTCTTCATTCAAAAGCAACTCAGCCTTGAGATTTCTGAGAGAGAATCCATTGTGTGTCTCTCTCTTTTTTGTTTACATGTCATCTCTGATTTACATCCCTCTTCTTCAAACTTCAGTGTCGGGGTGATTTACGACCGCAATTTTCTGTGTAATATTCTGCAGCAATAGTAGGGAAATCCCTTCCCGCAGCATGGGGATGTGGTGTTCTTTGTTACGTACCGAAGAGGCACACAACCCTTACATTTCTTTAAAAAGACAACGCCTAATAAGCTTTTTGAAAGGAAAACTGCAAATCCCATCTCATAATAATCCATCTCATAATTACACATAGATATGTTGTGCAAAAACTGCTCTGGCTACGTGGCATTGGCATTTTATGTGATATATCCATCGAGAGCCCCTCTGACTGCCACGGGCCGGTCTATTTAACCGATCTCCTGCTTTTAGCTTGAAACAAGTTCCCAGATGGCACTAAGCAAAGCATGTGAGTCCAGCTGCGTTGCTGTACTGGGGGCTGCTCATGCTGAAATTTAAGCATGAGCTTGATGAAGGACTTCTGAGGTTTGTTAATTTTCTTTTATGTATTTTTGCCTCTTCTGGGGTTGAAGACATTTCACACGTTTATAGAGTTCTTCTTTGAGTTGCAAAACTTAGTAAAATCTTGTGTGAAATGTTGATGGCATCAGCCTTATACCTTCAGTGAGGGCTCTCCATTCACTCTGGTTCCCAAAAACTTAGAAGGGACTTGAGTCCCACTAAACTATTGTACACAAGAGGGTCATTTTTGGGCTTCTCTGGATGATTTGTAAATCGATATTTAAAACCTCTGCAGGTATTTGCCAGCAAATCAGTTCACATCCACCCAGCAGCACATATGTTAGAAATCTTCCCAATAACCAGTGCAGTGCCCAGGTTATGGACCAAGAAGGAGGCCCTCCACAGTCCACTTACCGATCTATCTTTTCTTAATTAGGACTTGGGCGGGCTGGAGCATGGTTTCGTCCTTGAACTCTACCCTGTTTCCTGTTTCGCACATTTCATAGTCTAGAACCGCTGCAGAGCGGGGAATACGTGTGCCCCTTGCCCTACAACGCTTTTGGTTTTCGACCCCTTTATGTGCTTTGGCATAGTCAGACATTAGTATTTTGTCGGTATCAGTTTTTGATGGTGGCGATCAGAGAGGTTGCATTAAACAAATGACACTTACCGTTACACATCCTCTTACACTCTCTGCTATAAACATCCGAGCAGTGTAATGTGAAAATTATCTGGTTTTAGCTGTGAAAGAACCTTTGTATGCACAGACGTTTCCAGGAGAATTTGGGTTGTTCTAACAATGGCTCTTTACATCCCCGTGCTGAAGTCGGGGAAGGAGAAACATCTCCCAGATTACCACATTGTTGACCAGTGTCCTTATGCCTATGAATAACTAGTGGGTACGTGTCACTGAAATAGGAAGTGTGACTTCTAGTAAACTTCCTATTTTCACAGATAAACTTGAGTAGTTGGAAATTGTGAAATCTAGATGACAGATTGCCAAACCTTTTTCTTCCTATGGTGATGCTCTGCAAATGAAAATTTTGATTGTAGATTGTCAAAAGTCTCTTCTCTTGGTAAATTTTCTTATTCTGAGGGAATATCCAGTGCATATCAAATTGCCTGAATATTTATCACCGATGATTCTTCATTCCTGTTTATTATTCCATTGTTTTCACTGCTCTCTCTAAAAACAGCTTATCTATGTAGACGATTCTCCTCTCGCTTACGTTGTTAAAGATCAGAAGTAATTTAAATTAAGTTCACGGAGTCTCATCTGTGCAACTCAGAAAAGAGTCATGGACAGGAGCTATGAAGAAGCCATGGGTTTAGCTTGGTGTAAAACTCACGTGGGATGATTGTGATCTCTGTACAGATTTGTGGAGGTGCATATTTCTCTTTATCACAGACAAATAAGCATTTAATAATCATCAGGGGCAATTCACAAATAAAAACAATGCAGTCAAAGGTGCAGAGAGCTGACAGGGGTCTTAGCGGGTCTTGTTTCAAGTTTGTCTGGACCTAGGAGAGAATGAAGTATCTGGCACATGTCAACTGGAAGAGTTTGTGCCAGTCATTTTCTGCTGCTTACAAGATTAATTGGTGCATTAAGAGCTGGACTTGAGCTTCTTTGGGTATGTTAACGCAAGATTTGCTGCTAGAGGCTGTCTGAGAAATGTCACTGTCCCTGCAAGAAGGTGTCTGGCCACCAGCTGTGTCACTGGCGCTGCGGTGGGAGCACTCCCTGGGCAGGTGAGGACTCCTCCTCCCGTCCCGTCTCCCTGGTACTTTCCTCTGCCCCCCGCATGTCATCACCACCCCCAAATGTCCTTTGGCTTCCTCAGGGTCTGAGCCTCGGGTTTTTCCCCTTTCTCATCCTTGCTGCCTCCCTCCTCCCAGTCCCGCTTCCTCTGAGGGGATCCCTTGGGACACACGCCGCGCTTGGCCCCCCTGCGCCCTGGGTAGCTCAGCCTTTCCTAGCACCGCAGCTGGAGACTGGTGGCTGCCAAAAGCACTCCCCGCGCCTGCCCTGCCTTTCCCCCCGTCCCCAGGCCCGCCTGCCTCCCGCCGCA
>NW_008824932.1:5773540-5779161 GCF_000699105.1 Pygoscelis adeliae | reverse complement strand
CGGAGCCAGGAGGCCGCCTTCGCCCGGGGAGCTTCTGCAGCCGCAGCCCCCGAGCCCGAGCCCTCCCCCCGCCGCCCGGCCGCTGCCAAAATCCACAGAGTCGTCCTTTCTTTCCTCACGCTGGTTAGGAAAAAAGGGGCATGGTCGGTACTGATTTGAGGGGGTTGGCAGCTCCGAAAGATCGAATTTGTGTTTGCTGGGAGGCTTCGCTCGCTCACCGGGGGCTCCCGCCGGCTGCGGTGGAGGTGCTGCCCAGCAGAGGTGACAGGAATACTGAGAATAAAACTTGCTTGGCCCTTTATTATCACATATTTGGTCCTGCGCAGAACTGATGTGGCCTTTTAAATCCATGCAAGACCTTTGCAGCAACCTCCCTTCCGCACTTATTGACCCACCATGGCTTTGGTGGTTTATTTTCACTGCTGCTGGGAGTAGGACCGGTACAGCGCCAACGTGAAGGAGAAGCGAGACCAAATATCTGCCTTTCTAAAGATGAGGCCGAAAGGTGCGAAAAAAAAAGGGATACCACATGAATACAGCCAAATAGGTCACTACCTGTGCATTGCATGCGTTTATTTAGTCCAGGCGCCTTCAAAATCATCCTCGAAGTTATTTTTGGTAGAAGAAGAGAAGTAGCTATCCTGGCGCTCGGGGAAGGCAGCGGGGTAGTTACAGCTGAAGAGGTAATCAGAAATGCAACCTCTCTTGGCACCAACACAGGTCATTAAAGATACCTGGTTGCTATGGGAACCCCGGCAAGAGCTTCTCAGACAAATTGGAAATCAGGACTTCATTACACCCGGCAAGCCCAGCCCGGATGGGTGGGAGAATATGGCGTATCCGAACCTGAATTATCTCCTTCCCTGGGATACTTACTGCTGTCTCAATTTCACAAATCATTAACACCGCATTGCTTCAGGTTTATAGCATCTCCCGATGCCATTTTAAAATACTTGCAAAGGGGATAATGAACCAGATGCACTGTGAGCAGAAGCAGCCTTGGCTGAACCACCTTTGGTGGAGCTGCACTCCCGTGTCTGCGCAATCATCCCGACGCACCTACATAATCAGAATAAAACCGACTACTACTAAATAACAGTACTGCACCGTTGGAATTATATGGTGAGCAAGTATGTAAATAAATTTCCCTTTCAATTTACCAAAACACAATACTGAAAGGAAATCAAGGACCTTTGGAGAGATGTGGTCTGCGTTTTGCCAGTATTTGAATGAGACATCTTTGCTGTTGAATTGCTGCTACTTTAACAGCAACCATGCTTTAGGCCGCTCCTGGGTGAGGAATGCAGAGCCAGACCTTTAGATGCTGCTGTACCTGTCAAAGGGCGTATATCTGCCATTTAGATGTCACCGTAATTTAAGTTGCTTCTCAATAGCCCCTGAACCCTGCAGAGGATTGCGTCCCCTCAAAATCCAGGTTTCTGTTGTCAGCGTTTGCAAACTGCCAATGCTCTGACGCTGTCCCCAGCTACTGCTTGCCTGCATCCCGCGGCCGGACGCGGCGCTGGAGGCCCAGCCTGGCCGTGTCCTCCCCGAGCAATGCCCGCGCCGCAGCTCTCCCGTGCCGAGTCTCCAAAGTACGCACCCTGCCACGGGAGCTGGAAATCTCTAACTTGGGTGTTTACTCTGCCGTGTTCATATGAAGGTGAGATCATGCCATCCTATCTAGCTTTGCCACCTGCGAGAGATGAAGTACTGCCTAAAAACGTATTTATTGTTAACTTGAATGTTAAAATATGATCGTTGTCAAAGAAGACAGTTTGAGTTACTTGGATACTGTGTTTTGGGTTGCTTAGGCACAAAACATTTTTGCAGAAAGCGATCGGAAAATTCATACAATGTGCCTGGTGTCCTTTATCTATGCAAGGATGCTGCATTTGCTTGGAGCGAGCTGACAACGTGTTTAAGAGTAACAAGTGTATTTAGATTTTGGAAGTATGTTATTAATTACAGCACTTTACACAACATTAAATTTGCTAATTAGGCAAACTCTTACCCTGCAAAAGCAAACCCAAGGTAAACTGAATTCTTAAGGGAAAAAAAATGTGTTTAATGACTCTTGTACACTTTGTAAACTTGCATAATCAAAAAGAGGATCTTGGAAATAGGACTTGCGAAGTCTGCACAATATTTGGGGAAGCAGCATTTAAATAACTTTATGACTCTTCTAGTGATATTTCAGTGAGAAGTGATAGTGCTCCTAAAGCTAAATGGAGCTTGTGAAGTCCAATAATTCATTGGGATCAGCAATTAGACAATTTTAGTTAATTAATAAGGCAACGTCTACAGTAAAAAAAAAAAAAAGTGAGTTTATTTTTGGTTTCAAATGCAGAGGAGCCATGTTGCTATAAACACATTAGGGTATGAGACGGTGCAAAGGGAAGACAAACTAAGTAACTAGGAGCCATTAAAAGAGAGAAAATATCCTGGATTTACTGGAAACGCTTCAACTTCACCGTGTGAATGGAAGTGAAATTGGTCCTATTGCATCAAATACTCCCCTTTGAAATGAGAGAACTCCCTTGGCTCCAGTATTTCTGTCCTGTGGGCACAGAAGTGAAGGAGACTGAGAGAAGCGGGACCAACCTGCGTAATGTATTGCAGTCTTTGGAAAAAACTGTCTCGATATTAACTTATTACAAGAAGAGAAACTCCGCAATTTGGCGCAGTAAAAGGAAAATCAATAGAAAAAATATCTGTATCTTCTTACAGGCACATTCTGGAACACGGCACATCCTGGAAATATGAATTCACACTATTTATTTAAGCAAACGCAAAAGATTTCTGACTGGCTGGGAGCAGAACTTACCTAATGCAGAACAGCTTAGATACCAAATAAAAAATGATGCTTGGATTAAAATATTAGGAAGCGTAGGTAAAAATGACCTCATCTTAGTGAGATTGTGACATGAAGTCACCCGAGTCTAATTGATCGTTTCCTGAGCTGGGCTCTGGCTGATGCCCTGGCCACCCCGGCAGCGCCTACTCCAGCCGAAAAGCGAGTTTCCCGCGGCGGAGTTGCGGGGCAGGTCCGAAAGGGCAAAAGCAGGGCTGACTTTCCTGACACGGCCATAACCCATGTGATGCTCGAGTACTCCTGGAGACTAAACAAACCCAAGCAGGGTGGCTCCGTAGCTATCTTGTCCCCACAGCGCTGCTCGCTCTCTCAGCTCACAGGTTGCTTTTTAATCAACCAGTTTGATTTCAGAGATGTGCAATCAAGCTGCTCCTCTCTACCTGTAAGCATATTCCTACCTTCCTCTCCTACCCCCTCAGCCTGAAGCCTACAGCATTCATTTTCTCCGTTTTCACATCCTTTTGGAAATTGAGTAAGCAACTGTTTCTGCTTGTTTGTTCTAATAGCCTGCCACCCATTCTGCAGTAAACACAGATTTCCCCCCCTGTTGGTTTAGTTTGTATAAAAGTCATGTAAACGAAGAGAGAAGCAGCCTCCAGCCATAGGGTTGGTCTCCTTCTGCTAATCACAGATCCTAAACTTCCTTCGTGCCCCGCTGCTGACGACAGCCCGGGTTGTGCCTGCTCCCAGCTGGCTCAGGCGGCGATGGCGGGTGGATTTACCCGTGTGGGAAGGATCGATGAAACTGCTCCAGAGTTCACCTGAGGAAGAGCGAGGCTTTTAGAAAATGCTTCCCTTGCGCAGGAGTGTAAGCGTCGGTCAGAAGAAACAAGAGGGTGACAGGGACACAGCGTTTGCTCGGCAAGCGGGAAGGGGAGAGCTCTGGTGGGTGTCTCGGTCAGGAGCTGGTACAGGGTTGGTGCTTCCCTTCCCGGAGAGAGGACGGTGACGCATCAGTAGATGTAGCTGCAAGACCTGAATCGCTTTAATTAGGCCGTCACTGCTAAGGGAGGTACCGACGAAGTGTTTTCAGAAACAATTTAAAAATTCATACTCATTGAGGCCTCGCTCTGACCAGATGCAGCCTCGCCCGGATCCTGCAACGTGTCCCAGGGTGTTGTCCCCGAGATGCCACAGCGGCCGTGCGGCCCCGCAAGGGACAGTGTTTCTTTGCAGGTGAACCTGATGCCATCGCAAACCCTGGCTTTTTGGGAAGATGCCCTTAAATATTGCTTTGCTTCGCTATAGAAAGCACCGACACTGAAATGATATCCCAGTTGCCCCTCGGGCTCACACACCCGCAGCGGGTTTGGGAGCCTGGCTTGCAGGCTGCGGGGTGTGGTGGTTAGTGCTCGGGACAAGCATGACACATGCTCCTTTGGTTTTATACCAAATCCTCCCGGCACCCAAGCGTGAGGCGCTGGCTGGGCGGCCCCGGGTCAGCAGGGAGGGCCGGGGGCGGCTTTTGTGCCTGGAAAAATGTCCTTAGGTGCAGTTCAGGAGCCTGCAGAGACTTTCCCTTTTCTGTGGCATTTCTGATCTCCACTGGGAAGAGCGATGCCTCCATGTCCCGGCACAAGCCAGGGCAAGACCGTGCCCGTGCCCTTGCGAGTGCTGGGCCGGGGCCAGGGCAGAGCCCCCCCCCCGCTGCCCCCACTGCTTCCCTCGGGGCCGGATCGGGGCAGCCCCGGCCCAGCGGCTGCGCCGCGCTCCTGGCCCTGCTCCCTCCATTGTGCGTGGCAGCCAGGACGTGGCTCTGCCATGTCTTAAAATGTGGCCCAAGCACCAAAGTCATTTAGGTACTTCTGGAGGTTTTGCCTTTAACCTCCTGGATAGCAAAAGAGGGCTCAGGTCTGGTTTTTTGCTTTTTACCGCGTGAAGGGACGTCCCGTGCCCGGTTAGGGTGCTTTTAGCCAACAGCTCTCTTGGGGCCAGCAGCAGCAGCACTGGCCCCCCGGCCCGGCAGGTGCCGCAGAGCCGATCCGTCTAAGGAGACGGAAACATCCAGTCAGATAATTGTGAGGGTGACGTGAACGTTGTGATTCACACGTTACTTTAATAACATTGACAACAATTTTCCTTATACGCCCATGTGGCGGCTGGAGCTGTGACTGGTGCTGCCGCCGTGGTGTGGCTCGGGTAAGCCGCGGTGCGGGTGTAACCCGGCAGGTCTGGGGGGGAGGTAGGTGGGTGTGTGCTGTGGGTACAGCCGGGACTGGGGACGGGAGGAGATGAGGTTTTTTTCACCTCAGTGTTTGGAAACAAATCCGTTGGCTGCAAGCGCTACGCCTTAAGCTGCTGCTGCTTGCTCTGCAAGGCTTAGGGGGTGGAAATGGTCGTATTTCCGTCGCTCCCACGGCTCAGGCCTTGGCGCGGGGCAGGGGGCAGGAGGAGCCAGAAGCACAGCCGGGGCCTGGGCTGGGCTGGGCTGGGAGGCGAGGGCGAGTGCAGTGCTGGGGCAGCTCCCCACGCCCCCACTCCTCCGTCCGCATCCCAAATGTAGCACCAGAGGTTTGGGCTGTTTGTGGGGAAAGGTGGTCGAGACGTGCCATGGGGTATTTTAGTGCCTGAGAGGAGGAGGCAGACCCCAGCGCCTGTCCCTCTCGTGCCGGAGCTTGTTGATGCCGGTGCTGTGAAACAGCTGAGCATGAGCTCAATGCTGGCGTGGCGCGGGCTCCTCGGCCTCCCCGGGGCTGACAGGACAGGGGGGATCCTGACCCCGGCCGGTGGATCCCTGTGCTCCCTG
>NW_008824932.1:5763257-5772490 GCF_000699105.1 Pygoscelis adeliae | reverse complement strand
GGAGCGGGGCGCGGGGGCCGCCAAATCCCGCGGGAGCCGTTTGCCACCCCCAAACCTGCAGGTCCGGGTGGCTCATGGGAACTTGGGTCCCCCCGCGCCGCCTGTCCGCGCCCCGCCGGGCGGCCCACACGCTGTCGCAGCGGGTCGGGCTCTGCTAGCCCTGGGCTCTGTCCTTTTTTTAATGTATGCTTTTATGCATATTTCATATTCAGGGTGAAATCTGAGACGGGCAGAGAGCAAGGTGAAATAAAACTCACTTTGTAGTTCCACTGTGTCGACTTCATGTAATTTTCCAGAGCAAGTGTCTAGTGAGAGAGAACTGGACATTTTAAGTAAGAATCAATGGTCTTAGCTGATGACAAGAAAAGGTTATTATTGCTCTTGCAATTCAAATTGAGAGTTTGCTTTGATATCACCAAGCGGAAAATTCAGTGGTTTGATTTGAGTTGATAGTAAAGCCAAGCCAAGCAGATCCGTGAGCTTTAATCCGCACCAGGCAGTAACGGGAATAATTCCCATTCTTAAAAAGACATACTTTTCTCTACAACGAGAAACTTGATTTTTAGTGGATAGGAATGATGTCCCACATCCATAGTTTATGGGTTCCAGGGTAAAAACGATGTGAGCGCGCTACTATTTATTTGTTTCCCCGTGTTAGCCAGAAGCCTCTCTGTACTGAACACAGGCAGCAAGATCACCCGCGTTAGGGAGTTCATGATCTTGGGTGGGTTGTGGGGGCGGGAGCACCTGTATCACCTGTGCTCTGGAGGGATGGTGTCCCCTCGGGGGATGCTGCTGCAGGGGAAGGACCTGAGGTGAGGCTGCACCCAGCAGCTGGGGGCAAAGGAGAAGGTGAGGGGAGGGGAAGAGAAGGGGAAAGCTGAGGTTAATAGCGGTGTGCTGGTCTGCATCGTATGGACTGGCTACGTGCCCCTTTTGTGGAATTAGGAGGTGTTGAAAATAACAAGATACGAATATCACAAATATCTGGTACTGCCTACAAGAGCGTGCAAGGCTAAAAAGAACCAAGTGCTTGTGTTTTGCAGAGTAAGATTGTAAGCGTAGCCTTATTCAGCTGCCTCACATATCCCGTGCGCCGGTAGGGATCTTGCTTTAGGGAGCGGGTGGGAAAGGCCATGTGCCGTGGGGAACCAGGGCTGCCTGGAAGGGGGATGCTCGCTGGGCCTCTCGCTTACCTTTTGCAGTACAACACAGGCCTGTAGCGAGGGGAGCCCGTGCTCCTCCCTGTCGCTGGAGGGGAGCCACGGGCACCAAAGTTCTCAGCAGTGGCCGCTGACTTTGTGCAACCTCCTGTTGGTCACCTCTAGCTGGAGACTCCAGGCATCCTGAGCCTCCCAAAATGCTAAGTGCCCATAATTGTGCTTCTTGCCAACAGGAGTTGCTGGGGAAGTGTAGGAAGAGCTGTAGGTGCTCTAAAAAAACAAGCCAGAGGGATCCAAAATTGCAGAATTAAATGATGCTTTGGACTTGTACCAGCTCCTAAAATGGAGAGAAGGGGAAAGCCTTGGAAAAGCCACCAGAAGCCCGTAATAATTCTGTGTTCACACAAGAGCTTAAATAACATAGGGAACAGTGGACAAAATGAATACAGTGGGTGGAAGGATGCTGGGACTAACTAGGATGCGATCCTGTAATTGGGAGCTGGATCCTAATCCATATACAGACGAGCCAGAGTTGCATGGGCAGTAGACTATCTAATACCTGCAACCCCTTTGAATTTTTTCTTTTTTTCTCCAAAAGAACTTTGAAAGCTGGTCACTTCAAGTAGCCTGATCTCCCCTTCCGTCCCCAAGAACTACGTGTTGTGCATCGCCAGCCTGGCCAGAGCTGCTGGCAGCACTGCCTGCCTGCCCCCCCCTTGCGAGGAGAGCTTGTGCAAGGCAATAAATACATGTTTTTTCCCTTCTTCCTCCCCCTCGACATCTTAATTCAGTTTCAGGTGTCCCACGTTGCTCTCTTTGTCCCAAGCTCCCTCTCTCCTGGCACCCAGCTGCTGTGAAACAAATCTTGGTGTCATTGGGGTGTTGAAGGGGGGCCCTCTGCTTGTCCCTGGCTGGCAAGCGTGTGTTGGGAGGGTGCTGGGCATGGGATTTTGGTTGTAGCAAGTGGGTATTTGGTCACCGGGTAGAGTAGATGACATCTTGTGGTCTCTTTTCACATGTGCTGCAATTACGGGTTATGCCAAGTCACTGCTGCAGAATATTTGGGGGATGTATAATGGCAGGTCCAGCCCTGTCTTCTATAGGTTCTTTTTCGAGCTGCTGTATGGGTGCAGAAAGTGGGGAGCTGGCACAGCTTTCTTAATGTTTTAATGTGTGAGTTGTGTGGGGGGTAATTTTGGCCCAGATGCATCTTGCATTAATATCCAGCCATGCTGGAGTGCCGCTCCGTCCCAAGTAAGACGGCAGTGAAAATATTTTCATCTTTCAGAATATTTCTTTTGGCCTGGTTCAGTAAGGGAAAGTATGAACCAACTTTGGAAGTGACTGCCTGTTGGTGTGGGTTAGTCTTGCCCTCGTTGCTAAGGGGAGCTGCGTATGTTTAACTTAAACGGGAGCGAGCATCGTGGCACGAAGACTTCTGTCATGTTCTGACAGGGTCATCTACGGCTTGTGGGTCTCCTTTCCCAGTCTCACGCAGCGTATAACAGGGCTGCGTGTTCCTGGTCTGTGGTCGTTCATGTCAAAGCTACTTTTGTTCCAAATGTGCTTGGTCCTGTCAAGTTTCACAGTTTGTGCTGAAATTTTTGGCGTTGACTAGACGGGTACAATTCCAGTAGTGAGGTCAGCAGCAGAGCTCACGTATACGCAATAGGAATGAAGTGTCATCAGCAGCTGGGTTACAAAAATGCAGTGAAGCTGGGGCATGAGCTGGACATCTCCCCACTGCTGTCGTGGCCACTTGCTGCTGAAAGCTTCGTCTGCTGCTGAAATGTACCCCCCTTTCCAGGGGCTTTGGTTTCTGGCTTTGCTGGAACAAGCTGTGATCACTTGTGGTTTTTTGGTGTTGGGTTTTGTTGTTTTTTTTTTTAACTCCACTCTGCTCTCCACTCCACTTCTCCCTGATGGAAGCTTTTCCTGTTATCCTGCTGCTTAATGAAGAAGCCTCGCTGTTTCTGGAAGATATGTTGAATTACATTAAATGGATTAGAAGAATAAGCTAGAAAAATGTAAATATCCAGGTTTCTGGAATTTCCTTGAAAATATAATACAGTGAAGCCTGCTTTTTCTTCTGCTGTTCCTTTCCTTTCCCCTTTTGTGATTCATTCACCTATAGCAACATTGCAGTTACGCGTATTTTCTCCAAAGTTAGTGGAACAGTCAGTTTACATGGGAAACGGCACAGCTGGGACGTTGGGATTAGCCAGTCTCTGGTGCGGTCCTCAAGGAGGTTGTGATTTTGCAGGTAATACAGGCATTAGCATTATTCATGCTTAATGTAAAAGAAGTGATCTGGGACTGTGTCTTTTTTGAAGACTTTTTCCCCTCTGATTTCTGTGGCGGTGTTCCTGGTTTGTGTTCAGTAAAATGCGGGTGAACGTACTGAACACGGGAGTGCCTCCCCGTCTCCTCTGCTGGAGCAACAACCAGGGGGTGCTTCAAGTATTTAAGGGTTGTTCTTCCTGCTGGGAACGCCGGGGCTCCAGCCCAGGGCTCGCTGTACCTTTTGGGTATGGTTTTTATCGCTGTGTTTGCAGCAGAGCTTATTGGTGGTCGTACGCAGCGCGCTCTGATTTTTGGCTCGACATTTGTGGCAGCGGCACTGGTTGAAATGATGCTGAAAATCTTCTGACACCTTTCTTTAAAATTATTTCCAAATGTACCCTCTGTGCCTGCTTTGGGACGCGAGGGTCAGGAGCCCTCAGTGGAGCAGCTGGGATTTCAGAGCCGCCGGCCTTGGCGATGCTTCTGTGATTACTCTGAAGTGTTCTTTGAAAATAAGCAAGGTCTTCGTGCAGTTTCGCGTGCCTGTCTGAGAGATGACTGCTATTTGCTTTGAAACCTAATTTTTCCTGGAAGCTTGATGCCAGACGTTGTTTCTGGATAACAAATCCTAGGGGGTGCATAGTTTCCGAGGTCGTGCTGTTTATAAGCCCTGTTTGTAAGTTTTCCTGCTTCTCTTAACACGTGTGGGTAAAAGGGCTCGCTGTGTCCAAATCCGTTTTCCCCTGGAGCGTGAGACACAGCGGTGCTGCTGCTGCCCGGCCTCGTGCTGTAACGCCAGGCATCCCTCAGCTGAGCCGTGCCCACGAGCCCTCCTTTTGGAGAAGCTCTCGCTTTTCTTCCGCAGGTGGTAGAGTTGGTGGCCTTGCACGAGCGGGGGTCAGGTAGCGGGGAGCAGCCAGGGTGCTGTGTTGCGGTGCGGGCTCCCCATCCCACGTCCTGCCCCTGCCCATGGGTCCGGGTGGGGAAAACACTGCTGTTTCAGATGCTTTTCTTGGGCACGCGGTTGCCTCTTGCCAAGCGGTCGCTTGGTTTCTGCCATCAGCTGGGCTTGCCCCAAACAACAGGAGGGCAGCAAGAGATTCCCCCCTTGCTGCCCGCCGCCTCCCAGCCCAGCCGGCTGCCTCCCTGCTTCGGCACTGGACATCATTTGGTGAATTGGCTTCATAAGGACGTGCAAACGGCCAAGTGTTCACGGTGGGACTTCAGTGATTCTCTGTCTACTCATCTGGAAATCTGATATTCCTACCAAAGCCCACAGTTTTGGGCCACTTCTGGGCAAGGTTTTAATAGCGGATGGCTGCAGCATATTCTTCTGTTGCTAGAATTTATTTCTTTCACAAAATAGAGTTCCGCATCTCGTCTAATGTGCTGTGAAATACTGTGGGGGAGAGCTGCAGGTGGGCGAGATGAGACGAAGCGAAGTGGGTGATGTCAGGCAGGAAGCTTCACGTCCTCCTTTGCTTTGGGCAAGTTTGATTCCCTGAACCCGGAGGCTTAATCTTGCCATCACGTAACTTGTGCAGCCCTTCCGAAGTCCGTGGGAAATAGCTTTGTGTAAGGTTGCTTTACCGTAGTCTCTGAGTTGTTGGTGTAATCTACCTCCGCATCGTTAAGATATAGCAGTAAAAACACAGCGCAGGTATTGATGGAGGTGAAAAAAGTGAAAGCAGCAGTATCGGGGGTGTTGCCGCTTACTTTCTGGCCTACCTGCGAGCGCTGCCCTCGGAGACTTCCTAAACGCATCACTTGTTTTGCTGGGATTTCTTACTGTACCCTGTAACTGTGCACCTTGAATTCACCGATGCTTTTAGATTCGGGGATGATAGACTCTGTTGCTAAATGCATGCGTATTACATGCGTTTGCTACCACCTAGTATACACATCAAACGCCTTTCCCATGTCAGGAACGTTGAAACTCTTCACTAAAGAGAAGTCAGCTCTGGGCAGCGTTTCCCCTGTGCAACGGCTTCGAGGGAATCACGGGCGCGGTGGTTTTATGACAAATGTTTGTTTGCATCTCTTCAGACGTAACGTGGTTTTAGGTGCTGTTGGTGCTTTCAAAACGAACTTCTTGTCTTTCTATTCTACGCTTGGTGTTCAGATGCAGACATCTATTAAAAATGCAGTATACAGTCAGGCGAAACAATTGTTTCTGAATTATTAAAAGCAGATGGAAAAACTCTTCTTTAAACCAAACACAAACAGGTTGTAAGTGTGAAGCACACGAACAGCTGTCTAGGCAGAAACCGCCGCAAGACACGTGTAGCAGGACTGATACTACTACTGAGCTCTGGTTTTATTAAATATTATGTCAGAAGGAAAAAGTGAAAAGTACTTGAAATTTAAGCTTGAGTCTTGTGGATGCGAACATCCGGGAAGTCTTACAGCCCAGTCTTTTGGCACTACACAGCTTCAGGATATCTCTCAAGGCATCAAAGTTTTTGCGCTAGGTTGCTGCTATGACTTTACAGCAGTCAGGGATCTTTAAAACAAAGCTCTGCGATTCCAGCAAGCTCATCTGGCACCACTTAGCTTGGGCAGTTCCTTTTTTCTACATTATTTATTCTTTGTAGAAAATGAATGGCTCTGGAAAAATGCTAATTTTGGGAAGCATTCTGTGACCAAAAGAAAATCAAAATCAGCGACTGCCTTGTGGAAAGCCCCCTGGGAAATGATTGTAAGGGTTCGTTTATAGTGTACTACTAGTTTCTGTTTATGAAGCTGACAGCCTGTTTGATGACCAAGAAAAATAAAATAAAATAAAAAAGCAGTGATTTCCTTGAAGGAAGACAAACTAAAGCATTCAGTCTAAGTAGTTCAGAATTTTAACCGCCTGCTTCTTATTTTCTCTTCGTCCCCGGTGGCAGCCAGCAGGACAGTCCGCAGCGGTGTGTCCAGAGTGTTACCGTTTCCTTCCGAGTGTGATTGTGTTTACAGCGGGCAGACCTTCAGCTGGGCGATGGGAGGTGTGCTAGGCTGCCGAGGCTTTGCGCTAGCATCCTCTCATGTAGAGCAGTACAGTGGTGACTTCGTCTGTGATTTGGGTCTCGGTGCAAGCAAGATGAGAGTCTGGCTTAGGGACATGTAAATGTGTAGCTGAAAAGTCCCTTCAAGCAATGTTTAGTACTTGTTTGGTCCCCCCCAGTGCTTTTATGTATAATAATTGAACTTATTTGCATTTCAAATAATAGCTGGAAAAGTTACAGGTGACAGTAGTGTTAGTCTTCTGGGCTGTTTCTGAATAAGTGCGTCAGAACTCTTTGGTCAAACATTTTAAATGTGGGTGATTGTAAACGTGTCCTGAGAAGACCTAATACAGCTCCTCATTATTTGTTTTTCCTCCTGAAAATACGGAGTGGCAAGTATAAATCTTTGATGCGCAGAATCTCAAGGGGGAAAAAATAAAAAGTTGTGTATTTCTGGTATTTGATATTCTTTTAATGATGGCACTTCAACAAAATTATACACGGACTCAGAACGATTAAGTTGATCTCGTTGCGCTGACCCTTACCTTAGCAGTTCAGTGATGGCTTCTGAAGCATTGGTCTTTTTGAAGGACCTCCATACATGTTTTCATCGGGAGCATTGAAATAGTAACTGCTTTTCTGACAAAATGATTATCGGTGGTAGTAATTCCGATGTTGATTTGGAAATGTGAAAATTTTGCCATTCCAGCTGTTTGCCTCTGTTCCCTTGCAGGCGTCCACCGCCAGGTCGGGGGCGTTTTTTGGGCTGCTTCACTCCCCTCTCACAGCTTAATGGCTGGTTGTGCTTCCAGGCAATGTTAACAGCGACCTGAGTTACTAATAGTAAGTTTTACTGACCGAGCTATGCTGCGAGTGCAGCGCTTTTCGGTTTGGGATCTCCTGTGCCATACCCCTTCGTTGGGTCTGTGTCATGCTGGACAGCTTTCAAACGCCTCCTCATGCGAACACATTTTCTCCAGATATATTTGACGGGAACTGCCAAGAACGCGGAGAGCAGATAGAAAGTTAATTAAATGTCCCGAAGCTCAGATTTGCGGCCACCTCTTTCTTCCCGTGCCAGGCTCCCTCTGGGTTTGAGAGGTGGTTATTCCATACGTTTCGTGTGAACCTTTCAGAATGACCCTGGAGTAAGTTTCCAAGTATTCAGAGCCTCCATTTAGGGCCAGGCTTTTCCAGACAGTTTTTTACCCTTCTGAAAACTTGTCCAGTCATTCAGTGCCTGGAGAGGAGAAGCGATGTTCCGAGTCTGGTCCCACCGGTGGAATAGCTGCCCTGAAGATCTTGCAGTGGGATCTGGTCCAAGCTCCACTGGGGTCAGTACCACCCTTGGGCCTGTCTGGGTTTGACAGCAGGGCAGCAATCCCACCTATTGGGTTGTTACAGGAGATCCAGAAAGTTTGTCTAGTCTGATTTAAAACAAACACTTCTCCATGCTATGGAGCTTCTTCCTGAGAGTGACTGCTGGCTGGAGGCCAGGACAGAGGAGTTCGGGGTCTGCAGGGGACCGAGGGCATGGGACCTCCGTGGTGATGGTGGCAACATGAAATACATCATCTGAGCCTGCCAGTTTCTAGCTCTCCATTCCCTCTCTGAGCCTGGGTGTTGAGAGACAGAAGGGATGGGCGGACGCAGCGTTTCCCCTCTGGATGGCTGCAGGGGGAGGCTCTCGAGTGAATCTCAGCTGCTCTGCGGCTTTCCTGTAGCTGGGGACGAGCTTTCCTGCTGTCAGGATTAATCTGTGCTTTCTGAGCCGATGAAGATGATACTGACCTGAAAATGGTATAGTTTCTTGGGGGGAGAGGTGGGGGTGGGTGGAAATTACCCCTCCCTCCAGTTGCTCTGGTTGAAAAAATAGGCAAACAAAAAATCTGTTATTTATCAAAACTTTCCAGTCCAAATTAATATGCTGAACTTGATTTCTAGTGTTACGTTAAGAAATCTTGTCCTCAGTTTTCTAGTATTTCCTTCTGCTGGGGAGAGGAACACCACGAGAAGAGTTGTGTCACGGTGTGCTGGTTCTTCTGGCTCCAGCTTGGAGCTGGAGAGTGTAAAGACAAATAGCAAAACTGTTAGAAAAAAAATACATCAGACTTCAAAAACAGGGTTTTAATCTTTTTTCCCCCCTGATTTGAGACTATTTATTTAACAGAACCTTTTGCCCATTTTTAGCTTTGGCATCTGGAATTTATTATTTTTTTTTCCAGTTTTTGACCAGAAAAGTACTTTTTGAAACTTTGGCAAGCACCAAGCTGCAGCTCCCCAAGCTGCCTGGGTGTCAGGCGTAGCGTGTGCCTCTGCCCCGGCTCGCTGCACTGCGTGTCTGCAGAAGACGACAGTGAATTTCTTTCATCTTCCAGAAAATTGTCAGCTTAAGCATCAGATTAACAGGAGTAAGTCAATACAAAGACTGGAGAGAGGATTTTGGCTGTGTGTTGCTTTGCAGCTGGGGATTTCAAATTGTCTGATGGGCTGAGCGATGTTTTTCGTGGGATCGTTTGTGAGGGGAGTGAGGAAGTATTACTTCCAGGTACAGAAACGGGCAATTTAACTGATTTCTCACATGTAGCTATTTTAAGGCAGAGGTGAACCCAAACCTAGAAGCATTTGCATGTGTGTGCAGAGGATGAAGTGAGATATTTCTGTGGCTGGCATGTTTATCCCATAGTGTCCGTATTGCGTTCCGTGCTGCCAGTTCCAGCGTTGCTGAATGATATTAAATCAGTTTTAACGTGGGGTGGTGTTTTTTGCTTTGTGACTTGGGTTTGGACTGTCTTGTCTG
>NW_008824932.1:5761883-5763004 GCF_000699105.1 Pygoscelis adeliae | reverse complement strand
AAATGAACTGCTGGAGGGATAAGCAGTGCTGTTAGAGTGCTGGGTGGTTAATTTTTCTGTTAGGCAACGAAAAACGAACCCAGCAGTGATTCCCGAGACACCCGAAGCCTGGTGATCCTCCAGCTGAGAACAAGGCACAGGGGTCGGCCCCGGCTCTGAGCTTGCCCCCT
Source organism: Pygoscelis adeliae (assembly GCF_000699105.1). Classification (NCBI taxonomy): domain Eukaryota; kingdom Metazoa; phylum Chordata; class Aves; order Sphenisciformes; family Spheniscidae; genus Pygoscelis; species Pygoscelis adeliae. The sequence goes on along the minus strand of NW_008824932.1, from coordinate 5,762,834 downwards.
TCGCAGGCTGGGCTGCCCCCGGGAACCGTGGATTTGTGACCCTGGCTCCCCCCAGGCTGTGCAGCACGGCCACCAACAAAGCTGCCTGTTGGGAAACGTGGTTGGGATGATGGAGGAAGCGGAGCCCTCTCTGTCGCATTCTTGTTGGTGGAGCATCAGTGCAGAGGTCTGCAGAAGGGATGTTACTTTCTACGAGATTGGACACTTCGCTTTGATAAATGTGTGTTAAATCGCTCAGATTTAAGAATGCAGTCTTATCTCCATGCCTTTGAATCCATTAACTTTTATCTTGCCTTTGAAATGGCAATATAACTTTTCAGTGGTTTTTCAGTGGGTCCTGAGGGAACTGGCAGATGAAGTTACTAAGCCACTATCCATCATATTTGAAAAGTCGTGGCAGGCCGGGGAAGTTCCCACTGACTGGAAAAGGGGAAACATAACCCCATTTTTAAATGAGAAAAAGTTGGGAAAGTCAGTCAGGCCAGTCAGTTTCACCTCTGTGCCCGGGAATATTATGGAACAGATCCTCCTGGAAGCTATGCTGAGGCACGTGGAGGGTAGGGAGGTGATTCGAGACAGCCAACATGGCTTCACCAAGGGCAAGTCCTGCCTGACTAACCGAGTGGCCTTCTATGATGGAGTGACTACATCAGTGGACATGGGAAGGGCAACAGATATCGTCTATCTGGACCTCTGTGAGGTTTTTGACATGGTCCCCCACAATATCCTTCTCTCTAAACTGGAGAGGTATGGATTTGATGGGTGGACTGTCCGGTGGATGAGGAATTGGTTAGATGGTGGCATCCAGAGGGTAGTGGTCAACGGCTCAATGTCCAGGTGGAGACTGGTGACGAGTGGCATCCCGCAGGGGTCCGTAGTGGGACCGGTACTGTTTAATATCTTCATCAACGACATAGACAGTGGGATCGAGTGCACCCTCAGCGAGTTTGC
>NW_008824932.1:5713690-5761109 GCF_000699105.1 Pygoscelis adeliae | reverse complement strand
TAGACTAGATATAAGCGAGACATTTTTTACGCTGAGGGTGGTGAAGCACTGGCACAGGTTGCCCAGAGAGGTGGTGGATGCCCCATCCCTGGAAACCTTCAAGGTCGGGTTGGACGGGGCTCTGAGCAGCCTGATCTAGTTGAAGACGTCCCTGCTCATTGCAGGGGGGTTGGGCTAGATGACCTTTGAAAGTCCCTTCCAACTCAAACTATTCTATCATTATAAGGAATGTTAGGAAGCATTTGTCTGTGAGTGGCTGTTTTGATCTGGTGTTTAGAGATCTTTTTTTCATTAAAGAGCCTGAAGCTTGGTGCTAGGGTGTGTAACATTTTCCAAGGGCAATGTTTTAATCTTGTACCTCTGAAATACAGAGTTGCTATAGAAGGAAGAGTTTGCACAGTTTGAAAGGTTACAGGAGCCCAGGTAGGTTCTGCTGTTGCCTTTTCCCACAGATCAGTGTTGCAATATTCAGTTCTTTCTCTTTCTGGTAGCTTTGAGGTCACCTGTGACTCCTTGCACCTCCCCTTCACAATCCTGCAGTTTCTGGCTCGGTAACGGGATGCACACTTCCAAGGAGTTACCCCACTGCAAGGACTTGGGATTTTGTTTTCCTCAACAGCTATCACAGACGGAGTTCAGATCGTTTCCCTGGGGGTGTCCAGTGGGGACTGGGGTTGCCTCGTGTAGGAAATAGCCCCGTCAGAAATGCTGGGCTTGCCACAGGGTCTGCAGAGGCGATGGGCAGCAGTTCTGTGCATCACGGCAAGCCTGGGGCCAAGTCTCTAAATGAATGAGACGACTGCCTTTCGTAGTTGAGGGTGATGAAAAGCCCTGGCACTTCTGGACAGTGAAAAATACACGCTGAAGTTCTAGTTAGTCACTGCTTAATTGTTCCTTTCCTGAAGCCACTCTCCCACATCCTTCTCGCATTTAAACTGCTGATGAGTTTCAGGCTGTAGAAGTGGTGGAGCTCATCTCCCCTAAGAAGAGTCACATTTGAAGAGATCGTGAGCTGCAAGTGCTAGCTGAAATGAGTTATGGCAAGATCTTCACCTGGAAAGAGACATTCAAGAGCTGCGGCTTAAGGATTTCACCCCTGTGGTCGGACAAGCTCCCACTGGTTTTCTGAGCCTGGGACTGGGCTCCAGCAGGTCAGAGCAGGGGTCCAGCTGTGTGGGGCAGTGAGGTCCATGTAGGTGAAGGTGTCTGGGGTTGTTTGTCGGAAGGGCAGAATCTAAGGAGGCTTTGGACTAATGTAAAATGCTTTGTAGAGATGTAGAGCTTCTGGGGGTAGAGGCAGCAGGTTGGCGGCTGGGGACCAGAGAGGTCCGTGAGCAGTCTGGGGTCCGGCACAGCCCGGGAGCCCCGTCGCAGAAACCTTGCACTGAAACAGCTCACTTCTGGTTGGTTTAAACTATTTTCAGAGGGCATTTATATTGTTTTTTCAGGTTAGGTTTTTTATTTCTCAACATCAGAAGTTACTCATGCTGCTTACAATGATATTGGAAAAATAGCCACATGCAGCGGGGAGGATTGACCAGGGGCATGCCCGTACTTTCTTTGTTCTGAAGTTCACTGCACCGGTTCTGGAAGTAACAGCCTGACCTTTTGTTCCTCTGTTATGGTCTCAGGGTGTTCTTACGTGGATGTGGAGCTTTCAAAGATAAGTGAAGTGAATGTGGTTTGGCATTTAAATCACTAATGTTGTATCAAGCTAGAGAATTTCAGACGCCATTAATGTCTAAAGAGATGTCATTTTGTTTACTTGGGGATAAACTTTGCCCGTGTCTATATGCGGGTCTTTTTTTTTTTTTTTTTGGTCCAAATTCAGATCTTGATGATGGTAGAAATCTAAGTGCCATTGCTAATGCCAGTGGAATTACTCTGCGTTTCTTTTACTTCATGTGTTTTTAAAAGTCCAAGTCTTATCTGATTTTTTTTCTTCCTTTTTTTCTTTTTTTTGAAGAGTAGATATATGTGACAAGATTTAATGTCTAAGAGAGCTGAACTGAACGTTTCTGTATTACTCTTTTTGGAAAGCGTGTGTTATTGAAGTCATTCTGGACCGAGCCCTAACGCTGTCTGGATAAGGGGCTCCTACGTATCCGACAGAGGAACGTCTGCGTCATGCTGTGAGCTCACCAGCCGCTTGCTTTGGGGTGGGGGGGAAACCACTTCACAAAATATTTATGGCAGTGTTAATAAGCCTCACAGTCACATGGTTCCTCCCCTCTGTGAGGGGAAAAGGGAGCGCGGGTCCCTCGCAGGAGGGTCGGTGCGGGGCCGTGGTGGCTGCCCCGGCAGCCAGGCTCAGAGCATCGCTGGCTGTCGGCCTCCAGGCACAGCGTGCAGCCTGCTGCCCGGCTTCGGAGCTTCAGCAAATATTTTCGGTTTTCGGCTGAAAACCGTATTTCTCATTTGTGAATCCAGTCTGTTTCTGAGGCCTTTTCTTATTTTCATGTTTTCTTGTGAAAATTTAATATATTTGCTTCTTCAAAGGGTTTAAAATGCCTGCTCTGCTTTTTTTCTTTTTTCTCTCCGGTATTTCTTAGGAACAAAAAAGCGTTTCTTACCCAGCAGCTGTCATTACAGAGCTGAGTTAGAGAGCAGTCTGCCTCACCCTGGGAAAAACCCATTGTTCCCGACATTTTCTTAGTCTCAAATCCATATGTGAGACAATAGGAAAGTGCTGTCACATTCTTCCCTATTACCCCAAAACCTATCTTGTAATATTTTCATTTATTTTTTTCATTAAACAACTCTCTGGGAGGTTTTTCAATCTGGTCTCCTTACTGAGTTTTACAACTCAGTATACACCTGCATAAAATCAGACTGAAACATTTGCTTTAAAAATTACCTAGTCCTTACAGTGCCGTACGTGACTTGCCATGTAGATAGTAAAGTGATGTTGTGAGTTTGAGGAGTTGGATAACAAAGTTAGTCATTGTCAATCATTGCAACTGTGCTGCAGAGCCGTCAACGCAGAGCAGGTACGGCTGTGTAATACAGTTTCCAGAAAAATTAGTGTCTTGTAATTGTAGCATCTCACTTAGAAGGTGTCAACAAGCAGCAGTATGGTTTTATTTAAGATACCGTTTCATTAAAGCCCTTTTATTAGAGCTCTCCGGCTAAAGGAGCAAGTAAAGGCTCCCTTCGCAATGCCACCTCGTATCCGACCAGCGGGATCGGCTGGCCAGGGAGGGAGCAGGGATGTCAGGACCACTCCGGGGGGGGGGCTGGTTGTTTTGCAATGGGAACAAACTGACACAGCACAACTTGTCCATCTATTATTCTTCCCTGGGTGTGGAGGAATGACTTTCAACAATATCCTCACCTCCTTAATGTAATTAGTTTTTCCTCCTGAAAGGAGGTGATAGCAGTGCCAGTAATGCCAAGGTGACGTTGTGCGCTAGATCCTCTACACTGTGCAGTGATGTTTCCCTGGTGAACAGAGGGCGTGGTGCCGCCTACGCCAGAATAACGCCCCTTGCTTTGGCCGGGTGATTCGCAATACTTGGCAGTCATTGTCACTGTCTTTGGCCCTTCTAATCCTTCCTGCGTATGGGCACAAACAGGGTACAGAGATGCTAAAGTCCAGATCTCCAACGGAGCAGGGAGTTGGGCTGGCAGCGCACGCTGTCGTAGAGAATTGGGCTGTAATCTTGTGCTTTGTACAATTCTCACGTATGCGGTGGTTTGTACGGGTCCAGCCTTCGAACAAGGCTTTGGAAGAGAGTTTGGAGGCAGGTGCCTGCCTGAGACTTCTGTGTTACTCGGTGCCTCCGCTTGCTTGCCTGCCTTGCTAGGTCGGACCAGGAGCGAGCGGGCTCCATAGCGAGAGTTTGTGCTGTAAACGCTGTGCGGTGATTTACTGCCGGGGCTGGTTGTCCGACGTGGTGGTTTACTGTACCCTGCGTACAGATCCAAGGTTTGCTCTGGGAAATATTTAATGCTGTTCCGCTTTGTACATCTGGAGGTCAAAAGAGAATGTGTTTTTTCTAGCTAATCATAGTCTCTTGCAAACTAATTGTAAGTAAAACAAAGCAAAAAGCGTGTGGAGCCTTGCCAGCTCTTAGTAACGTCTGAACCAACTAGTCCAATGCTGTGTTATTTCTCTGACTTGATTTTACTGAACTTTTGTGGGATTTTGAAGTTTTACCCTGTGTAGCTTAGCTTAACTTTCACTGTGTGGTGGTTGTTTTTTGTGGGTTTTTTTTGTTGTTTTTTTATTTTTTCCCAGCCAGTGGGTCAATACAAAGAATTATTTTCTTTATATTTTAAAGCCCCCCCCAGTGGATGTGGGGTGGCTTTAAAAAAAAATGGTGGGAGTTGCTACCAGCATTTACATTATAGATACTCCACTGGAGGTTAATAGTGAAGGATCTAATGGGCAGGATGCTCACTTACAGGGGTCATATTTACAAAGATCTGGAATTTATCTCCATTCCTGGGCAGCATTTGGTGCTGGAGGGGTGTGTCCTTCTCCTTCGGACCTGGCACGGGATCAGCAGGGCGCTTTGGGTGGCGGGGAGGCTGCCCACTGCCCTGCCGCGCGAGCGAGCGTGCGTTTCCTTGTTTTCCTCTCTTGGCTGTCTTGCCCTTTCCTCTCCTCCCGGAGCAGCCGGACGTCGGATGCCGTGTGTCCATCTGCCGAGATACTGGATGGACAAAGGCTGGGTCCTCACCTGAGGAGCTGAAGAGATACAAGGGGGAGCAAGATGATTTCAGTTTCTAGTGGGTGTGTTTTGATTAATATCTTGTTAACCCTGTGTTAACCCCTAACACCATGTGGTTACTAGTATAAATGTTTATTCTTGGTATATAGCTACAGATATATGGTAGGATTAATGCTAAATTTTTAGTACTTAGTACTCAGTTTAAGTAAAATCAGTTTGTCAGATAGCTTCCTTCTGCGTTTTTTTTTTAATTAGCAAAAGGGTATGCACAAACAGGGTTCAGATGGCCAGAGCCTCCAGAATCTCATTATCTTAATTGAAAAATGTCAGCCTTTGACATTAATAAATGATTTAGCTAGTACATGATTTAGTCACTGGGGAAAAATGGAATCGACTGTTAGAACCATCCTTCACTTCTAGATGATAATGATAAGCTACAGCCCACAGCTCTTAATGTCCTAAGCCCAGAGCTATTAATTCTTATTTTCATATATTAGAACATCTCAATTCTGTTATGTTTGGTAATGTTTTATTCTGGAATACCTTCACTTAGGAAAAAACTGGAAGGTGCACAAAGGACATCCTCCTGTATCCTCTAATGTCGCTCTTCAGCTTTTTACAGTCGGCAGATGTGTTGCCAGTGTTCTGCCTCTGCTTTTTTAAAAATCAAACTGTTTTTGTTTCTGTTGACCATTCTTCACCTACGGGAGGAAATAAGTTGTTTAGACAAAGTGTGGGGATTAGCTGTGTCTTGAACTACCACAGTAAACAAGTAATTAATTCTCATCAAAACGTACACTGTGCTCCATGCGTGGATTTCATGGAGTCTTCTGGAAAAGAAAATATTTTTCTGTCTAAAAAGCATTTCCTACCCAGTGACTAGCTGTAAAAGAAACGGCTTGAAAATACTTTCTGGCCGAGGGAAAGGATCGGTACATACTTCTAGTTTGCCATTGTGGTTAACATCACTATGTGTTTTTCTAGCACTTTCTCAGTTTTTCTCAGTTTTATGTACCTAGCGTTAATAAACATAGGTACAGAAATAACAGTCCGTCTGAGCCAATCTGTTTGATCTTTTCTTTTGGTAACACCAGTGCTGGGATTTTGCAGAGGATAATCTGAGGATTCAGGCTTGGCTTTGCTCCTCTTTGAAATCACTGTTAAAATACTGACGACTTTGCTGCTGGATCAGGGGCTTGAGGGTTGTGCCTGGGTTTTTTTCCTTTTTCCTTTTTTAAAGAACTAGATCAGTGGGCAAAACACGGCGTTAGTGTATTGAAGGGGATAAGCGGGTGAGGTCAGTGTGCCTGCTGGAGCGCTGTGCGTGGGGTGCGCACCACACACGGTTGTGCAAGTGCAGGCTGGAGTTTGCCGTGAGACGTGTTTCGGAGCACAGCCAGTGGCAGACGGGTTTTGATGACCAGCTTTTGCCCTTAGAAACAGAAGTGTGGTGTTTATTTCAGCTTCTAAACCAGGTTAGTGAACAACTGTCAGCAGTACCAGGCGACGTGCAGCTTAGAAGATGCTTTTTATGCCGTCACCAGTCAGCAAAGGGAAGTTGGGGTTGGCAATACTGAAAAGGAGAAATCAAAGGTGGCAAACACGAATGTCCTCAGGATCTCTGCTCGGCCTCCCTGTTAATGCAGGGTTTTTGCTATTGTCTTCTGGCTTTGCCAGTTGTATTTCTCCACGGCGCAGGGGCTTTTGACACTTTGCAGGCAGTGTTTCGCTGGCGTTGCTCCCTCTTAGCAAGCTGCCCTGCACGTGCCCCGAGCTACCCGTAACTCAGCAGGATGAAATTATTCCAAATTGTGAGCACCCTTTTCCTTCAGACTTTCCCAGTCTTACTTAGTGGTTTTCACTCCTGCCCTCTCCCGGCCACCGCTCAGCAAAGCTGTGTGGTGCGTATTTCCTAACCGGCTGCTTCCTGGGCGGCTCTGCAGCGTGGCCGTCTTCTTGGGTGTCCTGACGCTAAGGTTTCAGTGTCATTTTGCTGTTGTGTGGTACCGCAAATGACTCCTTTACTTGTCTGATTTCCTTGCTGATTCCCAGTGGAGCTGTTTGCCTTCTTTCAAATCGTGTATCATTTTAGCCTGACCCTCATAGTCTGGGATTTCTGTAGTGCCTCATTAGAGACGTGTGATTATGTGTGATTTTCCTGCCTTAAACTGTTGTTGTCGCTTTTTTTAGGTTGGCTTTCTTCTGTTACTGTCGCAGACAACATCTAAAGCTGTGATTCTGAGATGGTCAGGAAACCTGGAGGCAAATGAGAAGATTGCTATATTTATTCATCCCTTGCAGTCTTTCAGCCGTGACAGTTTCCGTACTAACAGATGCGTTGCAACTTTGGGAGATCAGGGATGAAAGCAAGAACTAGGGATGGTGGCCTCTGTGGTACCAAAAGCCAGGCTAGACAACCCCAGTGGTTCTATGACAGCTGCATTCTTTGACAAAAATAGGTTTCAAGTGTTTTTGAAGGCTGGGTACAGAGTGAGACCCATAAATAGATCCAGTAAACTTGCTCTCCTGAGTTGCAGAACATCCCTCAGTAGGTCAGACTTAAAGACTGCCAGCTATTCACGCTGCGTATGTTCGTACGTGAGTGTACTGCAGTGAAATTATCACAAAACTGGAACTAAAGCAAGCTGTAAATGGGAAAGCCGTGCCAATCTGCCAATCGAAATAATAAAAAGAGGGGTCATGCCCCTAATAAATGCTGTAGGGTAACCGCTGTAGAAGTGTGCACGTATTTACAATAACAAAGGTCTCATTTTGGCAAAACTTCAGCCATATGCGTATTTTTACCTACTGCAAGCAGCCACCAGTGCCCACAGGCCTGTGCGCTGCACGGTAAGGAAGGGTGTGATTTCTTGCAGGACTGAGGCCTTGCTAAGTATTCAGTGTTTCAACGCACATGTATCTTTTCCGGAATTGAAAACATCTTTTATTCCCTGGGCTGAGCTGGCAGCCGGCACAGAAGGCAGTCTGCTTTATGTTTATCAATCCAGGGAGAAGTCCAGCTCTTGCGAGCGTATTTCTCATCTGACGAGCGTCGATAGAAAGTTTAACTATCTTCCGCTCTCTCTTTTTTTTTTTTAATTACTTAAATATGGCCATTCAGGGAGGCATGTAATTCTTTAAAAATGGCGAGGAAGGTGTTAGTGAATTAAGGGTAGCGGGTTTAACCCCGTGTTTGCCAAAGCTTTGCTGGTGGCCAGCCGCTGCCGGTGGCTGGATGCCGTGCGATGATGCCTGGTCTGTCCCGGGAGGTGCTGTGGGAGCATCTCCTGCGCTGCGGACCAGCCCCCGGCGGGGAATCGCGTCCCGCCGTGCCCCCCATGCTCCTCGGTGCTGGGGATGCTGCCTGTGCGCCGGAGCCTTTTTGGGGCACCTGCAGAGGTTTTACCTGTGGGCCGTGTTTTTTGGGGAAACCCTGATTTAAACTGTTGCTCTGTGCTGCCATCTATGCAGAGTGTATTCAGAGAGAATAAGCAACCTGGTCCTGATGCGTTCGTTAAGCTATTCCGTTCATTTTAATTAGTCTAATTTAAGCTGTGATGTATGTGTGTAAAAAATGGGCCTTGATCGTTTCGGGGCTTGGCTGAAACCCTGTGATCCAGGGCTGTAAATAAACCCCTGGCAGGGAGTGAATGCCGAAGGGCTTTAGAAGGGTCTTTTCAGATGATTCTTGTGCCCGTATGGGGAGAAACGGGGATGCGTAAAAGGTTTCCCTCGTAGCTGAGGAAATTTTAAAAGTCTGTAACGGTGTATTTAACCATCAGATTTTCTTAATTATTAGAGTTCTAGCAAGCAAATTTCTTCCATAAATTGTGGCAGCCCATTTCACTAACTGAACACCAGGTTTATTACGATATGAACTTGATAATTAGTTTGTAATCCATGCATAGGCATTTCGTCCTGGCGGTTTTCTCGCAGAGAATAATTTGCCTTTTATTTGTTGAGGGTGGTTTTTTTGGTGAAAACAGAAGTCCCATTCATGATGGGCACAGCAAATGTAGTAAAACACTATCATAGCTGGGATTTGTTGTACGCTATGGATTTATGTCAAGAATGTTAATGATTTGTTTATGAATAAGCGAGCCTGTAGTATTGTGAAACAGTATCTGGCAGGGCTCCTGAATGGACATTTTGAGAGCAGAGGATTCTTGAACTGAATAAGCTGTAGATATTTGTGTGTCTCAAAGTAGTCATAAGTAGGCTTATGGATTTTAGACAGAAGTGTTTATTTAATGCATTATCATTGTCTACAGCGCTCATCTGGCATATGTATGGGCCACTCGATAACAAGCAAAGAGGTTGTTAAGTATTTTTTAAGGGCGGTTAATCTCCTTCTAGTGGGCTTTATTTTAAAAACAAGGTTTTCTTCCAGAAGGCAACACGAAGCCTTAAGCAGAGCAGTGTGATATTTGCAGAGTTGGTGTGGATCAGGAAGGTACTCTGGATTTGCAGTGTCTCACTTGGGTGTAGCACCTAGTTTAGCAGGGCCACCACTTGAGTTTCCTGATGGAATTACCACTTGGCTGCCAATATATTGCGTGGGCCCAAATACACACCTTCCTAAGGAGGGCTTGGGAAGGGTTTACCGCTTTCTTCTGATTCCTGTTTTCTTGGAAGGGGACCTACTGACGGGTAGGAGAGGTGGTTCATTTCCGTCTTACGTAAGTCCAAAGACCGGTATCTCCTGTGTGTTGGGGAGTACTTGTGAGAAGGGAAGCACAGTCCCTCAAAAGAATAATTTGGGGACTAGATTCAACCTCATCCCGGGTAACTATTCCTTGCTTTGCCTGTTATAATTTGCATTGTCCAGGTGTGGGATCTAACCACTGGGATATCAGACCCACTGACCAACAACTGATGTCCAGCAGGACAAAGTGAGAGCTCTGTCACTGTTTTGGACTCAAGTCCTTAAACTAATGTGTGAATTTTTGTGCCGTGTAAATACCGTGAAGTTTCAAAAAAATGATTGCAATATTTATCCTCTCTCCAACTGTCCTTCCTGTAATGAGTTTTATAGCTGGTTAAATGGGTGCAAATGCTTAACATGAAGAAAGGGTTGCCACTCAAGTGGGATTCATGTGTTTTTAAATATAGCTAAGCCTCTTGAAAAACAGCAGGTAGAAGATGACGTGTTTATCGCTGTAGCAGGAAGCTTTGCCGTGTGACTTCATGCACCATGGGCAGCTGAGCCCGAACCCGAGGGACTTCAGTGCTGGATTTGGGAAGTGTCAGAGGCAGTTGGTGTTGTGCATCCAGCCCACTGTGTGGAGCGTGACTAAACTCTACCCGATAAATTATGGCATTTCTTGAAATAGTGCCTTGTACTTTTTAATGAGCTGGGCTATCAGCTCTGCATCAGTGGATGGTTAAAATGAAGCAAGAATTGGTTTAACATTAAAACTGTGCCTGGAGGACTTCTCTGAGAAATTGCTTATGATTATTAAGTGAATGTAATACAGTAAGACAGCCTTGCTGCTTTGCTGTGCTTTTTTTCTGCACTGAGTGCAGTTTTGAAAGTTGAAAGATGTACAGATGGAAAGTAATGTTCAAATGGGAATGGCTTTGGAAGCCATGCAGTGTTCTCTGCCTTTGAACGTGGATGGGGAAGAGAGGTAAGACACAATTTGTTGAGATGGAACTTTTATAGAAGAATTGGATTTCCTCTAAGTGCAGTTTGACTGTGTGCCAAATGGAAAAGAGGCTGAAGTCAGAGCACTTCATGCACCAAACTGGAGAAGAATCCCTTCCAAACCGAATGGGCTGGGGAAAAATGAGCCTCGTATTGCTTGTTCCTTCTGCTGTGTATGCATACATACAGCTAAATAAATGGAAAGATAGCCACCCTCTGTGACAACTGATGATGATGAAGCAGCCATAGGGAGCAGTCGGGCTAGCTACAACCTAACCCATCTAATTAGCTAGCTAATCTAATGGGGCAGCAGCACCCCAGGAGTGTTTCATGCAACCTAGGGCAGGTGGCATGGGTTGCCGTAGGTAGCTCTGCCAAATTACCACTGAGATTTTACCCCTGCGTCCTGTGTGTGTTATTTCTTCAACGGTGCGTTTGTTGCTTACGCTGTTTTCGGAATTGTCTCTTGTTTCTTCCCCGGAATCGTCTCTCCGAGATGGTATTTCAGCAAATAAATAGCCCACAAGCTGCATGTTACTCCCGTTCTCCCGTACAGCAGCACACGTTCAGGGAGGAAGGCGAGAAGGGAAACTGTACTGGAGCTGATGAACTAATTTGTTCTCTAGATAGATGCTTGCGCCCTTTTCCCGCTCAGATGCATACCGCACCATTAAACACTATTAAATATTGGCAGCTTCGCAGTAAACTGCATTTGTGATTTGTCTGCTGCGTAAGCAGAAAAGGCAATCCCAAATCTGCTTCAGGAATGGCTTTACTCCGCCAGGTTGGGAATATCACTGGTAGCCACCGGAGTCTGTTAATTTCGGACTATAATGGTGATAAAACATGAAAGTGGAAGTGCTCATATCGTAGGGCAGGAGTTGGAACTAATCAGTTTTCTACAGATGCTACAGGGAAAATAGATTATAACCACAGCCCTGTTTCATGTGCTGGTTGAAGCTGGTTCCCTTTTAATCTTTATACTAGTGATGGAGCACTGCGTGGAATATCATGGTTTTCAAATGATTTCCAACCTTTATTTCTACAAATTAATTCTTTTTAAAAGTCGGTCTTTCAGCAGATACATTTGTCATAGCTTATTCATTGTGCCACGGTCAAAACCCACGCTCATCCTTTACGGATAACTACTGCAGACATTTGCCTGGCTTGAACAGCAGAAAATGGTGTTAGTTTGTGTTCCTGTTTCTGCAGGGAGATGCTGTAGCTCTTCAACCTCTGATTTTCTCTGTTGTGCTCGTTGTGGTGTGGGTGACACTGAGATGCACACGATACCCAGCCAGCGCTTAAAGATGGGGGAAAAAGCAAAACTTGGAGCACTTCGATGATGGTGGTTCCTGGATCTCACCCAGGAGGAACAGGCTTTGTTGAACGATCAAAGGTCTCCTGCGCTCATCAGCTGCTCAGAATGGAGCAGACAGATGTTTGTCTAGCCGATTGTCTTGTAAAACTGTAGAACTGGCTTGTGCAAATAGCTGTGCATGCAAAACTTGACTGATGTTATTTCAGAGGCTTTTCTAATGACATCTGAAAATCTGTTCCAGGCAGAGAACCTAGGATCCAAAATCGAATAAATATCAAACAAGGATACCTTCTGCTCCTAAAGCCATCTAAGACTGAAAATAGTGTAGCTGGATTAAAGGTCGGTATGTCGGAGGGGAACTAGCGGTGATTAATTGATGTGGAGTTAAAGTTCTCTCTCAAAATCTGTGACTTCAGTTAACAGCTTGCCCAGACTTTCCACTTTTGAGGTTATCTGTTTCAAGTTTTGCTTCTGGACTGAAATGACATACTTTTAAAAAAAAAAAAAAAAAAAAAAAACCACCCCAAAATAAAAATATTTTAGTTGTGGTGGTCTCCCAGGTAACTTACCAAGAGTACAAACATTTTTACAGACTTTCCTTTAAATAATGGTGACACTTGGAAAGCAAGAAAACAGCCCTCTGTCATCTAGCTCAGAATCAACCCTTAGGAAGAGAAATGTTCATTTTGAGCGTTTGGCTCTGACCGCTGTCTGACTTCCCAAGTGGACACCTAGAGGTAAGGCCTTATTTAGTGCCCACGTGGACTGTTTTGTGCTGAATGTTCTTGACTAGTGTGTAGGCAGAGGAGCTTTGCAGTGGGCAATCTTGAGGATCTCAGCAGCTGTAATGAAAATTCTGACAGAAGTGAGCGGTGATGAGGCAGAAGTTTGCATAGCTGTTGCGTTGTTATGCCGTATAGCGTCACCGATAGAAGCTCTCCATTGCGGTTCCCTTCTCATGGTGGTGCTCCATCATACTAGGCTCATCAGTAGTTGGCCTTGATGATCCTAGCTCATGGGTTGGTGTTTACTTCAATTGCTTTCTAAATGATCCTTGCTTTCCAAAGGTAAGAAACTGCAATAAACACTATGAGCTAGACGGTTACTCTTCCTAGAAGTATTTGTGGAAGAAGCCAGGGAGCTTGACAAATTCCCTTGAAAAGTCTTCTGTGGATTCTTCTTCCATTGCAGAATTGGGGCTGACCCATACAGAAGCGGCACTGGAGATTCATATTGAATCCCTGTGTGCGTGCATCCGTCTGCCTCATATTTGCAGTCTACCTGGTTACTGCCAAATCAGTAAGTGTTCAGAATCGGGCTTTTTTTTTTTCTTTTTCCCTCTTTTCTTTCTTTTGGCCAGATTACTGTCATTGGCATCACTTAGTTTGGCTTGGAGATTTTTTGAAAGAACTGTATGGCCATTATATATGCAAATAGCTTAGATAAGCACAGTTGAGAAGCCATGGGTAGGGCTGCAGCATGAAGAATTTCAAGTATAAAAAAAAATTAATTATAAGATTGATTACCCTTGTGCTTAGTGGTCAGAATGCAAATAACAAAAGCTGCGAATCTGGGCAGAGACACATGCTATAAAAAGCATTATCACAAGATTAAGCTGTAGAAGACACATTTTTGCGTGGTAATCTACTGGATTTATTTTGACAATTATTTATTTGTGGCGGTAGTGGTTGTGAAAGTGGAATTTTTCGCAGTCTTGGTATAACTATAGAGGACTGAGTTTGTAAAGCTGCTCAAACATTTTGCATCACGGTTGTGTGGGTTTTTTTCAGCCAAATACATGCTGCTCTTGATTAAAAGAAATATTGTCTTGAAACTTTATTTCCTCAGAGGAATGACTAATTGGTATTCACAAGATTCAATACTTTAATATTTTATCAGAGGCCCCTACATTCTTTCACTCCTTTCCCTTTCAGGGTAAATAATTTAGATTTCAGATGCATCAAGTCTGGTAAAAACCACCTTGTTAACGTCTCCTGTAGAATTACAGCTCTATGTGCTTTGAGGGCTGGTGGAATAACTACATCAGTAATGCTTCTAAGTTAAATTGAATGGGGCAAAGGAAGAAGACAGTGGGGAAATGCTGGGCAGGCAGTTCATTTGTTTTAATTTTGTTGGTTCTTTCACATCTGTTTAACTAGCTGCCTGACACAGGTACGCTGGAGACTGTAAATGTCACGGGTATTCCGAATACTTCCATCGTGTTGTCTTACAGGAATATATATTAGATCTGCATCTAGAGAAGCTCAGGGCTTTAACAGCACAGGCCTTTTTCCCTGGATGTTGATGTTCTATATTATTTCATTTCCCCTAAGCCTGAAACATGTTAAAATATTGTTTGCGATAATTGACAGGGTTTGCACCAAGAAACATTTAATTAAAAAAAACAACAACACACACCCCCCTCCCCCCAAAACCCACCTCTCATTTACATTGTGCTTCTTCTGCAACCTCATTTCTAGAAGTTGAGCCAAAACTTGCAGATTCAAAATTGATTGGCTTTTTTCAATGCAAAATTATTCAAGTGGCTGAGAATGGATGGTGTTTAAGGTGGTCAGCAATCAATGGAGGGGGGGAAGAAAGTTGAGGCTGGACTGAGAATAAGGATGTTCCTCTTTGTCGCTCTGCGGGATTGTTTATGCTGCAGTTGTCTTCTGTGTGGAAAACCTGCAAGTCATTGCTGTGTGGAACAAAGTTTGGAGCAGATTGGACAAAAGCGAGAGTAATTACTGGAAAAAGAGAAAGTAGCCTTCACAACGTAAAGAGGTTGAATGATGATCCTTGTACAGGCCTGAAGTCTTCCAATTCTGCTGGTCTTGCTGGAAGAGAACGTTGGACAGTTTTGAGCTCTTCTGTTTTCTTTAGTTAAACAATTCAATATTTCCATCATTCAATGATCTTCATTTCATTGGCAGTGTTGAATTATAAGACTGAAATAGCAATTTAATTACTACTCGAAAAAGTAGTGATAATTCTTCATGTAGGTGCACGTAGTAGCACATGTAAAGCAGCAGTGAAGATGGGGACTAGTTCTGTTCCTGTTGAACTTCAGATTTGTTTTGCCACAGATTTCTGTGGAAGCAGGGATGGTTTTTTCATTGCATATGGGATTCCTAAAGACTAGGATTTGGTTATGAATGAGCACGTGTTTCTAGAATGGAATTACTTGAGTTTGTTTAATCAATTGTGGATTCCTCCAGAGTGACGCTGCAGCGCCTGTGTAAGGAGTTAGCTCTTTTTAATTAGTCCCATATGTACTGGCAGATAGTATATTAACCATGCCTTGGGGGGATAAGGGCATCTGGTTGAATCTCATAGTGCATATTTTATTTCTTTTCTGGAGGGAATTTATTTTTTTTTTCCCCTAGGAACCATAGATATGTATATATGGGTATAATCACTAGCATGTTGCAACTTAATGCTCAGCTGAGGGATTAGTTAGGCTTCTGCAAAATTATCTGAACTTTACTGACAAGTAAAGAAGAAGAAGAAACTGAGGTTTTACAGAGAAGCTGGAGTTTCTGAGTATCTCTGGGTTTGGGTGCTTAAATTGTGAGAACTTGGAAGCTTAATCTCCCTTCTCGTCAAGCACTGAGGACTTGTCCTTTGAAAATCAGAAGAATGGAAACATCAGAAAAGATTAATTACTTTGGAAAAACCTTGAAAACACCATGCAGATTCAACCTCTATATCTGGAGAACATGGATATGAGAGGGCTGTCCTGTCTGTGGGTGCCGTAGGTTAGCCCCAGCAAAGGGGAGCGCCGTCCTTGGCTGCTTTACTGGACTCATTCTGCACTGGAAAAAGCAGAGTAATTTTGCATCTGACTGTTTTAGCTCAGCTTAATCAGTCAGGTAGTTGCAGGAGAAACAGGAATGTAAATGAGTTGGTTTGATTTTTCTTTTGTAAAGGTTTCTTGGTGCAAATCCTGTCAATTACCCAATTCTAAAGCTTTGCTGAATTAATGAGACTCTTTGTAGAAGGGTATTTTTGATCACTTTCTGTAGACTCCCTTATTCGTGATGTAGGCTCTCTGGTGTGCTGCTCTTATTCATGGCTTTAAGAAGTGGGAAGACCTACTGTGTGAAGTCCCCCTGGGGACAGGGGTTTTTGCATTTGCACTGCAGTGGGAGCCAAATTTTGTCTATATTCTGCATCGTCTGCTTAAAGGTTTGTATAGCCGTAAGTCCTGGCAGAGTTCCCCCGTGGGGACGGGGAGTGGGGGGGGGAGAGTGTGCTGGTGGAGGCACGAAAGGAGTAATATTGCAGGAGATGAAATGCCTGTGAGTGTCGCTGGGGCTGGGGAAGTCTCCTTGGGAAGGTGCGTGTGATGGGACAGCAGTGCTGGCCGGACATGGTTCCCTTGGGGATGCTCTGGAGCATGTACTGATGGTGCTCATGGGGATGTGTGGAGAGAGGGAAGGCTAAAGCCACCAGGCTTCTTTCTTTGCCCTCTGCAAGGCTTGGGCGGATGCATCCTGACAGAGGCTTCCTAAAAAGGCTGACTTGCTGAAGGAGCAGGTCTGTTCACTTGGAGATGGCTTGTGTCCATGGGAAGTAGGAGGACCCCCCTCTCAGAGACCCTCAAGAATGCCAGACTTAAATCCTGGGGGTGTTTCAGGGCTGGAAAAGGCAGTGCTGTAAATTAGCATCAAAGGAGTCAGGGATAAAATGGGCAGCTTTAGAGAAAGGAATGGATTCTCATTATCTTGTAGCTGTAAATACAAGAATTCATTAGACTTATCCCAAAAGTTCATTTGGTTTATATTTAAGCAATACATAAGCATTTTTGGCAAGAATTTGTACCCTTTGTTTCTGCATAGTATTAGGCACAGTGTTACCTCTAGCAAATAATTGGTGCAAATTCCCTGTTCGTAGCAGGCATCTATGTCATCCAGTCCGTATCCCTGTCTCAGCGAACAAGCCTTAGAAAGGCAAGAGCGAGGTCACTGAACTACATAACTGCTTAACAAGTTATTGATTTACTGCAAAAAAAAAAAAAAAAAAAGAGCAGCGAGAGAGTGCAGTGTTGGTTTTGAAAGGGCTGTGTTGGGGAATGCAGTGGCTGTCTGGCAGGTATTGTACGAGATGGTCTTGCTCTGCGAGGCACAGAGAGAAGAGAAAGAACTTTTTAAAGCATCCTCTGACACAGAAATTATTGGAAAGCCTTCAAGAGCAAATTGAAAAAGCAACAGCCGCCTTCATGCTGCAGGATTCCATTGTTTTACTATTGGGCCAACTATACCAAATAATACATCTACTGGAAACTCATGTTAGGGGAGAAATATGTTAGAAAGCAGCTAAGAGGTCAGCCCAAAATCAGAGTGAATGAACTTGACATATCTATGCTGCTGCGTGTCCTATTTTGTTCTTTCTCTTCTTGTCAGCTCTTATTTTCTCACTTATTTCTACTCTTATTTTCCCTCTTTTTTTTTTTTTTTTTTTTTAAACCATTTGTCTTGTCCTGGGCTTGTGTTCTGGCTGCCATTTGTCCTGGAAAATGCTGGGGCTGTTAAATACCTGTGCTTGCACAGAGAAATTCTGGCATGCTGATACTTTTGAAAATTGTAATCTAGTTTAAAATTCCAGGCTTGCCCACAGACACGGTGCTCTTGGGGAGGTACTGCCGCTCTGGTGACGAGAAGATGAACAGCAGATAACGGGGATGACTTTATTTTCCTTCGGTGCCGTGTAATGGAGCTGTGCTTCGCAGGCTGGTTTTGTTTGCTGGACTTCTGAACGTAGTCTGAAGACCGACATCCTCAGGGATGGGATGGAAGAAAAAGGCAGAGTTGTTACTGCAAGTGTAAATGTTATTTACAATGATTGCATTTAATAAAATACATAACACAGCTGTCTGTTAATTGGGTTTGGGTGACATGAGAGCTAGTTCAGTTGTGACAAAGTTTTTAAAATCTGAGTTAACAGTGATTTCTGGGGCCAAAAGTTTGGAAAGCAGTTATTTATGAGAGCAGCTCAGTTGATACATTGGTGAAAGTCGTCATGCTTTATTTCTGCTGATGCTAAAAAAAAATGTTGTTCTGGTATAAAATATATGCCATGAGCACCAGGCATTGGAAACTACAAAAATTTCAAAATATGTTTAACAGTCATCAGTAAATAATAAACTGTAAAAGCCCAAATCCAAACACACGTTTAGATGTTCATCTTCCATCCACATGCCTAATTTCTACTGAAATAATGGACTGGGAATTTAGTTATTCTAAGGGAGAGACTGATCAAAGAACTTTTTATTACGTAGTACTGTGACTTCTTTTACCTCCTCCACTGACGTTTTAGGGAGGTCTTATTTTATTTTCATGATTATGAGTGTCCTGATATGTTGACTCCTTCCTACCCTGATGTGGATCTCTATAACGGGACTTCAGGTTTTGAGCAATTATGGCTAAACTGGGAACTAGTCTCTGAATATCCTGTATATTCAGATTTACTTAGGTCGGGGGGTTTAGTTTGGCCGGGTGTAGTGGGTTGTTAGAGGATCAGTCATGAAATTCTCATCTGGCTCTGAAGTTCCCTGCAGTTTGGAGGGTGTTTGTATCTGGGATTGTGTTTTGTTTGGGCAGCGATCCTGCTGATTGGAATTGCATAAGCTTGGCAGCAGAACGGAGGCATCCAGCCAGAGCAAACTCAAAGTACACAGGGTCTGAGAACAAAACGTTTCACATGAATTAAATTGTGAGGAAACAGAAATTCTTTAAACTTGTAAGAAAACAAGGCAATGTGAGCATCGTCACACAGGCAGCTGTGTGATCAGGGCTATCGATAGGGAGTGCAAGTTTTATTTATGAAATCTTGATAGTTGTGTGTTTTTAAGAGATATGTCTTATCACTGCAGGAAGAAGAATATTCCCCAAGAAACTGGTATTAGAGTGAGATGGAATAACTCTCAGTGCTTGCATGCAAAGATCCAGTAGCGTCTTTGCTGAAAGGCTTTTTGACACTCGGCTGATTTCGGTTTCTTCTCTACCGTACACTGCAGCTGGGCTTGCCATCCTGAAAAGGTTCCCTGTGTCCTCGTCCTGCTTTTCCGTCTGCAGTCCTGTGTCCCTCTTCCCTTCATCTGTCCATTTTTTCTGTACATTGTAGGTTCTTCCGTCAGAGCTTTATCCTCGACTCCCTTGTTATGTTCGGTGATGGCAGGAGAAGTCCAGGAGGGTCTCTGTGCCTGGCAGCAGGGAGCATCGCGTGCAGCACGCCGGGTGCTGTCTCTCCTGGTGCTTTCCTTTCCCCAGTCTCACGCCTTGCTTGCCTTGATGCCGTCTTCCGCTCGGTGTCCGGTCATACAGATTTGAGCTTACCCTGGTAAACGCAGATTATTCTTTTCTGTGCCAAAACGCTCCCCGCCGCCCCCGTCTCTCCTCTACGCTATCTGGCAGGGGGGTGGTAGGAGCAGGGGGACGTGAGGAGGCGAAATGGTGGCAGGCACTGATTCAGTTTCTAATGCGCAGCCATGCAGGGTGGCATTGGGCGCGTGGAGGGGTGGTGAAGGTCTCTGTGGGGGGGGTTTGTTTCTTTTTTTTTCCTCTTTTTTTTTTTTTTTTCTCTTTTGGGGCAGATTATTCTTTCCTAGATGCTTTGCCCCAGGATCCTTGGGAGTGCTGTGCCCTCGGTGTGGGCATGCTGAGTCACGCCGTGGGCCTGCCCAAGCTCCTCTACTTCCAAAATGTGTCACAGGGTGCCCCCGGGCAAGTCCATCGTCCCCTCGTGCCCGTTGCCGTTTCTTTGCAATTGAGAGACGTATGTTCAGACATAGTTATCTGCTTTTTCGCCTGAGCAGCATCTGTTACCTGAAAGAGATTGGATGGATTTAGTTTGATAGGCTGGCAAAATATAACTCTTGACATACTGTATGAGATAGGCTTTTAATAACCAGATTTCTGGCGTTGGATCTGTTTCAAGAAGATTACTCGGGCCGGATCTGCTTGAGTATAAAGAGTCGTGACATGATCTTGGATTTGTGCGTGCCAGTCAGTTTTGTGTTACAGAGCAGGCTGCTGATGGGATGATTTCTGACTTCAGTAAGTGCTTCCATCCCTTCTGTGGAGGGTTTTATTGTAGTGTTCAGTACAATGTTTATATGAACTGCTAGTAAAGGATAAATAAATAGAGCACAGTAAAGTTTAATATGGGGGAGGGGAAAGTACTTAAACTGTATTAGCAATATTTGTTCAACGAGAAATGGATCAGATGTGACATTTATCTGAACTGGATAGCATTTGCTTTAAACAAAACAAAGCCTTGAAATGGGTTGGTTTTCATATGAACAGTATCAGAATTCTTTTCTTGCCGAAAAGCTAGAGGCTTGGGGTGGGGTGGTCCTCAGGTCACAGCTGTGCTCAGGTCACCGATGGTGTAACCGTATTGCTAAAGGACTACTGTGTTGTCATCTCCTCTGACCATGAGTGAGAGGGTGGAGTCTTGTTTCTACAGACTGGATATGTTGGTAGTCAAATTCCACTGGGAATAGGCGAAAAGGGACATTTGGACTTCTAGAAAGTCCAAATTCTCTTGCAGTTCATTGCACTTGGTTGTGTCTTTCCCCTCCTGGGCTGCAGTGTCTTACTGTGGGATGCCGTTGAAAAGTTTTGGTTTCATTCCAGAACTAAATGGATTTCAAAGGTAGAGGAAGTACTTGCACTGAAGTAGTAAATGATAGAAGTTATTTTTGAATTTCCCAGGGACTGATCTTTTGCTGATGCTCTAACGTGGATTTCATCTGGGAATTCCTTAGTAGGTGCCGTAGAAGGATGAGTTGCCCAGAGGATTGCTCTTCATTCTGGCAAACCCCTCTTTCAGAAGCTTTGAACTTTTAGAATAACTCTTTCATAAGTTAACACCTTATCATTTTGAGGTTTGCACTCAATGCACATCTCTGGCAAAATTTGGCCAAATTCAGGTCATCTGGAAATGTGATGCCAGTTTATGCAGTCGTGTGTTGGTTGTAATGCTGACGTTACGAGATAACGGGGGCTGAGGGCTGAAGTGCTGAAGACTTTCCTACTTACGTTCACCATGTCGCAATCTGATTAGCCTGTAAACTGTGTTCGTTTTGCTTATCCCCTATTGCTGGATCACAGATTACAATGAGTTACAGTCCCCTCTTTCTTGATGTTTATTTTTATATTGGCATCCAATATATAACCCTTTCTTAGATTTATTGAATTTGAGTCTTTGTTTTATTTTCATCATGAGAATGAAAAGATCTGCTAGCCCGGGCTTGGCTGCTGAGTACTCAATATCGTGAACAGCAGTGACTGTTTAGTTAAGACCTGAAGATGAAGAGCTGTGCAGAAGTGTTAAGCATTATTATTACAAATTGTCAGCGCATGCTTTTCTCCTCCAAGGCACGTTTAATTGTATAGAGTCACAGTTGTTTTCTCCAAGACACTTGGCCTGAGTTGTGGAAGCGACTGTATTTTTGCTGACAAACTAAACCAAAACCCAAATGCTGTTAATTTTCAGTTTTAACAGCAACAGAAATTGTGCTTGGACTAAATACATAGCACCTAAAATTTGCAAATTGGATGTTGTGAAATAGTTTATCTAGAGCTATTGTGTGACTGTTGAGCTGATAACAAAATATATGTTGGAAACAATTTGGAAGTTCTTGATTCTTATGTTCAATTAACCTGTAGCTAAGAGGGTTAGTGATGACAGGGTTTTCATTGAAATAGGGAGCACTTTGAAGGTCACCAGGGAGGCAGCTATATGTTGTACCTCTGTAGTGACAGTCTTGGCCTGCTACGGGTTTGGCCTACCAGTTATACACCCTTCAGTTTTCTTCCACAGGGGGAAAGGATGCCATTAAGAGTGGTAAACTAAGCGAAAGAAAATGATGGAACTTGAATCCTTGAGTAAGAAAGACTATGATTTTCTAGTAAGGTAATTTTCCAATGTTATTACGGGCTTTACTTAAATTTTGCTCTGAATGATTTCATGTTCAGCAAATAGGAAAATGCAATGCTAATTACAGCTCTGATCCTTTCTTTGGCAATGGAGGTATTTTGTTTGCTCAAGGAATTTTAAAACTTGCTGCCAATTTCTTACTGTTACGTTGCTCCTTGCATTTCTTTCAAACACAAAGTCTGCATCAGTAGCACCACCTAAAAGGATAAAGGATGAATGATGTGCAGTTTTGAGCTGTTGTTATTGTCGTGCTGGTTAAGAATATCTGCTTTTGATGATTTTCAGTATAAGAGTTACCAAATGAACCTTGTGTGTCTGGCACACGAAATGTGAATGGTATAATGTTCCCTGAACCTTTATTCACTGAATTGCCAAAGTCATGCTTTTCAAGAACTTTGTGAACTTAAAGCACTTTAAAGAAATATTCTGAGTTCACAGCAGTGGAGGGCTAATGCCTCTTCTCAAAAAATACGTTGGCTACTGTTATAGGTCAGCATTTGCCAACAGTTTCCACAGGAGATGCCAGTTTGGAGTGGAAACTAAGAAATGGGTTCAGCAAAGCACTTTATCCTGTTCTTGGCTTAAAGCACATGAATAATCCCATTGACTACCCACGTGTGCTTTACTGGGACTGCTCACATAGTGAAAGTTAGGCATGTGTTTAAATAACTTGCTTATTTGGGGGCTCACTGCGTGATGTCTCCTGGCAGAGACTTCATTTTCTTATGGCAGCCATCATATGACCTGTCTGCAGGGAGCGCAGCGTTGTCTGCGCTAGCCATGCAGTCCAAAGAAAAAGGCTATTTCTGTGTCCACCCCCAATCCGTCCTGCGCTTCTCTGGCAACTAATTATCTGTTTGCTGCCAATTGTGCTCTAGTGTTTTTGGCACCCAACCACTCCAACTTGCTGCTCATACAAGTGTTGAATTGCCTTTGTAAGGCAGAGAGTAGTCTCCTCCTTGTTTAAGACTGTATATGTGGTTGTTAAAACATGAAAAAAAAGTAGATCATTGTCATAGCTTTCCTCATTTTGGTCAAATTGTGCTCTGTCAGTAGTCCCACTGAAGTTGATAGAGATGCTAGCAGAGGAGAACCACCATTTTGGAGGTCCAAGCTCAGTACTCAGAGGGGGTAAATGGAGTTTTTTCATCTATTGAGTGTCTAATGGAAGCACTGTTCTTTATTTGAGAACCTCCGTAAACAGATCATCTATGGAAACGGAGCTCTTTCAGCACACAGGGAGGGACAAATTAAATGCTAGGATAGAATCTTCTTCAACCTGGTATTTTGCAACCGTTATCTCTGGTTTGATCCAAAACTGGCCCACCAGCAAAGTAGTACAACTTCAGGTTAAAAATCCATTTAGGTGAGTTTTCCGCCTCTGTCTTCCTCTCCCATCCCCTGCACGCACAAGGCGGCGGATGACCTTGGAGACAGCATTTCCCCGTGCTTGAAAAGGGGCCGGTCACAGGCGGGCAATCGCCACAACCTGCGCACGGCACGTCTCCAGCACTGTCTCCCTTCTGCATATTTTCTCCTCCAGAAATACAATCTCTGCAGTAAGTCGGCAGACCTAGAGCCTGTATATAAAAGCAAGTCAAGCTAATAGAGAGAACTACAGTTGTAGTAGAGAGCAATTAGTTAACGGGACCAGCAAGCCCAGCGCTGCGGTTGGTAATCAGCGGTGCTCCTTCAAACTCAGGATCTCAAACTTTGAGCTTGCTTTACACGTGTCATGGCTGGCTATCTGTTGTTTAGCCTTTGCTAACGACTTCACCAGAGAAGCCTAGGAAACTCCAAACAAAAGGCTGTTAATCGTAACTGAAAGGTAAAATGAAATAGGCTTTTTCAGTGAGTTTAGTAATCCTGGCTGGCAAAGAGCTCTGTTATCTTCAGAAACGCGTGTCCAAGAATATTCTTTAATGTATTGTCATCTTAAATGGAGCACTCTTTTGCTGGAGCTGTGTTGGGGAGAGTGAATGGGATAACGTGTAGTATGAGCCAAACGAAAGATAGTATGAGTAGATTTCTTCACTGGGATGGAAACTTGAATGCTTGCGCAAACAGCGCGGGGGCCCTAAAGTGTTGCTGTAACAGGCTGTAATTTCATGTGTGAGGTATTAAAACAAGTACTATTTTCACAGACTGTTAGTGTTTATGCCTTGAATATGCTTATGAGAGCATTTAAGGTGCTCTAGATTCAGTATCATAGCAATTGTTAGACCTAAACACTGATGAGCTAAGGATTAAACTGAGAAGTGTATTAACAGGCTTTCAGTTAGCTGATGATCAAGTATTTATGAATTAAACAGGAAGTTTATTTCCAAGAAATTCTCATGCATTTTCAGTGGAATACTCGAATCCACAAAAATCCATATGAAGACAGCATAGTGTCTGAATAGTTGATTCATCCTCTGTGTATAAATAAAATGTTTAATAGGCACTCTCCTCACCTAAAGCACAGGACTGAAAGGCAAGGACCTGAGCTGATTTTCTAGCTCTGATAGAGACTTCTTGTATGCTTCTGGGAAATCACTTAGCATCTCTCCTTCTGCAAGCCAGACCCTGTAATGTTTGTCTGCCTTGCAGAGGAGAAGGGGAGGCTGAGGAAAGGAGTGGCTGCAAAACAAGTTGAGAATCTCCCATCAAAAGTCAGAACAAATGGTTTGGTTTTGATAAAAGTAATCTGGAGTCATTGCACATGTGTCTAATAACTGCTGATTTATAAGAGTCAAGTTATGAAGCTTTAATAAATGCATATTTCTTTAGACAGTGCTGTAGTATGTTACTAACTGGGAATACTACATTGATTTGCTTAATTTCTGTATATTTTCCCCCTTAGATACATAGTAGCAAGTGAAAATGTTCAGTTTCTCAAATGGAAGTCAGTTCAAAGAAACATCTAAATGTTGAAAAATTTCTCTGACTCCTCTGATTCCACAAAATTGTTTTGGAAATCTTTCAAGGATTGGCTTTCTTCACTCGAAGCACTCGCTGAGAAACTTTTCATTCAACGACATTACTGTCCACTTGGATAGTTCTTCACCCAAGCCTGGGGAGTTATTTCTTGTCTGTTACAGCAAGTGACTAGTTTTGAATGACATCTATTGGTTAGTACCAGTAGCGGCATTTACATTGGAGACTAGAGGAACTATTGCTTATAAAGGAAGAGAATTGAAAATTGGCATGCTAAAGGCAAACCGATGAGGCAATTCAGCTCAGTGGGAACGGTGACATCTACAAAGGTCAATGGGATGAGATGTAAGGACAGAGGAGAGAAGACAAGAATGGATGAATGCATAGCTCTTTGAATGGTCTTTGATCCCCTGTTTTCCCTCCGTATGGTCATTAGTAGAGGAGCTGGGTCTATGAACAGTTTTATAATATGCCTGGGAGTGATCAGAGATTGAATTTAGGCCCTTTTTGGGACATACATGGATTTTAATGAATCCTCTCATTTTGTGTGCGTATATCTTTTTTAATTAAAAACAGTCTCCACATTGCTAATAGCAGTAATGGATGTTCACTGTCTTTAGTTATAAAACTTGTTAACTGTCCCCATGGAAACTTCCAAGGCACTGAACAGCAAGTGAAACATGCAGACACGTCCAACTATTAACTCATTTTTCTGCACTAGAACTGGAGATAATTGCCTTTCTTTCTCTGTTTAGCACTTTCAGACCATGTTAAAGACTAAGTTGAATGTCCTAACTCTTCGGAAAGAGCCACTCCCGACAGTGATCTTCCACGAACCAGAAGCCATTGAGCTGTGCACCACAACCCCCCTCATGAAGACCCGGACTCACACTGGATGCAAGGTACTCGGGAGTATAAACTTAAGGAATGAGACCGCTGTGGAGGTGTCCCATGTCTGTGTGAGGACTCTAAAGAGCCCAAAGTAACCAACATGCTCGTCGTTGTTCTGGAAACCCCATTAACTGCTACTATTACTATGAAGTTTGTAAATCAAAAAAGTCATTGGGCATTTCTGACCAGAAGTTTTGGGCTTCAGGAAAAAACGGTTTGGGTTGTGTGGCACAATGCAAATTGTGGAGGATTTCTAACAGCCTGCAATGAACATCTCTCGTTTTAAACCCTGCCATTGTTTCTGTAAGTGCTGGTGCTGAGATGGGAGATGAAGGGCCAAATGCTGTGTATTTGCATTTAGCAATCTGTACTAACAGAGGTATATACCTACTGAAATAGGGTTGCAGCTTAAAACTTGAAGTTAGTTGGATTTTTTTGGTTTTGTTTTTTTTTTTTTTTAAGAGAGGAAAAAATCAGAAAACGGGGTGGGGAGGAGACAGATCTTGATTGGGTTAAGCAACAAGATGAATTTGCCCAGTTACATCAAAGCACAGCTTCTGAAAAAGCTCTTTAATGTTTAATGGTTTAAGAGCTTCGAGTGTGTTCTTCTGTGGTAAGAAACCATATAAAAATAGCAAACAAATCTGCTCTGTTTGCATCTTCTGTTGGAGCCATTTTCCTTGGTTGCAGAGCTTGCCTAGCCTTGCAGAGCCATGCGCAGCCTTGCAGACTGAGCTGGGTACCAGTTTGGCCTGTGCTGCCAGCTGGGACTCGGTAGCCAAGTCCCCTTCACCCATCCCGGCTGTCAGTTGTAGGGAGTATCCACCTGCCCTCGAGGGTCTTGGTGAAAATGGAGAGAACTGGGCTTCAGCCTCCACTGCTCTTTAAAGTGTCAGCTCTAAAAGAGCCATTGCCTGTTGCTACATGTACTGGATAAGGCCCAAAGTGCAATTAAATGTCCTAACCCCCTCCTCTGCCAGTGTGTATACGCACACGTGTGCGCACACACTCTTCCTTGTTGGAGGATCTCATGTGAGTGAGATGGGGTTGGAAGAAATTGCTTCCTGGTGTGTTCCCCTGCTTCTCTTGGTATACTGTGCAGATGGCACGGGCTCGGGGCATGCTGTGAAGGGCTTTGCTTGGGCACCTCCAGGTCTGGCACTTCCTTAGCAAAGTTTTTTCTTGGGAAGTGTCATTTTTTTTTTTATTTTTTTGCCTCTCGCAATAGCCAAGAAACAAGACCGCTGCTGGGTGTTGAAGCAGCGCTGCGCTGCGCTGACATAGGGTCACTTGCCCTGCATTCCTCTAACATGCTTTGTATGGTAGCTCGTAGCATCTGCTCTTCCACGGTGATGTCTTTTTGTCCTCTATGTTGACATCTAATGAATTTGTAGAGAATATTAGCTATCATAAAAATGGTTCGCAAAGTATCTGGCTTTCACCCCTAGTGAGAGAGAGTTCAGACATAATAATGCTTTCTGAAATCAGTTTATCTCTGTGAACGTGTGTAGAATTTAAATGAACCTTTTTACTTAACTTACAGTCCTTCAACTGGAAAAAATGGATTGCAGAGAGATGTTGAACCTCTCAGTGAAGAGAATCTCATCCTATATTTAGAGATCTCTTTTATTTATTCATTTATTTTTCCTGCAATATAACATAGCGGTGACTAGGGAACATCTGCTGCAACAATGCCCCCCTTTTCCTGCTTGCACTGTTTCTCCTTCTCCCCTTGCCCCTGTAGCTAGTTCCCCTCCTGCCAGTGCTGGAGTCTTATAGTGGTGTTTTTGGGGTGGTGGCCAGCCCCTCTTCAGATGATTCAGCAGTTGTGTTTTCCAGCACCCCTCTTGGGCAGATGATTCCACATATATCTTGTTCCTACGGCTAAGAAATCCTCTCCAGTCATTAATTGACAGGCTCTGATTTTACCCAGTCTCTCTAGTGACAATCTCTTCTTTTTTCCCTCTCTTTTTTTCTGACTACGTGTATTCTTCTCTTACGGAGCTTGTATCCTCCAGCTGTTTATAGCTAATTAGCCTTCCTCTCCTCTTTCCCCTCTAATTATTAGTTTCTTGCTGAGTGATACTATAATAGTGTTGCCATAACAAAGCCAGTACTTTATAATACAAATTTTCGCTCTCTGGGGTCTGATCTATCACTGTTACTCCAGGGGTAAGCGGAGCGATGCTGTGGTGTCGCTGGTACCACCAAGCCTCTCTGGTTCTGAGACGGGGGCTTTTCAGGCAAGAGCACAGCATCCATTTTTTACTTTCTTTCATGAGTCACACTCTTTTGATCCTTAATCGTTTTATTCCTCTTGACTGAAATCCCTCCAATTTTTCTATGTAATCCTATTAATGAGATAGCATCATTCTTCTGACAGAGGCTCCAGTCATCTAATTTTATTGCACAGTTTTAACATAAGCCTCAGCTGGCACCATCTTGTTATGGGAACTTGACAGATGCAATTGCTTTGCTGTTCAGAGGTCTGGGCATTGGTTTTCTTATGCGATTGTTCTTTTCCTTGTCCTTTCATCGCAAGACAGGCTTCTCTTTTCTCTTTCATTCCGGGTTAGCTGCTGAATCCTGAAAAAACAAACCTTTTCTGCTGAGATCCAATCTCATTCTGTAATTGAATGGGATGGCTTTAAGAATAGCAGAGAAATGTCTTGCTTGAAGTACTCTAGGGGGAACCCCCACAAGATCTGGAAAGTTTAAATAATTGAACAAATTCGGAGAACTTTTCTCTTTCCTGCCCAATTCCAGACCTGATGCAACTTTGTTGCCATCGTGTTTTCTAAAATATATTTTTTACTTACAGCAGAAGGCTTAAGACTCGTTCCTCCTGTTACTGCACATCTACACCTACCTGCCTGGGCTGGCTGTGCTGTTGCCTTTCCCACCCTTCTAGACTCGTGGGCATGATTTCACCAAACGGGAGAAATAGTAGTTGCATTGATTGGCAGCACAGAGCTTCAGGCGCACATGTTTTGGAGTTTGTGGTGCCAGTTGCTCAGTGAGACAGGGGTTGACTGGGAGGCTGTAGTTCCCAAAGGGCACCTTCTTGCCCCCCATCCCCTCCTTTCCCCACCAGTCCTGTTTGCAAATGGGGGGCGACAGCCCTGCGCCCTGGGGTTGGACTGTCGCAGCCCCACTCAGCAGACAGCATAAAACAGAGCAGGATTTCTGGGTACAATAAAGCACTTGGACTCTGGGTTTTTCCTGGGGGGGTTGTTTGCTTTCATTTGAGCCGTGGCATATGTTAGGTGAGAGGCAGGTCTCTGGCCCCAGAGGAACCACAGCTTCTTGTCCTCCTCCAGCTGAGACTGTCGGGGCAGGGCGGTGGGATGCAGTGCCCAGAGGGTTGTCATCTCTCTGGCAGCCGTGGTTGAGCAGCCACGTGCGTCCTGCCTCTTCCTGCGACGGACGTGGCGTTTGTGTATGCTGGAGCACCGAGTGTTAAGGTCAGTAGCTGCTCCGAAGAATGAAAAAAGCCAACTGGCTTATTGTATACCTGTAAATGGCAAGTCTCAGCTTAAGCTAAACCACCCTGTGCTGGGGAAGGACAAAAAAGAGTGAGAATAAGACTTTTGTTCTTCCTAGCTGGACCACACTTTCAATCACAGGTTCCTAATTTGCTTTTATTTAAATAGAGCATGTTTCTGTATACAGGCATGAATGTGATTTAGATGCATGTATATAAAGATGTGTCCACCCTTGTTCAGATCCTAAGGATTTTGATTAGACTGTGGCTGTCCTGCTTGTAGGTCTTTCATGTCAGATGTTGTGCACTCTTGTGTTTCAGCTGGAAACCTCCTCTTCCCTTATCACAACACTAAGTACCACCAGATGGAAACTGAAAAATCTGGAGTATCTCCAGAAAATAAGTTGCTTTCTACTCAGAAATGCGTGCTTTCTCTGTGCCTTTTAACAGATTTTGTTTAAGTTCTGTGTTTAAGTGTTTTATTCTTCCTTAATGTCTTAATCGGCTTACACTGATTCTAATGTTTCTTGATTTCTGTCCCTTTAAGCTATGGTGGTGGCATGAAGGGAACTGCCTAAATGACTCTCTTTCTTCTGCTGTAGCTTTTCCAGCACTGCTGCAGTAACGCAAAAGGACAGAGGTTAAAGATGCTGCCTGCGATTTTTGAAGTGGTGTCGTAGGTTTAACTTTTTTTTTCTTTTTATTGGAAGGCTCTTCAAAGTGAAGTCAGTGCTGAATAATCTGTAGGTTGTTGTTATCCACCTGGGTCAGGCGATCTTATTCCTCCAGTTCCCACCAGTGGACAAGGTTTTCTCCGCAGCCTGGGAGGCTGAGATGAGAGGAGCATAAACAGTGCAAATAATTGCATTCTTAAAAGTATGCTTTTATTAAATGGGAAAATATGTATTAATGGTATGGCATTTACAGGCATGATACTCGTTGCTTGCCTGTCTTATTGGATTGAGTTGGTGAGATTATTAATGCAGGCTTTGTGGAAGGTATGATGTTGAAATTTCTGCGATGACGTATCCTAGTTGAAGATTGACGAAAGTCTTGTTTAGCAATTTGTATAAATGGTGTTAGAGTGGTACTGGCGTTCTAAAATCGTCTTGCACCTATCGATAGAGATTTAAAAAACAGCCAAGAAGTAATATAAGTAACTGGAACTTGGGCTTTCAGAATAGCTTAATTGCTTCACTCACGAGGCAAAAAGAAAATGGTTCCTGTACTAACCTTGCTGGAGGGTGGTGATTACGGTGGGGTTTATTTGGTGCCTGTATAGCAGGAAGGGGCCATGGCCACAGCTGGGCTTCCCTGGCACAGTGCAGTGTCAGCAGTTAGGCACCGAGCTTGACTGTTGCAACTCCGGGACGCACCTGATGTTTCTACACTTGTGTCAACCTATTAACTGGATCTGAGGTGTTTTCTGGGGGAGCTTGGCAGTGCCTGAGGGGCCTTAACCTGTGCAATGCCAAGGGCATCCTGCAGCCCGCCCTCCACCTGCAGCTCCGTGCCCTTTCACCAAAGCCACTGGGGCAGCCTGTGGCCCTTGTTGCTGCTCTTCTGGCCTCGCTGGCTGCTGCCAAGAGTTTTCATTTTCCCTTTTGTCTCTCCGTCTTTCTCCCATTTTTCTTCTTTTCTCAAAAGTAACTTTCACCATTAGAAACAATGCATGCCATCAACCGTGGGCCTTACTAATAAATCTCTGTGCATGTGAAACTGTCTCAACATGCTTTGAGCAACAGGATTTACACCAGCGTAGCAGAGACTGGAAGTTAGTCTGCAAGGGAAAAAGCTCATAAGAAGTTTACAGGATGAATAGCGAGTAATATTGATTGTGATCTGATTATGATCCATAGAAATAAAACGTTTCTCATTGGGATACTTATTAAATAAATAAAACATTGTCTTAAAATTGCCCTGCTAGGCCTGATTCTAATTCCTTGTGTAAGAGAGTAATTTAGGAATAATGTCTGCTCAGATATTACTGCCTATTTTTGGTTTTCTGCCTTATTAGTTTTGATTGCAAAGGCCTTGCAGCAGGACTGTATCTTACCACATGCTTGCAAAATACCCTGTTTCTACTCTACCCTAGATGCCTCTACACAACATTAATAAATTTGCTGTTGCTGCTTTTATTGGTCACTGCACTTTTAAAACTTACTGTTGTTCTTTGGATTTTTTTTTTCCCTCTAGAACAGACTTTCCCAAGCTATTTTGCCCAGCATTTCTGTCCTGTGCAACCTCTGACACTTGTGTCCCATCTAATCAGCGCAGCCGTGGTGGTGGCCAAATACATTATTGCTTTAGCTTTCAGGAGACAGCGTGCTCCCCATCTCCTGGGCCTGGTGGCCCCTCAACATTCAGAAGATGCCCAAATTGATTAACTATGCTCTCAGCTTCATGCAGCTTAACAGCCCACGCAGCGTGGTTTTGGTGGTAGCAACCCCAGCCTCGTGCCTCTTCCCCTTCATTGCTCCCCAAACCCAAAATTTTTGCTCTGGCCAGCTGAAGAGTAGGCGAATGGCTCCCCTCTGCCGCACTGTTACTATGTGTTGTTGATTTTTGTCTGTCTTGATACTGAATCAGTCAAAATTAATGCAAAGAGAACATTGTCTCTCATTTCAATACCCAGAGACCAAGGTACTCTTTCCTGTTTGTACTGTCCTGTTGGCTCAAAAGGGCTGAAAATGTGCCCTAAGACACATTAGGTGTGGGGAACATGAGGTGGGGAAATCCAGATGACATAAATGGGTGGTTAACAATCTAGCGTTTTACTCAAATTTCCATAGATAATTTAAAAACCCTACTCCTGGTGAACATTTATCGCTATTTTGGCTACTGAAACCATAGCTGGTTGGAAGCTGCACATATTCATAAAACCACCTCACTTTATCCTTATAAAGCTTAATAAAAATGTTCTCTTTGCAGCTATAGCATGGTCAAGAATGATTGTTTTGTGTGCAGGGCTATCCAGCTGTAAATACAAGTCCGGCTAGCTGCCTGGTCGTCATTACTATTTTGTAAGCCTGTGATATTAAGATGGCCATTAACTTTAATAAAGAAACAAATTAAACAAGTGAGACAAGCTAAGCTGTACCATCACTCCCCAGCCTACTATTTTCCACCATGTTTAATGTGAGTGTGGAGCACAGAGCTTATTTTCTTCTTCATTAAAGGCCTTCTGTTGTTATCCTTAAGCGTTACATATTTTGTACTGTGAATTGAGAGCTTGTTTTTCTGCTTCTTTCTACCCTCATGAAGTGAACCAAAAGGATGCATGTGAACTCTTGCATGGGGCAAATCTTAATAGCTTCAGTATATTTAGATATAGTGCTCGTTGGTGAGAGATACAGAGGCTTTAATGATGTGTTTTTCAAAAGTGAAGTGCATCAAATAAACTAATGCTCCAACAAGTATGCTGTGTGAAGATGAAGTATTTTGTTTACTACTTCTTCATGTAGTATTACAGAAATGGAGAAAAAAAAAAAAAAGCTTAATACTGAAGTTAGGGAAGAGTAAAATGCTTGCAGAAGCCTTACACGTGACTGTATCCCAGAGTGCTTTAGAGAATTTGGCAGAGGCTTGTTCTAATATTGAAAATGGAGAGTTGCATGTGCTCATTTCTTTTTCAAAACACGACCGTATGGTAAGGTCCTGCCCTGCACCTATGAAGTTAATGAGAGGTTTGCCGTGGGCTCCGTTGTGAGCATGGTGGGATGTAGCCATGCAGGACGGCAGCCGCCTTCGGGCAGCACACGCTGCATGGTGTTTAGCACTGGCTGCTCTCGGCTTTCAGCTTCAGAGAGGATCTCTCTTGCATGTGATTTTTTTTTATTACATGCATGGAAAGCCCATTTACGTGAGTGAGGATTTATGCGTTAAATGAGTGCGGAAGAGCTAACAGAAATATGAAGGGTAGATGCAAGTGCAGCATGTTGTTAAAGCGTTGTAATGCTTCATTTCCTGAAGTCCAGGAGTCTTAGGTGGAGAATATAAATTGGCTAAAGCAATTGAATTAATCGTAAACTGACCCTGCTTTAAATAGGTCCTTCTGCAATGTTTGGTTTTGCTGTGTGGCATGTATTTGGGCACAATTTTATTTGCTTACTGGTAAAGTGGCATTGTAAGACTAATGTATTCTGAGAGTGGTGGGAGTTATGTGCTGTCAGGTATGTTGGTGGTATTTTTTTTTTTTCTTTTTTCCTTAGCGTTTGCACCGGTGACATTTTTCAAGCCATGGTTCAAGTAAAGGGCATTTTGTTATTCAGGAAGTTCTTACATCCCATCTAAAAATGGTCATGTATTTCAGTCAGCTTCATGTTTCTGCTTTAACTACCTTTATAGGAGAAAGTATATAGCTGTTTTCTACATACAGCGGAGTAACTTTGCTCTGAATATATGTATATTAATTAAAGGAAAACAATTCTGCTGATTTCTGTTTACTTTTGGATTTTCATTAAGAATGTGTGTCTCAAACCATTTTAAAGAGTTCCATAAAAAGAATAAGACCGCCACCTTGGGAGGAGAGCGCTGGTGACAGGGAGGACAGGAGGATTTCTGGGAGCTGCCCTGCATGTTGGTGGCCAGCACAGGGCTTGAACTACCCTGGGTGCAGGGCCTTCTCCCTGTGGCTCCCCTTGGATTTGCTTCACGAGGGAGGGAGCTCAAGGCTGGGCATACTGTGAGGAAAATTAGGGAGTGAGCTGGGTTTCATAGAGAGATTTGCAATGAAAAGTCATGCATATGTGGACACTCCCAGGAGGACTAGAGGATTGTGTCCCCTACTCCTCAGGCTGGGTAGGAGGCTTCCAGTTATCGTGGACCACGCAGACGATGCCCAGACCGGTCCCTTGGGAAGAGAGGCCCCCCCCTCCCCAAAGTCCCAACAATTAGTGTGCAGGGGGTCTCCTCAACCGTTCCTGGGAGTGAGGCCCAGGGTCCCTGGCTTTGTGTGTGGAGTGACCTGTTCCCAGCACTGCTTTGTCTTGCATGAAGAAATAGGAGCAGAAATGTCGCACCAGGTAAGCTAGTTGCTCAGATATATGTGTGTTCCAGCCCATTTTCCTTGGTGGTAGGCTGCAGAAAATATCCCCTAAACAACAATAAAACCATAGAAAAATGCAAGGAAATAAAAAGTCACAGCATCCATTAGCATCTTGTGCTTTACTCCTCCCCTTGGTGCATGTATTGTATTGCTTACACAACCATTGTGTACCTTACATTTCTTCTTATTGCCGTAGTTCTGTCCCTGTAGTGGATGTGGTGAGTCCCAGTGAAGAAAATGGGTGATGATGCATGATACGGAGCCTGGGAAAAAGTTTTTAACGTAAACAGAAGTCCCTTTGGCTGGAATTGAGCACTTCCTTTGGCTTCAGAGCTTTGATGTTATTAGTTGCCTTTGATTCAACAAAAGCTTGAATTGGAAGTCATCAGCCCTTAATTTTGTTAGCAAATGGTATTTATCAGCAGAAGTAATCTAAATCAAACCTCTTAATGTAAAACAAGGCACTGAACAGCTTATAGTTCAATTAGTTATGGAAGAGATAGATATTGACATTCAAAGAGCACTGTGTAAAATGCAAATATATAGGAATTAAAAATGCTCCCTGTGACTTGGTTGAGAATGAGCACCGGCCATTCCTGAATTTCACCCTTGCTTGTAAAAGCAACTGGGAAACTTGTGAGGTCCCAAGGAGGCCAGGCACTGTGCGCTGGTGAATGCTCAGTAGCTCTTTGCTACGTATCATTTGTATTTCTGTAGTATTTCTCACCCAGAAAGATGCCCAAACACTTTCTAAAACAGCTCTGTTGTCCCCTGCTGTTCAGCTGCCGTTCTCGGCTAGCAGCCCTGTTTGCAGAGGTCAGATCAGCTCACCAAAGCTCGGGGGAAGGCTGTGTGGGCACACTGTACTGCGGGTAAAATGTGCTAGGGGAAAACAAAAAAAGATGCTGAGAATTAAAATGCATACTTCTATTAAGTAGTAATGCATTGAAAAAAGGTACTAAAAAGCAATACATATTAATGAAATTCCTTTGCGTGAAACTCCATGGAATACTTTGTATCTTGAAACCCAAATGTGTGGGGTGGTTTGGTTTTTTTGGTCAGTTTTAGAAATCCCACTTTTCAGGGTACTTGGAGCTGTTGTCTAATTATGGCTGTCTTTGTAGGAGATAGCATGCCAAAATAGTTTTCTCTCAAAGACTATTTAAATACTTAAAAACAATTTAATCTCTCTACAGCAGGAAATATTTAAATTTTGAAATTCTGAATTTCCAGAATTCCTTAGGAGATAATCTTCACTTACACAAATATATAGCGCCTGCCAATGAGCTCTATCTTTCGCAGTCTGGCACAAAGCCAAGATACCAGCATGAAGCACAGGGGCAACGGTAAGGTCCTAGGTAGCTACAGATGTGTTAGGATATTTATTTTTTACACTGTAGGAAATACTGTGCTCATCACAATTGCTCAGGCAAAGCCTTCTGGTCATAGGAGCTAATTGCTTCCATAATAATTAAGGTTCAAATATCTAAGACCTAATAGCTTTTGACGTATAAAAATTAAAATGAGATTGAAATTTATTATAGTGGTTACGCCGAGCAGATGCTGCAGTCACTGTCGATTGTTTTGTTCTAGGGTGTCATTGAGAGACATTTCCATCTCGGTGCGGCTGTTTCAGTAAGGACGGAGCTGTGATTTGTGTTGCTGCAGAGCACAGGGTGCTTCTCCATGGCCCTTAGGACATACGGGCCCTGCTGTGAGCTGGCTCTCAGGAGGAGGCGGCCCCCTTTCTTCACAGCACGTGAAGCTATTCTTTAACAAAATCGGAGAACTTCTGGTTCTGCGGCTGTTGCTCCCTCGTGTTATTGCGGTGGGCACCTTCCCGCTCAGCAGCATGAAATGTGCTGGGAGAGGTGGTGGCAGATCTTTTTAGGCGTGCTTTTTCGCAACAAGGACGTGCGTGCTTGTTCTGTGAAGGTATTCTGTGTGGCTCTTCCCCTGCAGCCATGGATATTGTTTCTTTGATTTCCATTAGAATACTGCAAAATTTGCATTTGGCACTGGCTACCCACTGCTCACACTTGTTTGAGCCAACATGAACCTTCTCAGGAATTCGTAATCTCTGCTTACAGCTGTACTATGCCCAAAACCATCAGTTCTTATTTTGGGGCTGATCCTGTGTGCTGAAAGCTTCCCACTGAAGCAAACGACAGGCAAAAAAGGAAGCTGAAATGGATTACAGATCCATTCTTCTGTAGATGAGGTATCGTTGGCCTCGTTCATAGACACACAGGCTGCCGGAATGTAGATTAATGTTGCAATCAAAAAAATACTATGTTGTCAGAGAAAAGAATGTCCTGTGTGTGCCACCTCTGTTTCTGTTGGTCCCAGGAGTAATCCTGTTCTCCTCGTGCTCTTGCAATATAGTCTGCAATGCAGTGTGATGTATAAATACATTAGCTTGGAAGAGGAAAGAAATTTTTCTGTTCCTGGGGTTGGATGTCGGTGTCTGAGACTAATAACTTTTTTTTTCATGAAAAGATTTTTTTTTTTGCATAGTTAATTAAATGTTCATAACGATGACCATCCTTAGGCAATACTTCTGGGCTATTTTAAGGCTTGATGTATGTTATCGAATGCTGATCAACTACCTTTATTGTAATCTATTGTGAATATTTGACTTCAGGCTTGTGGTAATTCAGCAAGCTTTACTTCTCTGAGATTCTAGGTTGTATAGGAACAACAAGTGCAACAGAAGTATGATTCTTAGTATTTAGTTTTTTCCTTATTTAAAATTGATCTGTCTCCTTTCTCAAAGTTTACAGTCTAGTTTGGAAAATCAGTAAGTACTCCTAGGTTAAGAACTTCCCTTGTACTACTAACCCAAGAATCTCTGGTATTCACCTTTAATCATTTCACAGCAAGATCCTATTAAATGACATGTATTGTCACTGAAATCAGATACTGAATTTCACAGCAATGTAAATTTGGAATTAAGTTTATCAAGTTTTATCAGTGAATGAAAAACTGATGTTGAATGGGTAGTGTCCTGTTAACTTTGATAGAACAGAATACTGTTTTATACCCACTGAGGGTATGGTCTATCCCTTTTTGGGAGCTGATGTTCATTTGCCTGTTAGATATCAGGGCTGCTTTCTGGCTGCTTTTCTTCCACACTGGGGAAAAAAAATTCATGAGTTAATCAGCTGGAAGATGGTCTTAATTCATTATGTTCTTCACGTTTTTTTTCACCTGTAAGGCCATGATGACATGATTCTGATTAAAGTGCTCTCAAGATTTAAGTGGCATGGCAGTGACCTGCACTTGATAATAACAAACTGGGGACCTGGATAACCTTACATTTAATAGATGCCCATACACAAACGTTTCAAGGAGAAGGAAACTAACTTAAATGAGCAAATTTTGGAAGAAGAGCAAGTTGAAAGTGTCTTTATAACTGTACTTCATAAAATTCACTGAAGATTCATTGAACTGCTTGCTGAGAAAGATTTGGCAATGAGTAGCTATTTGGTGGGATTTTTTTTCCTCCTCAGGGACTTGTTTTATTTCAGTGTGTGTTGTGGTTTTCCCCCCTGTCCCCCAATTTATTTTTCAGTAGCAGAGAGAAAACAGGAGGGGAAAAAGCAAGCTTCAAGTCAGAAACAGATTTAAATTAATATCTCCAAGATCAGAGAAGGACCTGTGTAAAGATTGGTATAGTTGAGTACTAAATTGGGAGAGGTGATAAGAAAGGACAAGATAAAATAAGGTAAGATAATATGTGTGCCGTGCTTATTTTGAGAATGTCACTGAAGTTGATTCTGAGCATCCTCTGGGACAGGATGGGCAGAAAACAAACTGGTTCTAGTTCTTTATGGAAGCTGCTTTTTTGACTGAATTATCTATAGGCTGCAAGTAATTCGCCTATGCTGATATGTCTGACTCATTCTTACAAATAGCACAATAATACACTTCAGCTTTGTCAGCTGTTTGTAACCACAGTGGCCAGAATCCCTGTGGGAATCGTTGTAACGGGATGCAGTTTTTGGGCTGGCTTTGCTATGGTATAAATTGGCGTACTTCCTTTGACTTGACTGCCATGCTAAGCTGTATCACCGAAGAATTTGGCCTTCTAGTTTGACACGTGGCTTGGGATTCCTAATGATTGAAAGTAGTCTGTTACTTTGATTTCATTAACTGAGTACAGCATATGTGAACCAGTGCTGTTTGTCATTTGTTATTAGGCTGAATTGTTAAGAATATTAAGTAATTCTTGAAATGATTTTTATGAAACAGCTTGATAGTGATTTAAAGAAAGGTGTGTTTTCACCTCAGAGCTTTGCCTTGAGTTGCATTTGAAGGTCTGCATACAAGGCCAAACAAATTATGTGACTGCACATTCCCAAGTGGGAAATATGATATACATCTAATAAATATATTGTATATATAATTTAAGTTTGGAATAGCTTACAATACTTCCTTAGAAATACTGAGGATAAACTGAATGACTTTAATTACCAGTGACTTACTGATGAACTGTTCGAAGGTTTTTGTTCTGCAAGACTTTCCTTATCTGTGTATATAGTTTTTTGTTTAATGTTATCACTTTTATGCAGACAGTGTGCGTCTCCAGGGTGAAACTTGTCCCAAAGCAAGGGACTAGCGTACAGCTAGTGTTAAACCCCGAAGGGTTTAGAGACGTGGGAGGCATGTGTCTACCCACAGCTCCACGCCGTTCCTCCAAGGTAGGATGTGGGCGCCTGGGCACTGGCCGCCCCCGAAGTCCCGGCTGTCCCACCCCGCAGCTGCTCCCCTGCGCAGGGACGTGTGGCATGGCTCCCGGCCTCGCCGCTGTTGGGGGCCAGGGGCCCGAAAGGCGCTCCAGCAGCTGCTCCGCGTTACTCGGCTGGGTGGTGCTGCTCCTCGGCCTCTCAGTGGAGTTTCTTTGAGCGATTACAGCCTGCGAGGAACTCGCTCGCACGACCTCCCACCAAGCCCCAACTGCCCCGGGCACGGCTTCACGCTGCCGCTGTCTGCCGCTGGTGTGTTGCACGACTGAATGCTCTCGTGCATATTTACATAAGGTGCAAATGGTGGGGTGTTTTTTTTTTTTTTTTTTTTTTTTTTTTTTTGGTGGGGGAGGAACTAAATAAGAGCTGGCAAGGAGAACACGTGGTGGGATTTCTGTGACCTGGTCCTGCTCAGCAGCTGTAGTTGTGTCAACTTTTCAGGTTCTGTGTGTGGTAATGTCCCAGGTGAGTGAGCCTGGGTTT
Source organism: Pygoscelis adeliae (assembly GCF_000699105.1). Taxonomy (NCBI): domain Eukaryota; kingdom Metazoa; phylum Chordata; class Aves; order Sphenisciformes; family Spheniscidae; genus Pygoscelis; species Pygoscelis adeliae. Next base: position 5,721,951 of record NW_008824932.1, on the reverse strand, counting down.
GAATAAGTAAATAAATAAATGGGAATCAAACAGACCTCAGATTTGGGATTTCTGGGTGCGTCCCTGGGATGCTCACCCCACCCGTCAGCGACGGGGCTGCCCCAGGTCCAGCATGGCCTGTCGCCTCCATGCACCCAGGGCCCTTCGCTGGGGTCTGCCTCCGGGCCGTGGTGAGGCTATGGCGGGGCTGGGTGTTGCTTGGTGGCTGCTGGCCCTGTCAAGTGGAGTGGAGGGGGGTGGTTTTTGTGTGTTCTCCACCTTCAGGTGGCCCCATCTTTTAGGGCTGGGCTTTTCCTCCCTCCTGGGGACGGAGGAGGGTGAGGATATGTCCAGCCTTGTCCTGGGCCTCGAAGACCCGCGCTGGCCTCTGCGCTCTGACGATGGTTTCCCCAGGCCGCCGCCATGCCCCACAGCAAGGGGCTGGGGCTGGTATTAGGCAAGGGTATGAGACAAGTCCTGAGGCTCCTGTGTGCTCTCCGAAATGTCTCACCATCTCCGAAACGGGCAGCTGCCTATGCCCGAGGGCTGTGGTGCGAGCACCCGCAGCTTTTCTGCAAGCTCTGTCATCTTGATAAGTCAACAGCAGGAAAGCCTTCCTACCCCCCCAAAAAAAGAAATAAAAGAGAGCCCTCCGGGGTGTCTTTGGGTGGAGGGAAGGCCAGAGCAGCCATCCCTTTCCTTAGATCCCCCTTGTTGGCCCTTTCAAGGAGGCTTGCATGTCGCTGTAGGCCTGAAATCAGACATTGGTAACTCGTGGCCATTTGAAATACTCTCATCAAGAGTTTATGCAGTGGGAATTAAATTCCTATCATTCCAGACAAAAGAGTTTCAATTTAAGTCCTCCACTGTGACACTAGAGGACTCTCTGAAAGTCTATTGTGAAACCAGAGGAGAGTTTAGGTAATTTAGCCCCCAGACTTTGTAGCATGAGCCTTGTGAACAATTGTGAGGCGCTCTCGCTGTCTTTTAAAATTTGTTAGCGTGCCCTCATTTTGCAGTCGAGTCGTCATCTTCTGCCGTGTGAATCAGTATGGGACGGCTGATGGGTGCCTTGCTGGGGATGGGTGAAGAGCAGCGAGGCAGGGGCAGGCTTGTAATGGTCAAGAGCCCCGCTTGACATCTGCACTGCAAGGCAAATGGCCAAGGGAGGTGCATCTTTCAATTAAATATTAAAATACTACTTTGCAACATATTTCATAAGATTATTTTTATTCCAGTTAGGTTCTCAGTAAAGTGATGAATTTTATTCTGGAGTGAGACTTAGAGATTATGATTAGAGATCCTTCTGTAATTTCCCTCCCCCCTCTTTGAATTAGGCTGCATGTTTGCTCTCCGTTAGCACTTACCTTCATGTCAGTATGAGTGCAAGAGGTTATAGAAGTGCATGATGTTTCTCACATTGTAGCAGCTTTCTGCATACCAACCCCTTTGCCCTTTTGACTACATGGAAAACTATAAATGTGTCATGCAGGAAGATTTAAATGAGTGCTATTAAGGTCCCAGACGCTCATTCCAGAGCTGCAATTTCTTAAGAGCTGTCTGAGCTTTACCTTACGTGCAGCCATCACAGTCGTGCCGACTGAAATCCTGCTAATTATTTTGGAGACATTTTTGTATGACGTGTCTTGAGAAAAGAGTCTGAGCATCTGTGAAACAGATGAAGTGAAAATTCCTCTGGCGTCTATCAGCAAACATAAGCAGGTGGAGCACATCCAAGTTTCTGCAGCTGAGGGAGGGGCTCCAGAAAACATGGCCATTTGCAGCACAGAGGGAAAATCAAAAGAAAAAGAATTACTTGGATATCTTAATTTGATGGTGCCGTGTCATATAAGGCCAGTCAAGGAACAGCAGCCTTCTGCTTCATTTCAAGGGCTATTGTAACTCGATTGTCAGGTTTGTATAGGAAACGAACAGGACACTGCAGACCCTCTAAGATGCAAATTGCTGAATCTAGAGCTGTGCGCTGCAAATAGGGCTTGTTTTTCAGTTTGAAGGGTCTTACAATGTTTACCCTCTTTGCCTGTGCAGGGTTAATCAAGGGATCACTGAAATTCATTGCTGCGTCAATCTCCTAATTGTAGTATTCCTGAAAATCAAATGGTTTGTATGGTTTAAGGCAAACCCAGGAATTTAGAAATAAAAAAATATGCTGCTGGTGCCCACTAAAGGAAATGTGTGTGGTAAGAAGCTGTTTTTGCTGCCCGGGATGAAAGGCCAGCTGGCATCAGTTAGCACTTTATGCATATGCACTTTTATAGAAACAATTTTTACTGAGCAGGTCTCAAAGCCTTTTAGTGTCACTTAGTTAATCCTCCTAGCAATCCTGTGCAGAGCTGCACCATTATACACATGGGCAGACTGGAAATTGGGGTGGTTTAAGTGACTAATCCATAGCTGCACAGTGAATCAGTTCAGTCCTGTCCTATCTATCTTTGCAAGGCAGCGCTACCTTCACTCGGAAAGGAAACCAAACTACAACATGAAAGTTACGGCAATGGTTATGTGGTATGTTTTGGAACATCCTTCATGAAGCAATGCCTTTAAACAGTGTATGGGATAGAAATAAGATTTGTTTATTACATGAAGGACAACTATAAAGGATTAAGTAATTTGGACGTTAATTGACTTCTCTACTTCAAGTGAATTGTTGATGTACTTGGATAATTGCATAGACAACGAATGACATTTCCCAGTACATGAAAGGAAACCTTGCTGCCTTCTCAAGGAAAAAAGAGAGACTGGAATTTATTTTTTTTTAAATAACTGCTTTCTTCTTCTAAGAGCATGACTATGCAAAAATGCAGGCGTGCCAAATTCGACCCTGTGTGTGAAATGAGCAGATGTCCTTCACTACCTTCTCTGAAGTTTGCACCCACTTAAAACAGTCTGCAGTCTGTTTTCCATAGTAGTCTTTAAAGGCCAAGAAAGTGCAATTAAAACATGCCAATATGTGGCTAACTCAGTAGCTCCTCGGTGGCATGATCTGACTCTTGGATGAGAGCTCGGTACCTTGCTTTACGGCTTTATGGTGCTTGGGTTGTCTGTCCCCGTCACACGTAGGAAGTGTGAGAGACTGCAGGCTGTAGTTGAGAGGGAGGTGTCAGAAATGTCATCCCTAAAGTACAGGGCCTTTCCCTATAAGATTCCAGGGTGATAAGGAGGAGTTTACTTTTTGTCCTTCTTGGTCTGCACCCACCCCCCCTCACCTCCCCCCAGAAGGTTGTTATAAAGGGAGCAGAGAATTCATAGAAAAAAATGTCTAGTTCCCTAGTATCTCATGCCTCTGTTGAAATCAGACAGTATATAGACAAATTATCCTGTATTCATGCCTGACTGTAGCCTCAAGATATGAACAGTGTGTCTTTATTTCCAGCTGACAGGAGGTATGACTGATGGTATAAATGACGATCGTCATTGTGAATGAGCTGGAGGTGCCCCGTGGTTTAACCCCCAGGTTTGGTTAAGCTGGTGTGTTGCTTCACGTCTCAGGGCTATCTTTCCAATTAATTCTCCCAAAGCTGATGCGCTGAATAACATGAAATGTATTAGGGTGCATGTGTCAGGTGATGGTGAGAGGGCTGCCTGATTGTACAGATACAAAAAGGTGTTTTTAATAGAGCGCTGTATATGCATAAGCAAATTCCCTATTCATTTTATAGCAGTATAACTCCACAGCAACTGCGCTAAACTTGTGGAATTGCTCTGATATCCCACCACTGCAATATAAAGCACCGTTTTAAGTTCCTCCAAGGCGAGAGGAGTGTTACACAATATGTAGGGTGGGGGGTTTTTTATGTAATATAGGAGACATATTGTTCATATTCTACCATGTGAAATCTGTTTCGTATTTCTTTTGCTGAGTGTCCAGATCATATAAATCATTGCAGCCATTGCTGTATAGCACAAAGCAAGCCGTGGTCTTTTCACGTCTGGAACAGTTTGACATAATCAACATGTATCTAAGATATTTAAGATGCTTATTCAGTATCTAAAAAAAGCTATGGCTCAGGCTGCTGTTCCCAATTGTAAAATTCAGGGATCTTCTGTAGAAAATGAAACCCCCCAAAAAGCCATGCATTCCTCACAAATAATATATATGTTACCATTAATTTCCCCTTCTAAACATAAAAGAAGGGTAAAATAGTATTGGTCACTGTTGTCCTGATCCCCCTGCGAAGGGTGAATAATGCCCAGATCCCTGACTTGTCCCTGTGTCCAGCTGCACGCCCAATGAATGGATTCAGGCAGGAGACGGGTACGAGGGTGGTCTCAGGTTTCACATCATTAAAAAAGCGTGTCCCTACAAATCTTCTGTTCTGACCGCTTCTTGTGGGCGAATCAGTTTAGATTTCACATTTTGCAATGAGGATACAGACCCTGGACATATAGTACTGTCCATCTCTGGATTATTTTGTAGAGGCCGTACGGAAAAACTAGGAGAGTGGTTATGCTGGATATATAGCAGTGCACTCTGGTATTGGTACCATGACTCATGGCTTCCTTCTGGTAAGAAATGAAGTTATTTCGTTTTACCAAAGTTCCAGTGAATCAAAATTGATTTACCTGGTTCACTTCAACATGGAGGGATGACAGAAGTGGACGTTGCCCCCCCTGCCCCTTTTTTTCTTTTTTTGTAAGACAAACACTGGTATATTTACCTTTGCCTGCATTTAAGCACAAAATTTAATCAGGTCTCATGTATTTCCTGAGGGTAAGATATACATGTGAAAGGTTGTGTGCACACAAGAACAATTCTAGTTTGCTATGTGATATTTTTAGCATCCTTCAAGACAACTAAAACGGGCACCTGCCTCAAAGCAGATCAAGGCAGTTCTGCAGGACTGTGAGCGATACGGATTTGTCTTAGACCAGTAGTATTGGCTGGAGATGTTACTTCCACATTTATGAACAGTCCTTTAACAAATTCTCCAAAAGATTGGTTCAAACAAACAATTTTCCAATTTATTTTGTTTTTTTAAAAACAAAGAAAATAAATTACGAACATTATAAGGATAATTTTCCTTTTTTCTTTTGAAGCCCACAGAAATAATACTATCTTGGGGCCCTTTTGTTCCTCTTTGCAGAGTGCCATGAAGAAAATTGGTTATTGGCTTTTTTTTTTCCTCTGTCATTTTCTTTAGATTGAATAGAGATTGATTGCTCTTCTGGGATGAGAAAAAACAGACTGTGTCATTCTGTGATACTCTGTGCTAGCAGCAATGGAGAGTATGAAGCTAGCAGTTTAGTGGTGATCTTGATAATGAATGTAGATTCAATTAAGTCAATTTACTTATCTTATTTCCTGTTCATACAGTCGGTTCTCCTGCTCTCTCATTGTCTGGAAGGTGCTTTTTTATCATAGTTTTAGATACAATTTTTAGTCCTGCTTGAAGTTCATGATGAATCTTCCTTTGATATTGGTAGTGGTTAGATTTGGCTGAAGGGTACTATTGCATTTTATGACTCCTGTTTGGTTTTTTTCCTTTTCTATCCATTAAATAGCATACCTTTGACAAGCAGATGCTGACCTTGGCGTTTCGTAGATTCACAGATACTAGAAGAAACACAGATAAATTGCTCATTAAAGCTATTTACAGAAGAAGCTGCAAAGCAGAGAAAGGCAATGTGAAGATTCACAGTGATCAGATACTTCTTGGGGTACTTGTTTTTTTTTTTTTTTATATTTGCATATGCAGAGAGGCCCAACAGGCACCGTAGTGGTGGTTTACTGGCAGAAATACTCCCTTGCAACCACAGTAGTGGTAACTGCATATGCAGGCAGAGCCCACTGATGATCTGCGTATTGCATGTCCTGAGTAGTCTGTAGAACAGAAGTTATAAAAACTACTTCTTAGCAGTTTGTTTCCAACGGCTTTTCTCACTATAAGGAAACGTTTTTGTTCTTTTGTTATGTATTTTTATACTTATTTGCTTCTTGGCATTCAGTTCCCCATAAAATCAACATCTATGTTTAAAAAAATTTTTTTAAAGGCAGGCCGTCATAAAACGCATATGGATGTGATGGTATTAATTTAAAATTTTGTGTTCCAAAAAAAACCCACAGAGGTGAACTCATTCGAGAAACAGTCTATCTCCATACAGCGCAACATATGTTTACGTAAAGAACGTTACTAACCGTCTCTAGGGATATTACCAATGAGAGAGGCAGCAAAAGTGAAAGATCATTCACATGTTTGGAGGAATGGTTTTAGTTTCATGTAATCCTGTGGTATGTGTTTGAGATATGTGGAGAAGTACCAGCGTTTTGGCTAGTCTGGGCTTGCCTCCCCGCTATCCGTATGTGCTGAAATGTTTGTGTCTCATCCGCACCTTGCTTATATGGGGTAAAACAAATGGACCTGGATCATCATCTTGTTCTGTATTTGACCTCCAGCAGTGGATGCCTTGAAGGAGAAACTGAAAAGTAAACAAGAAGACAGTGCCTGCACCCGGCTGATTGTTCAGTGTTTGAAAGGGTGTGGGATGAAGTAGCTGGTGCCCCATCTCAGCTGGCGATCATCTTATGGATCCTCTTATCCTTTAAGCATGAGATTTGATTACCTCAGGTCTTTCTGTTCATGCTCACATAGCTGTAAATATAACACCTGCTGTGTTACTTAACTTTGCAAAATTATCCAATTTTATAACCCTTTAACCAAGGAAGTACACTTGGTTAAAAGAGGGAGCCTCTTTGTCTCAGGCGGTAACATCAGGCCAGACAACGTAAAAGTGATGTTTCCAGCTGTGACCTCTGCAAAAGCTCATAGACTACATCTGCTATGCACCGCTCCTCGGGTGGAGGTGACCTGCTCTGCCCGTGCTGTTCCCAGTATAATGTACGATGCGTATATGGCAATACAAATATATTCAGAGTTAAACGGACCATAATGACGGCACCGGCTGGTGGTCTTATAAATGGTTCAGTCATGCAATCTGGAGGGTGAGTCTGAATGAGAGGTGCATTCAGATCAGGGCAGAGATATTTGAAATACCTCTGAATCCTCCATGTTAAGCAGAACATTTAGAACGATACTGTCGACCATAGGAAATACCTCCAGGTTCTTACTGAGTGTTTAAATCATGGGTTACAAATCACACATCAAATCCTGTGCATTTAAAACCTGATTCTCTGTATTTCTCCTTGGATGTAATATCTACAGAAAATGTCATTTAAAGTGCAAGGGCAACTAAAAAGTTTTGCTTACAGAAGGGAATATTGTAAATGATTGGTAAACGACTGGGCCATAGGCATAACAATCGTTATTTCCAGTGCCAGTCCTGAAATGCAGCAGCACAGTTCAATTGTATTCTGCAGTAAATTTATGCAAATGAACTGTCTTTCATACTGATGAAAGCTGTTTCCACTCTGGGCAGGATGAAATGACTCTGATGTCTCATCCTGTTTTTTCCTCCCCTTTTCCCTCCACCCTGATCTCTGGGCGCGTGCTCTCATTGTTTTTTCTTTTTTCCCCTGCAGTTCCTCTCTGTATTCCAGACGAGGAACCTGTTTTTAATTTTCATGTGTCATGTCTGCCTCATAAAACACACACACTGGATCATATGACTGTTGTGCAATATTAGAGCGCTGTTGAAATGAATATCACATAGAAGGACTTGTAAAGTCATCTTGAAATAAAATGTACCGAGTTTCAAATTTGAAAGGGGCAGTGATTCCATAGAGACGACAGAAGTACAGATACACCGACCACGAATAACAAGCACATTTAAAAACCGTCCTCGTGGCTTCGGCCCCAGTCACTGTCACAGAAACTGCCCCACACGGCCCTGCCGAGCGAGCGTGGGCAGGTGGAGGGGGGACTGGCTCAGCCCCTCGAGCTGGGCATGGTGGGACACTGATTTCACGCGCTGCCGTGGGGCCGTATTCAGCATGGCGGTGGCCCCCGTGTTGTGCATGGAAGAAATCGGCCATCCAGCGTTGACCCAAAGCGTCATCTTTGGATCTCAGTGTCCAGTTATGAAACGGCAACAAATAACTTAGTTATGTTGCTGTGCCCTGTCCTAAAGCTCTATGCGAGTAACGATTTAATAAGGTTTTACTTTTCACATGCAGGCACAGCTCGTTGTCCAGTGTACGAGTTCAGTAACGCAGTTTCAAGAAGTCTGTGGGAATTAGGCAAGGGAAGAAGATCCTTTGTGGATGTGGGCTGTAGACTTCAGTGACTGGTTTCTCTGTAAGGCTTGTGAACCAGGGACATCACTGTGTTATTCATTCTCTTCTGCAGTCAATGCTGCATGTTTTT